>NC_091233.1:5987535-6310932 GCF_040958095.1 Procambarus clarkii | reverse complement strand
ATCTATATCACGTTGGGAAAAAAAAATGAACTCCACAGCAAAAATGAACTCTGTAGAAATTCATCATGGGTACATGACAGATGAAGAGTTTAACAATCGAGAGTATCATGCTCCCCCTACGGCATGTCGCAGGACATTGCAGATAAGTATCCTCACGCCACCGCTTACGCCAGAACGCAATTGTATAATCTAAAGAGATGCATCAGAGAAGATCGTCCATCAACTGGATCCATTCACATCAGCAGAGGCAGTCAAGGACCGTGTATAGTAGCCTTGGCAAGTCAGTATGGATTAGGGAAGCCTATTGAGAAGAATGATATTGCTCAAGCCATTACCGATAAATCAAAAGATTACTCTATGGTTAAAAGTTTGCGTGCTGATACGAAAGAAAACCGCTTGTTATGCTTGGCGAAATCTTTAGAAGAACTCATATTGTATATTGAAGATACTGAGATCAAAAAAATTATTCTCCCTTGGGGTGTAGGTATGTCAGGTCGGCGTAAAGATGTAGAGTGGGAAAGTACTTACCGCCCCATTATTCAAAATATGTGTTATACTCAAATTCTATGTCAGTTGAAATATAACCAATCACAGGCAAGTAGGCCTCTGACGTCATGCCAGACAGAGGAGCATCAGCGATGCTCCCAGCAGCCTCAGTTCTCCTCACAGACTCAGAGTAGGTGGACCTCGGTTGGCCAGATATATACCTTGTTGTCTCGGTCAATAAATATATACAGAAGCGACTACTGTGTCTACATTCAACCCGAACAAGGCAAACGAATACTGGTAGCAGCAGTGGGATCCAGAATTTTTTTTCTGGAAACGAAAACTTCAAGTACCCAGCATCGCCTTGTGTTCCACAGAACCAGCCACCGCCACCACCATAAGCCGCCATCCTGCCACCCACACATCAAATATTGTGCCAGACCGGGGTCCTGCCATCAATCACTACTCCAGGCCACCGTTTCAGAAGTAAGGGTCAATATTTTCCTGTGAGAACGCTCATTCATCAGTGAGGAGGAAGGAAGCTTCCTGCGCCAGCCATTTTTGAATCTCGCGCAACCGCGTGGGAACCACCTGCACCCACCACCACCACGGCCACCCAAGCTGACAGCATCTAAGCTTTGTGAGTGTTCTAGCTAATGAAATCGTGGTTAGTCATCGTCGCAATATCGTCGTCTCCAAGTTTATCTTCGCGCTCCCAACATCAATTCCAAGCTTGGGGGTCTCCACGGAGCTTCGCGCCACCGCCGCCAGGAGCGCTGCCATCGCACCAGTTTGTAAACAAGCCCTCACATGGTCCTCTTCATACGTCTCGTTACCGTTTTTCGTTTGGCCACTGTTATATTGCAAATCCTGCAGCCCTGAGTTAAGTAATTATGAGCTAAGATATCGTGTGCTTTGATTTAATGAGGTTTAACGTAACTATATCCAAAATATCTTCTGAATTAACCTTTCAGTGACTTGTTAAATATTGGAGCCGGTTTAGTACTCCAGGCCCACAGTTTCTCTGAGTCCTTTCAATATTCCCTGCATTGATTCCATTATTCATTAATTGTTACTAGTGTCATTAGTGAATTCAAAGGTGAGAGAAGAAAGAAATAATTGTTTCTAGCAGTTTATTTTGCATAATAGAAATTTGTTTTTGAGATTTCCATAGACATTAGAACATAGAATTTTTTTTTATATTTCTCCAGACCTAACTTGAAATTTATCCTTTAAGCATTTTATTTTAAATTTTTACCATAGCAATTATATACATTCCTGTGTCCAGTTTATGTGCTACATCCATATTTCTTGCATTGCCACTTGTTGTGTTGAATCTTTTTAATGAAATTTTGCAATTGCGTTTCCCAGTTTTTATTCTAAATTGCTGTGCTTAGTCTGGTTTAATTAATTTACATACATCTAATTCCAGTCATTTTTTTAATGAAAGATTGCTAAAATTAGTTTACAATTTGCTTGTTCTTAATTATTTTCTTGCCTAGCCCAATTTAATAATTTTATTTCTGCCATTTTTTTACTTTAGCCAAGTTGATATTTTTTTGAGTGTTTATTTTTGTGTATACTATCTCTGATGCCAGGTGCACTTAATTATAATCTGCGTTCAAATATTACTTCCACGGCTGTGACAATGCCTACCACTGTTGAAACCCCTTCAGACTCAACAGGAGCAGTTGCTCATCCCAATGGCCAGAGATCAGCTCAGGAAATGACTTTCCTCTTTTTGCTGGGGAATCGCGTTTATTAGAATCATGGTTTAGTAAGGTTGAAGCGAAAACTGTTGCACGTTTTTCTAAGCCTACTGATGCCGAATACTTAGCAATTGCACGGTCAGCTGTAGACACAACCAAAGGTGATGCACGTTTCGTTGTTGACGAGAAAGCCATTGTTAGCCTCCAGTCATGGTGTGATTTTAAGGATTTCTTTCGCCGGCGTTTTGTTAATAAAGGAGACCTCGACCCATATAGGTTAGTCAAGAAAATTGCCAATGCCACCATGCAGCCTGGTGAATCTTTTAATGCGTTTACTACCCGTCTCGATCAGTATCTGTATGCCTTAGTTTCTGCTATGAATAATTCGACTTGGTAAGATAAAAACAATAATCTGTCCCCTGAGGCTATGGCCAAAATGATAACATTTGGTACTTTAATGCATTTTGCCCCCGAGCATACTAAACCAATCGCTGAGCAACAAAATTTTGGTGTTAAACATGAAATTGGTGAAGTATTTGAAGCCATTAACATTGCCGCCGATAAACTAGCTCCCCGAAGTGCTCAACTGTTGGCACCCTCTGATACTGTAAATGTAGTAACAAGCTCTCAGCATCTATTTATTTATTTATTTATTTATGCATATACAAGAATGTACATAAGGAATGTGAGGATACAAATATGGTAATTACAGTCTTGTAAAGCCACTAGCACGCGCAGCGTTTCGGGCAGGTCCTTAATCTAAGAAAATTTTAAGGAGGTAAATACTTGCAAAATTTATAGACAAAAAAATGATAACAGATTACATGAAAAAAAAAAAAGATGAGAGAAAATTGTAGGTACAGTATATTAAAGCACATAGGTAGCTAAGATTGATTGCAATGACAGCTTAAAATGGTAGTT
Organism: Procambarus clarkii; assembly: GCF_040958095.1. Classification (NCBI taxonomy): domain Eukaryota; kingdom Metazoa; phylum Arthropoda; class Malacostraca; order Decapoda; family Cambaridae; genus Procambarus; species Procambarus clarkii. The sequence continues at coordinate 6,307,816 of NC_091233.1, read as the reverse complement.
GACAACAAATTGGTAGGCACAATACAGCAGAAACAATATAAGATTGATTGCAATGACAGCTTGAATGGCAGTTGACAAAAATTGGTAGTCACAATACAGCATATGGCTAGCACATAAAAGAAGACAGCAATGAACACAATGATAAGGTTGTTTGATATTACATAAAAATTAGGAGATTGGGTAACACTAGGTACAGAGCAAATTTAAAGCTCAGTGTAGGAAACTAAGAAGATGAAGTTAGGTACTTTTTGGTTTTGCTTTTAAATAAGGCAAAAGTTTTACAGTTTTTCAATTCACTAGGGAGTGAGTTCCATAGACTAGGTCCCTTAATTTGCATACAGTGTTTACACAGATTAAGTTTGACCCTGGGGATATCAAAGAGATATTTATTTCTGGTGTGGTGATAATGGGTCCTATTACATCTGTCCAGGGAGAGTTTCAGAGCATGGTTTGCATTTAAGAACAGGGTTTTGTAAATGTAGTTGACACAAGAGAATGTGTGGAGGGAGTTAATATTTAGCAAGTTTAGGGATTTAAACAAGGGAGCTGAGTGTTGTCTGAAAGCAGAGTTAGTTATTATTCTGATAGCAGATTTTTGCTGTGTGATGATGGGCTTAAGGTGGTTTGCAGTGGTAGACCCCCATGCACAGATACCATAATTAAGATAGGGGTAGATTAGTGCATAATATAGTGAGAGGAGAGCAGAGTTAGGAACATAATATCTGATTTTGGAGAGTGTACCAACTGTCTTAGAGACTTTCTTAGTTATGTGTTGAATGTGGGTGCTGAAGTTGAGCACTTGCCATCATTTTTATTACTGATGTTAATGTTGTCTATCTGTAGCTGAATTGCATTTGATGATTTGCTTCCAAATAAGATGCAGTAAGTCTTTTCGATGATTAATGTTAGTTTGTTCGTTGACATCCATAAGTGGACTTTTTTTAATTCATTATTCACAACATTATTTAGTGTATGTGGGTTGAGGTTTGAGTAGATAAGGGTAGTATCGTCAGCAAACAATATAGGTTTGAGAATATTAGAGACATTAGGCAGATCGTTTATATATATAAGAAATAGAAGAGGTCCTAAGATGCTGCCCTGTGGCACTCCAACGGTAATTGGTAGAGTGGAAGAAGTTGTATCATTGATGGTTACATATTGGTGTCTGTCACTAAGATAGGATCGGATGTAGTCAAGGGCAAGGCCTCGGATTCCATAATGCTGGAGTTTAAGTAAGAGGTAGTTGTGATTAACAGTATCAAAGGCTTTTCTTAGGTCAATGAAGAGTCCAATCGGAAACTCATTTTTGTCAAGGGCTGAGTAGATAATGTCAAGGAGACTAATGATTGCATCGTTGGTGCTCTTTTGGGACCGGAAGCCAAACTGGCAGGGGCTGAGTATGTCGAATTTTACGCATCTCCCACAAACTCTCAAAACTCTTGGTCACAGAAGCGTACCCATGCTCGTAGCCCACAGTCAAATTCGCCGCCTCATAAATTGCCGAAACGCCATAGTCCACAACCATCCACTCCCTCATGTTGGCATTGTGGTAAGAGTAACCACCTCGCAAGGGACTGTTGGTCCGCCCCTAGATCATCACCTAGACAATTCTCTCGGTCCCCTCGTCAATCTAATTACTCTAGGCTCCCATATTGCAAATACCATAAGCAAGTTGGTCACCACACTGTGGATTGTAGAGCTAGGCAAAGGACATCTCCACCTCGTAACTCCCACGGTCAGTCTTGGCGAGGCGCACAGCGTCCAAGACATTATCAGAACTCTCGTAATTACAACTCCCAGCCCAGCTATAATGCAACTTCAAATTATAATGCTCAGTCACAGAATGCTGGAGCTCAGAATGTTCACTCCATGTCGTCGGGAAACCCCCAAGGCCTTCCGCTAACCAATTCAAGCTAGCCAATCCTAGTGCCCTCCCTGTGTATTCAGTAGCTACCCAAAATAGATTTGGACACTTGACAGAGGAGGACACTGACTCTAGACCAGTTGTAGATGTTGACGGATCCACAGTAAATTTGACACAAACAAGACGCAGATATCCCAGACAACATAAGTCAAAAGTAGTAACTTGTCCAGTCTCAAGTGATGGTCCCCTTGTATCAGCCATTGTACATGGTAGAGTTTTAAAAGTTTTTCTTGACTCAGGTGCAAAATTTAATATTGTCAAGCCCTCAGCTCTTAGAGACATTGAAAGTAAGCACCCTACTACTTTAAAACAGTCACACATACTTTTTCTAAGTGGTATTTCAGGAAATAAAGTAAAAGTTCAGGGTGAAATTGACCTCCCACTCAAGTTCAATGATGTCACATTGTCTATAACATGTTTAGTTGTTGACATTATTAATTTTCTTGGAGATATTCTCTTAGGTCTGTACACCATGATTGATGAAAATATTGCATTGTTTCCCCATCGTTGGAACATAAGTATCAAAGACCACGTCATACCCTTGTGTAGCATGTATCGACAGGGCCATGAGTTCAACCTTCAATCAGATAACGTTAATTTTGTTGACACCCGCCTCGCTAGCGTAGGTTTGTCAGATCATTGTCGTGGTAGCATACCCAAGAAAACAGGCACTCGATTGAAGCATAGTAGTTGTGCAGTTGTTAAGGAGAATGAGTATCGGAAGGGGACGCCCTAACGGATTCTCGTTGTTTCGCTCGCCTGGCAGCTTCCATCTCTGAAGTCAGTGGTTCCACGGCTACTGACACTGTGCTACACCCTCATTCTCTCACCAGAATAAGAGTTAAGGTTCAGGGAGTGCCTGAGTTGTCGGATATGATTGCGGAAAGTGAAACATATAAAGTGAATGGTACATTTGTTGAACCCTCCTGGCACACTGTGCAGGATGGTGCTGTTACATTATTTATTGCAAACACTAGTAATGCCGACATCCATCTCCAGTCTGGTACCCATGTTGTAGATTTTGCCCATTACTCGTTACCGGTGCGAGTTGTGGATGATGTCTCCATGGATCATACTGTTTGTACACTCACACCAGGAGAACAGGGATCTCAGCCAGAGGTGCAAGCACAACATCTCAGTCCTACGGATTTTCCTGACTCTGTGGCTCAGCTTTTGGAAATTTTGAACAGGAATAGAGCTGGTGTTGCTCTACCTGGAGAAAAATTAGGTCTCAATCCTCTTATTACACATAAAATTCCCCTTGAACAAGGAACTATGCCTATTTATGTACCAGCTTACTGTCTTCCCCATTCTCAGAGAGCAGAAGCAGATAGACTTGTAGAGGAAATGTTACAGAGTGATGTAATTGAATCGAGTAATTCGCCACGGAACGCTCCATTGATTCTTGTACCAAGGCGAGATGGGACTTGGAGACCTGTAATCGATTATCGCAAGCTGAACAGAGTAACAATACCTGATCGTTTCCCACTTCCAGTTCTAAATGATTTGTTGCAAAGTATTGGTAGAAACAAAGTATTCTCAACGTTAGATTTGTTGCAGGGATTCTGGCAAATCCCCCTTGATGAGGAAAGTAAACAATTTACAGCCTTTAGTACTCCCAATGGTCATTTTCATTTCAAAAGAATGCCATTTGGTTTGCATAGTAGTCCAATAACCTTTTCACGGCTCATGACAAATTTATTTCGTAGATTGATAGGAAGTACGCTTCTAGTTTACCTTGATGATCTCATAATCATGTCGCAAGATGTTCAGACTCATTTCCAGAACCTTGAGAAAGTACTTGCAAAGCTTGCTGAAGCTAATTTAAAAATAAAGCTTGCAAAATGTTCATTTTTAAAGCAAAAGATTAATTTCCTAGGTCATACAGTTACACCTTCAGGTATTACATTGAATGAATCAAAAATTATTGCTGCCCATGATTTTCCAACACCTCGTACCGCAGAAGCCATAGGACAGTTCACAGGTCTTGTAGGATTTTATCGTTCATTTATTGCTGGATTCTCTATTATAGCCGCTCCGCTTTACAAGTTGCAAAGAAAAGATGAACCCTTTGTTTGGGGAGAGGCCCAGGATCAGTCATTCAAAAAACTCAAGTCAGCCCTGATTTCGTCACCTGTCCTTAGGTACCCAGATTTTTCTAAACCTTTTACATTGGTTACAGATGCTAGTGACATAGGTCTAGGTGCTGCATTACTTCAAACAGAAGGTCACAGAGATCACGCAATAGCTTATGCTAGCCGTACATTATCTAAAGAAGAGTAAAATTATAGTGCAACAGAACGAGAAGTCTTGGCAGTTGTCTGGGAACTTAAACATTTCAAGGATACAATTTATAATTACCCAGTTCATGTTCTTACAGATCACCAACTATTAATTCCTTTGTTCAAAAATAAGAATCCAGTTGGAAAGTTTGCTAGATATTTGCTCACAATTCAAGAATTCAATCCCACATTTGGATATATTCCAGGAAAGCAAAATGTTGTAGCCGATGCGTTTTCTCGACACGTAGCTGTGATTCAGTTAAATTACCCAGCATTAGATGCTACAGTAGTAGAAACGGAACAAAGACAAGACCCATATGGGCACCCGTCATTAAATTTTTGACTAAGCAAGACACTCGCCCGATTCATAAACCGCCAGTACCATTGAAAGAACTAGTTATGTTGGACAATTTACTGTGTAGAGTAGTAAAGCTAGGGACAGCCCCGAGGAAATGTTGTCAGTTAGTTGTTCCAGCTGTCTTGGTACCAACTGTGTTAAAAATTATCCATGATGCTCCTGCAAGTGCACATCCAGGAAAGGATCGTACACTCCAACAAGGTCGATTGAAGTATTTTTGGCCAAAAATGGCTAAGGAGATTGCTCATTATGTTGACAGATGTTTAACTTGTTTACAGCACAAGGGACATGTTTCAGGACCTAATCCAATTCAGGTGTACCCAGCAACTAAATCTCCTTGGGAACGAATATTGATGGATTTATTGACAAATTTTGCGGAAACAGAGAAAGGGAACAAACATTTGCTTGTAATGGTCGATAATTTTTCACGGTTTTGCGAACTAGTTCCTATCCCGAACAAAACAGCAGAAACTATAGCCAGTGCATTCCATGACCAAATAATTTGTAGATATAGTATGCCTAAAGGGGGCAAATCAAACGCAAAAATTCGGAAAAAATTTAATCTTTTTGAAAAATTTATAAAAATACTACAACGTTCTGGCAACACTTTGGCGCAAACCCGATAATGTTATGATATAAATTAAAGTATTTATGGTACATTTCCATGCGTAATTGTGCAGAATCCGGTGCCCCGCAGCTGTGGCGCGCCAAGAGTATTGCGTCGTACATTCTAAATGTCAAATTTTTCGTAATAACGTCGTAAATATCGATGTATGCATAAGGAGTAAATATACACTCATTGGCAACCTTCTCATCCCTTGCTGTGCTATAGGGGAGGTCCCAGCCCCCAGTCACCTCGTGTGTCTGATAGGGGGCAGACTGTTCTTATGCGCGCTCCATTATCGTTCCTGGTAATAGCACATTGTTGCGTTGAGGACCTTGAGGACCCACAATTCGGACCAATGTCAATAGGTTAGTATGTTTTAGTGTTATGATTTGATAGTTGGTAATAACTGTAATATGTATGTGCAGGATATATATATATATATATATAATTTTTTTTTTCGTTTGTTATCAGGGGATGTGCACACCTTGAACTTGCACACCTTGCTCAATGGATGCATATCTGCAAGGGTGCCAATTATGAACGAAATAGGTCGATGTCAAACTAGGTTACAGGTGGCCGAACTTTGATCTTATTTTACTCAGGTAAGTAATTTACAACTTCAAGGTGTTTCTCACCTTTCATTTATTAATCAATTTACATGCAAATTACACCTTATATGTAGAGTTTGTGCTTCTACAAACCTATTGAGACATTTTAGTCCAAAGTCCATTTGTTGATTTTATAAAAATTTATAAACATCATATATTGCATATTTTTGGAAGGGTAACTTTGAATAATTATATTATTGCACTAAACACTTTTTGGCTAAAACCCCAAATATAAATCCTTTATTACATGCTAATGTGATATCTGAGTGTTATAGAAATGATTTTAGTTGACACATGTGTTCCCTGCAACTTTTTGAAAATGATGAAAATTCGTTGCATAATACGTTCTGTAATTTTTTCTCCTTTTCTGTTTAGGGTGTGATGCTGAAACTTGGACCAGTTGCAGCCCTTTCTATAACTATTTCATGATTAAATTTAAAAAAAAATCGGAACAATTTTTATTTTCCGTGATTAGAGCGCCTAAAGTAATCCTTTCAGATAATGGTCCAGAATTCAGTAATAGTATTCTAACTAGCTTGTGTGATTTATATAACATCAAAAAATGTAGCATCATGCCTTATAATCCGGCAAGTAATGGACTAGCCGAACGTACTAACAGGAAAGTGTTAGATGCCTTGAGAGTCACGTTGAATTTTGATAACAACAATTGGGATGATTTTATACCCCTACTTCAGTGTGCTATAAATTCTTCAATTAATGTTTCTACAGGTGACACACCTCACGCTATTCTTTATGGTACAGATAAGATCCTCCCTAATGAATTGATTAACATACCTCCTACTCCCTTATATAACGTAGATGACTTTGTTCAAGTGAAGCGTAGACAGATGCCATTAGTATTCAAGAAAATACGAGAACAACTGTCCAAAGCTACAGCCGAGTTCACTCTAGCAAGGAATGCACGAGCTAAACCCAGTAAAATAACTATTGGATCTGTAGTAATGATACTTAACCAACACAGGTCTGGTCCTATGTACAAGTTAACTAAGAAAGTTTTTGGGTCCATATAAGGTAATCGAGCTTATTAAAGGTAACAATAACAGACTAAAGAACTTAGTAACAGGAGAGTATATAAATGAACATTTAGACCACATGAAGTTAGCTAAAATAACTGTTGACGAGACTGATGAGGAAGATGACAATGAACTTACCCAGACAGATACTCCTACTCGGACACCACCTTCCGTGGTTGACAGACTACTGCATGTTCAGCAACCCCATGTTAGCACTTATAATCTTAGATTTAGACCTCTCGTTTCAACCGTCCACTCACTACATGTCCATTGGCTAGATGTTAACGAGGATATCTCTCAAGATGATAGTTCGTCACATGGAGTTTCATCTGTTCCGAACCTTCAGTCAGAGCCAGAGTTGTATAGTGCTCTGGATGAGCTAGGTGTAGATATCCGCAGAATTTATAATTGAGTGCACTCTGCAGTTATTCTGTTTGTTTTGAAAAAAAAAAATCATTTGCAGTATTTCTACCACATGTGTCTTATTATTACCATTATATATAATGTATAGTTCTTCTCAACTTTATTTTGTTATAAATTAAATGCCATTGTTAAGTCTACTACCATTTGTATTTTTACAGTGCTGGTCATAAGAGTTATTATTGTTCTAGCAATCACATTGAGGCCAGTGAATCCTGACTGCTATCATGCAGATGTTAGTCTTCTTGATCCAGGTCTTGTATATAGCTTGTACATATATTGCACATTAAATATATTGTACATTGGTCTTGTAAATATATTGTATATTTCAGTGTCAAAGAAAAAAAAAATCATTATCTAATCATAAAATTTATTTGTGGTTGTTAGGTCAGAACTTTGTTCCATTAATGTAATAATTGTTTAATTTTGTATGGTTTTCAAGCACATGCCATTGACACATGTTAATAATTTGTTTAGGCAATACCTTGAGTTGTATTGTTCATATCTGATCAGTAGACATACACATGTTCTTAATACTCTGGTTTAATCAAAGCATTGTTACCATGATTTTCACCTATTATGATGAATTTTTTTTTTGGTGCATATGCCGAGTTGTTAGTATCACGCACACCTGATCTTCTTTCAATGTTTTATTATGCAAATTTCACATGTAAGCCATTATTGAATGCCACCGAGGTCCTTCAGTATCATTGTAACTATATAGCTAGCCAGAGCTTGTCGACAAGGGACATCGACTTGGTAGCGTGTCCGAGCGGTGTTTTACTCAAATTCTATGTCAGTTGAAATATAACCAATTAATAAAGCCTCTGACGTCATGCCAGACAGAGGAGCATCATCGATGCTCCCAGCAGCCTCAGTTCTCCTCTCAGACCCAGAGTAAGGTGGACCTCGGTTGGCCAGATATATACCTTGTTGTCTCGGTCAATAAATATATACAGCAGCGACTACTGTGTCTACATTCAACCCAAACAAGGCAAACGAATATATGCAGGGGAGTTTAAAACCTTATAACGTCAAAGTGATTTTAGTCCGCCCCAGGGAAACAGGGACGGAACAAAACAGGAAACCCACTAACCTTCGCATGACCGTATAAAAGGGTGTCTGCTCTCCACTCTCCAACTCATTTCCTCCACGCTACTCATCAGATAAGATGTTGACGACTGTAGCTGGCAGTCTTTCATCTTTTTCGGAGTACTCTTACTCCGACTGCATCATCTGTGATATGGACGCCACTAGCGTGATGATGAGTGGGGTGGTTGAAGAATTATGGACTCGTTATCCATATGCTCGCATTCATCGGAGCAAACTACCCTACAAAAATCGTGCAGAGAGAAGAGATCGAGGCATGCCGGGAGAGATTGTTTTTGCTGAACCCCCTCAATTCAACTATCGAATTGGTGACGATCCTCATCTACCTCATCTCATCGGATTAATAACACATCATGCTGGAGGGAAATCATCTAAACCCCTAAACATGTCGATGAAGAAAATCTAGACATTATATGCTGCCGACCCGCACTACTACAGAGGCTTACAGTTGGATACAGAAGAAATGCGACGCTATTGGTTTACAAAATCTCTGTGTAAGGCCTTTGCAGTCATCTTAACAAGAGAAGAAGAACATAAAATTAATAGCATAATTTATCCTTTTAGACTTGGGATGGGCTGCGGTCAGTATTGGAAGAGCTACAATCAAGAAGTGTGGAAACTGAAATATCTACCCATAATGATGAAGTTGGAGCAGCATTACCAGCGTCACAGGCTAAAATTTGTGATGGTTGACTCTGCAAGCAAAGCATTCCCTGCAGCAATGCCTACACACGGTGTGCTTGCACATAAGTTAAGTGAAGGAGTTGCCTCTGCTTATCGTCGGATGAAGAAGAACAACAACAGCTTGAACGAAGATGTGGTCGAAGCAGAAGGCGAAACTACAAAACCCCCTTGCAGACCTGTGCCTATAATAGACCTCACAGGAGATATCGAACTCATTGATTTAACAGCAGACTAGAAATATATAAACTATTCACATTATTTATTTATTATTGTTACCATTTTTCCATTGCTTGCAACTAATAAAAATAATAATAATATACTCTGTGTTTATCTTCCCACTTTAACAAACAGTTGACTATGTTTACAAATGTAATAGAGGAATGAAAAGAGTAAATGGTAACTCTATACTGTATAAAATCCTTACATCAGCAAAATCGCGTTTAATAACGGACAAGATGTGTTCAAGGTATATGCTTCATTAGCTATCCTGTCTTAAAGACTGTAAAGTAGAAGGCATCGGATGAGTTCCGTCCTGGTGATTGTATAGTGTATGATATTCCTTCAATTCACGCCCATTCAGGAGGAATGTCTTGCGAGATCTGGGAAAGGTATCCTTATACACGACTACAGTGAGCAATTCAACCATTAAGTAACTATGTGGTCGTGGCTGATTGCATCAAAGTAGGAGGAGCAGTCTTTTTCTCTTTCTCCCTCACCAGAAAGAGTACCACATGTTATAGCTATTGTGACCCAGTATTGCGCAGGACCACCAATAGAAAATTACGCTGAAAGCAAAAAAGTTCTATTAGAACAGCGTGAGGAGGATACAGATTGTATAATGAAGGGACTCTGCAATGATACTAACACTTTCGCGCTCCGTGGAAACTCACGGTTGACAGGGGGAACGTGGCCCCTCCGTGCGGGTAAGCGAGCGGTGACACCCAAATGTGTATACTCGTTCCAGCTTTCTCACCTTAATTCTCGTGCTACGTCGCTCGTTTTGGTATCATTGTGTTCGCAATTAAATTCTCTACAGGTGTGTATAAATATAGTGTCCAAAAGCCTAGCGTGACTCCCAACAGCAAAGCGTAAAGTCGGCAAAAACGCACAAAATCAGTAACATGTGCATTCTCGTTCCATTTTTTTACCTTAATTCTCGTGCTACGTTGCTCATTTTGGTATCATTGTGTTCGCAAATAAATTCCCTACAGATGTGTATGAATAAAATGTACAAAAGGCTGGAGTGCCTCCCCGCAGAAAAGCCTAAAGTTACCCGTGAACGAGCACCATTTTGTACATTGCAACCTAATGTTCAACTCGTTCAATTTGATAACATCAAATTTCGTGCTACGTCGCTCGTTTTGGTATCAAATTGTTCGCAATAAAAAGGCGAGTATTTTAAAACTAGTCCCAGAATAATAAAGCAATAACTGGATTTTTAACAAATATTTTAATTCTGGACGCTCATCATCACAAATTTATTTATAACTTTCCAGTGTTCTGACAAATATTTGTTTACATCTTTCATTTTGGTATCAAATTGTTCGCAATAAAAAGGCGCGCATTTTAAAACTAGTCCCAAGATAATAGGACAATAAATAGAATTTTAACAAATATTTTAATATTCGGACCATAGGCCTATTTATAATATTTCAAGTGTTTGGACATCAAGTTTCATGTTATATCTTTGATTTTGGTATCAAATTGTGTGCAATCTAAAGGCGCTTATTTTAAAACCACTACCAGATTGATCTGATAAAATTTAAATTTTTAAAAAATATTTTAATGAGTGACTCAGTACTGCGTCGTTGGAACACATTCAGTAAAAAAATGAGTGACGAGATAGTCAGTTTGTGGAACCTCAAAGTGATCAAGAGACGATGCAGCTTTAAATTATGCATTAATAAAAATTTTAAGCATGACTAAGCTCATAATTCAATCAAGCGCATCAAAATTCCTTATGGGTTGGGAATGATTGACAGTAATGGCTTGAATCAAGATGAAAAGCTTGAATGGGAGGTCAACTACTATGCAGCTCTGGCTCACTTAGCCCTGGTGTTAAAAAAACACGGAAAAAACTCATAATAGTTGAAAAAAAAATGAAGACGCTTGCTAGTTATTATGTTTCGCTAATGTATGTATGTATGTTTTACCAAGATAAATATGTAAGTGTCTTATGTTATGTATACTAGTTATTGAATAAAAACGTATTAAGGGAAGGATAAAAAAAAAAAAAACACTATGCTAACACCATGTGACTGCATTATGATGTGTTATGTCTACCAGTTATTATGTAAGTGTCTTATGTTATGTCTACTAGTTATTGAATAAAACGTATTAAGAGAATGATAAACTATTTTTCACCCACTATGCTAACACCAGTCTCTGTTTTTTTCTATCAGATAGACTGATAAAACAGTCATAACCAGAGCTAACTATTTTAAATTAAAAGTGCAAAGATGTTTCGGAGTGCTATTTTAGTCAAGAAATGTCACAAATTGTGTTTATTGACTAGTGCGAGGCAGAACAAGAGAGATCAGGAGGTATATGTTGTGATCGCGCATAATAAAAAAAAATAGAATTTGTAGGTGGTGAACACGTCTCCCCTCTTTGTTCATGGACTGGTGGCACACCTTTGTTTAAAATTAAATCTACAAAGCTACACATTTTTCAAAATGTTATTTGGACATCAGACAGAAAGATGACGATTTCCACGTTACGGTACGGACTAAGTCATACTTTTCATTTCATAATGTTATTTTGGACTGCAGAAAGTTGATTTCCATGTTATGTTACAATGTGTTACAGAGGGCTAAAACTAGCACACGGTCACCAGTCTCTGTTTTTTTCTGCTGGATCGATCGATCACTAATGGTGATGAGTGCGCGAAGGACGATGGTGAGTGAAAAACTCGGCGCTAAGGAGGGACGCGAAGGTCAAACCCTAACGAGACGGATTGATGTTTCACTCATTCACTATAAGAGCCTTGAACATTCTGTGACATTGTCTTGCTATGATAATGCCGTTGTGTATTACAAGGTCTGCAAAGCAATAATGGGTGTAGGATGAAGAGGTGATGGAGATTGAGTTGACACGCATACATTTCAATGATATTTATTTGGACAGCAGATGTTGCGATCACAGTTAACAAAAACTTGTAGGTAGTGATCAAGTCTCCCGTGTCGATGTGCCGACTTATATTGAATTTTGTACCTAGCTCGTCATGATTGTAACTTGCATAGCTAAAATGAATTGTGGGGTGCAGTCCTTGACCCCTGTATGTGTCTCTGCAAGCCTTTCCTTTACAGCCCATATGACTAATCGCCCTGAGTGTGTTGTTGGGGATGGTATGTGGAACAGGTGGGCCTGCTGACAGTAGTTTCATCTCCCTTTCCTTAAGGAAACCACAGTGGATAGGGGAACCCAGGCACTTCTGGCCGTGTAGGAGGAACTAATAGCAGTCATTGCGCACCGTCAATACGGATTTGTGTGAGAAAAAGTTAAAATATTCAGCAAAGAATGTTATAAAAGGCGCATATATTCTCTCTTTCACTAGCGAGAAAACGCAAACATTCTGGCTGAGGTGTGTGCTGTCAAAACTCTCTCAAAAAGCAGTCCTCCAGACCTATGGAGGGTGAAATTACCAGTGATAGATGCGGCTTGTCCCCTGACGAGAGGGAGCTGAGGGGAAGTGGGGTGGGAGGGAAAGATATGACCCCACCAGCTACTGGAAATACTCTTTCAGTTAGCCACTGAATGGTGGACAGTACACACCTCCCACACCCTTCTGTAGCCTTTGAAAAACGATTAAGATTAATGGACCACATCCGCCCTAGTGCAGCTCCCAACACGACCTGGTCTGACAACTAACTAATGGCTTCATCCTATACACACACGTGCATTGTTACATAAAACAGACTTTCTCTGCCAACTGCTACCTCCTCTCATTCACATCTTAAGAGAGTCTGCTCTCTCTCTCTCGCACCCTCTTCAACACTTTCTGCCCGTGTATGGCGGAACTAATCACGTCATTGATCATCACCAAACACAGCTGCATAGCTCAGAAAAAAAAGTTAAACGATTTCTTCGCTCGAAGAAAATAATGACTCAAAAACCGCAAACACATTCCACCCCTCGCTTCTCAACCACAATGGTCTCCAACCCTCTCCCGCCGAGGGGAAGCTCCCCTCCCTCTCCCCTCAACATATCCAGCCTATGTTGGGACCCTCCCCCCTCCACCCCCTCTACATAGCCTTACTTAGCCTTATCTATTAATTTAACTATTTATCTCTACACACATGATTAACTCTACTGCAAACACCCATACATATTCATCTACTCCTATTCCCTTATTCTACTCTTCTCCTATTCTCCTCCTATTCCTTACTCTACCCACATACTCCACATACTCTCATTCCCCCACCCCCTGCCAACATGACCCCCCATCAATCCGTAACGAGTAACAAGACACCGGACACTCACACACGTCCGTCACACGCCAAACATCCGGGAAAAAAACACCCCACATACCGGAAGGCCTACATACCTGGCACCAGCTGGCCAGCTGGGCCAATTAGGCCCACCTGGCCAGATGGTGCGCGCGGTTCTAGTCTCATATTTCATTACCTATGACGTGAATACAGATGCTGACGAAAATTATTTGAAGGAAAATAGAAGTGGTGAAGATGATGAAAGTGATTGTGAACGCAACCAGTGATGCTTGTAGTTATAATGAAGTAGTGGAACCGGATGTGGATGACCCTCTCGGCCAGCACACACCACACCCCGGATGGTTCAGCCAGAAGGGTATTAGAGATATGGACACAAGTGATGTGCTGACCGGTGCTACGGAGAGCCCGTAGAGGTCTTGCATAGAAAACGGTTTGTTGTTGTTGTTTTAGATTCAGCTACTAGGAACAAACGTTCCAAGTAACACGGGTTATAGTGAGCCCGTATAAAAAACCGTATTCTGACCTCCATCATAAGTTTATGACTGAAGACAGATATTTTCTGCCTCCAAGAAACCCTAACGCCTGCTCGTAAAACCCTCCAGACTCTGCCTAGTTAACAATGTTATAATCCCAGATCAAAGAATACGTGTCTTGTGTATGTTAAGAAACCACTGCCACATGAGCCACTTCCCGCTCAACAACATGAGGTGTTTCAATACCATGGTGTCCGGGTACACGTTGGTAACTCTACACTTAATGTTTTGAATGCCTATGCACCTACTGACCTCCTCCACGATACTGACCTACCTAATTTTGCACATATTGACCCAACAATATTAATTGGGGATTTAAGTGCAAAACACAAACAATTAGGGGATCAACTCACAAACACCAACGGGAGAAGATTGTTGGCACTTCTCGATGCATATGATGATGTTCAAATTATCAGTAAGATTCAACCAATGCAAATATATTGAGAAGTCCTCGATAGGTGCATTGGCTTTAACCTGTCATACACAACTCACGAAACTGATATTATGGACAACTCAATGTCTGACGATTTAGCCCTAACAGCTAAAGTACACGTCGCTAATGTTGACCTACCTGGCACTAAGCTGAGTAGACGCAGGCTAACAGTAAGAAAAGGACAAGAAAAATTCTTTATAGACAGCATTGAACATCGGTAAAAAATTACGAGCCTGAGAATGTACAACAGTTTTATGATGACCTCGTGAATAAAACCTATGAGGCCCATCAAGAATAGTGAGTCATAACAAAGGAAAAGACGGACCGATAAGTAGGCCAGACACAACCAGAACTATGATGATGCTAAACTGAAAGAACTTAATTCAATTGATAATCAAACGGGTACGACATATAAGAGCCTGAGAACACCTCAAAGGTTAAAACTGTTTCAGGCTGCGCTTGCAGCAGCAAGGAAGAGAATGACTTAACGTACCCAAAATGAATGGGAGGGTTTTGTTAGTAGACGTAACCCACATACTTCCCTGGGCAAATCCTGGAAGGCATAAACAACATTATTGGTAAAAAATAGACAAGTTTCACATTCAACCTGCTACAGAAAGTCAATCAGATAATTATAAAATGGGCTCAGGTCTCCAGCTTTGAAATGTTACGAACTAACATTAGGGAGAAATTGCAGGCGAAGTCCACAGACAGAAATGCTCTCATTAACTTCATGTTGAGCAAGCAACATGATATAACCAGATTATAAATTGGATGCAGCCCTCTCCAGGGGGCAGTAACACTGCTACTGGTGAGGACGGTATCACCGATGATATTCTCAGACTACTACATCGTGTACCCGGTAATCCATTATTAGAATTGTTTAATGCGAGTTATGTCACTGGGCAGCTGCCAGTACCATGGACCAGCAGTCACACGGTACCTGTACCAAAACCTAGCCTTCCTGATGCTTTCCGTTCCATCTCATTGACCAGTTGCATGTGCAAAACCTTTGAGAGAATGGTGCCTAATAGATTATTTATAGAGTTAAAAAGCACATGTCACCTGATATCAATGGTTTCACACATGGTAAAAGTGTACACAGCTGTATCACAACCTTTTTCACTGTTCATAGAAATAAAAGGCACAAGTATACAACATTTCTTGAATTAAAAAAATGCCTTTGATATTGCTAATAGGGAAGTGATTTTGTTTGAATTAGCAAGAATGGATATAGGTGGACAATTATTACAATGGATACGGGGCTATCTCACCAACCAGAATTAAGACCTCTGCATTATTCCAAGGCTACAAGAGTGAAACTAAATTAATGCAACTAGACACCCCACAAGGAGGAGTACTCAGTTCTACCTTATTTAATGTTCTAATTAATACCTTACTAAAATAAATCTCAACTAGTTCGGCAAACATCCCTGTTAGCTATGCAGATGACATCCTTGTACATACTAAAACCCACCGCAAATGCAAACAATCTTAAATTGTATACATACAGCTTGTGAGAGCCTTGGTCTTGTAATCAACGCTTCTAAAACTAGGGTATTTAACAGACAAATTGGTAATCGCAAAATGGACACGAAAACTAAAGATAAATAACGTATTAATTGACTATGTTTCTTCTTTCAAAAACCTTGATGTCTCAATTCCCTGTAACTTAACTGCAGTCAAAAAGTTACATCAATAATGTAGTGACAGACTCAAGGCTCTCAGACTGGAGTGGGGTACAGCCCTAAATGCGGTGTTAATATTAGAATAGCAAAAATGATGTACTTAGCATATATAAGATCTCTGATAGACTATCATGCACCAGCTTTAGTCCTGCAAAATGGCAACAGTATTGATAGACTAGAAAAATTACAAGATGAAACCCTCAGAATTATGCTTGACTGTCCTATAACTACCAAAGTTCTCAATATGCAGAAAGAATTAAATATACAAAAATTCAAGATAGAATATTTTAAATCAATCTTATGATGGAACTAAAGCTTCTATGTGATAACAAAAACAACATTGTGTCAATTGAACTGTTAGAACACATAAGCAATGGAACCAGCGAGTCTAAATGGATTCAAAGAACAACCCTCATATTAAAATGATGGGACTGCACGATGTATATACAGAAGAAAGAGTACAGCATTTCCTTCCACCCTAACAGATAGTACCTTTTGACATCCTGACGCCTGCGTACCCCACCAAAAAACAAGTCACAAACAACCCTCATGCTCAGCTTGCTGCTAAATTAAGCACTATAGAACATATTCACAATATACAAACTGAAAACAACATTGCACAGACCATATTCACTGGCGGATCACTCAATACAGGGAGGGCAGGAAGTGGTTATTGCTCATCAGCCCGATGCCAGCACAATTCAAAGTAAAATCCGAATTAGTAACTGGGTATCCACAATGCAAGCTGAGTTAGTAGTAATACTGGTAGCACTCGAATTTATTGACCACATTGAAGTAGACAACTTAATTATTCCCGGCTCCCTTTTCTCAATATTACCAATAAATAGTTTGCAATTAAGTAATAACGTACTTTTCTCAAAAGCCAGACATTGAGCGCCTGACAGTTGATTGGACTGCACTTCGGATTCGTTGTCCTGAGGTTCCGGGTTCGATCTCCGGTGGAGGCGGAAACAAAAATACGCAGTTTCTTTCACCCTGATGTACCTGTTCACATAGCAGTAAATAGGTACCTGGGAGTTAGACAGCTGCTATAGGCTGACGCTCACCTGGCGTTTTGTGAGCACTTTGTCTTGGGTTCGTACTGTGGGAAAACTTGACTCATGTAATTAATTTAAATTGATGCTAATTTTCGATAGCTGCGAAGGACCACCACTTTTTAAAGGAGAAGTGGAAACTGGGTAGAGCAAGTGGTTTACTATTAAATCCATGAACTAGTGTCCTATGGATATTATTGATAAATATTATATTGAATATTAAAGGGACTGTAATTTATGAATCAAATCTTCTCGCCCAAAATGGGGGGTTATGTGCCAAAAGGCAATTGTATCCCTGACACCATTTCAGTGTGGTTCGTTCATTGAAGTAAATAAAATAAGTAATTTCAAAATTAGGCAATAATAATTAGAGGCGAATGGGCCTCAAGATACTACGATAGACTAGTATTACTACCAGTGGTTAGTAACATGGATCTCAATGGGAGATCATTAAAATGTCTACGTTATTAGTATCTCTACAATAACAGCTTAGCTGTGAAATTAAGTGAGATGAAATCGGTTGCCACACTCCACTGACGACTAATTGCGTCAGACAATTTTTTTTTATTTTTTTTTATTTTTACATGCAAGCATGCTAGGTAAATACATTAAATACAATAAAATAACATAGAAAACAAAACAAACAAAATAAGAAGCCACCGGCCAGAAGGACCGACAGCACAGGACAACAATTAGCAAAAATGGAGAAACACAGCATTCATTAAGACACAAAATAGAAAACAATAGCAAGAAACATTGCAAGCAATAAAACAAAACATAGGAACAATATAAAACAAATCAAACAGAAGCACCGGCCGGAAGGCCCGACAACAAAACATATCATAAGGTATAAAATAAAATATAACACAAGAAAATATACAACACACAACAAGCCATAAATACAAACAAAAGGAAAACAAAGGAAAAATAAAAAAGAAAAAGAAAATACAACACAACATGGTAATTCATGAATAGAACACACAGAGCAAAGTAACAACACAAAAGCAAATACATAAATAAGAACACTCACTCCAAAACACCGGCCCCTCAACAAACAAGGGGAGAGGCACGAACACAAAATAAAGTAGGGCAAACAAAACGCCAGAGGGGCACACAACACTACAATTAGCAAAGAAACAGGAAATCAGCGGACATACTTGCCCGAGAACAAGACCCGGGAAACCACACATTGAACGCCTCCCAACGCAACCACCCCCCAAGGGTTTCGTTCATCCACCAGGGACGCCATTTCAACAGGAACATTAGCAACAAACACCCGCAAACAGGGGACCCAGATGGTATCACTTCTGAGGCGAGTAACCACTACTATCCCCCACATCATGGGAAACCCCCCCCCCCTCCCCCTACCATGAAATTCCCCCGGCTCGTCAGTCAGCAGTAACTCAGCAATCTCTGCCCAGTGACCCGGCGGCATCACAGACACCGGCAACACGTCCTCCAGGTCCCCAACACGCACCCTCACAGGAGGGAGCCGGACATAGGGCACCACCACAGGGGCACCAGCAGCCACGGGCACACCACCAGACGACTGCAGGCAACCAGGGCGGCATGCATCCTTCTGTAAGGTCACAACCAGGCCACGCCCAGCACCAGCAACCACACCATAACTGGGAGCAGAAGCCACCACTCCCCACTGCAGAGAGTCCCCAGGCGGAGAAGGAACAGAAGGCACTCCTGAGACATGGGCCCCAGCACCAGCAGACACATAGACCTCCGCCACCACTAACCGCGGAGACATCGACGCATCCGGATCCACACCGTCAAACCTCGAAGACCCACAGTCACTGAAGTCCCCAACATCGGCCCAGGCAGAAGACGAATGCCGGGAACGTTTGTGTTCCGGCCAGAGATCGTCAGTGCTGGAAAAGGGGAACCGGGCCACACACAGCAGGAGGCTCCATAGCCACCCCAGCACTCAGCACATCCAGGACCCGAGGCGAGGACACAGGGCCAGGCGCAGCAGCCGCAGACGAGGGAGAAGACGGCGCCGCCTCACAGTGAACACCAGGAAGGCCCACGGAAGCAGCGTGGACATCGACAGGAGCAGGTAGACCAACTGACAGCACTGCAATACCCGGAGGAGGGTGCACAAGAACCGGAGGAGCATCAGGCGGCGCAGGGGGAGCCGCATCAGCTAACCGGATGCTCACCCCCTCATCCCTGGAGTCCTCCTCCAGAGGGAGCGGCGGGAAATCCTCTTCATGGAATAAATTGATGGGAGTAACCGGATCCGCAGTGCACCCAGCAGCCTGATGCCCCAACATGCCACACCGAAAACACATGCGGGGTTGCCGCGCATAATACACCCGCACGTAGTACCCTAAAAGTCTGACAGAGGATGGAATGTCCGACCTCAGGCGTATCCCTAGGGTACGAATGTTGGTTTTCACACGCACATATTTTCGAGTAGACAGCGAGTGCATCCGCACACTGACGACGGTGCCAAACCTCTGGAAGAAACGCCGGAGGAGGTTCCCAGGAAACTCCATGGGGGCCCCATGGACACTCACATACGTCACGGCACCGCTTCGATCCGAAATGGCCACAGACCCGTTGCCATCCTGCAGCTGCAAGGTATGCCCCTCGTACCATTGGAGAAAGTCCCGGTACGCTGCCTCAGCAACAAACTTGACGACCACACGTTGAGCAGTTACCTGCTCAACTCCGTTGACGTCCATAACCTGGACATGTAGCATGTCACTCATGACCAACTCTACTAGAGGGTATCCAGCAAGGCCAATAAACTCCAAACCCACGGAGTTTACCCACACAACAGGGGGAAGATGGCCGCCCATCGCAAAAGCGCCACGTCCACACCACCAGGAACAGCAGGGAGGGTAGAGACACCCACACCCCCTGCCGGCGATAACGGCAAACACCCCAAACTACCAGAGAGGTTAGGCGATACGTCTTCACCTCACGGCAGCTAGAGCGCAGCTCCGCGTCGGACAAATTGTTGCACTTGAAGGTTGGGAAGCCTAGCACCTCGCTTGACGTGGACCCGGTTGCTGCAAGGCAAGTAGACTATAGAAGCTTTCTACCTGATTATTAATAATACATCCTAAATTAAAGGAAATACTACTACTGAATATAGCAATCACTGTAGAATTTGTCTACAGATAATAATACAATATTTATTCCTATATAAATTAAAAATATTGCTAAAGAAGAGACGTACTGGATTTTTGTTGTAATTGAATGGCCTAGCGACAACTAGTCTAAATGCTAAATGTGCACACAGTAAAACAAATAGAAAAATTTGTAGTTGCCGAGCCACGTGTCCGTTGGTGGAGAGAACTATGCAATCCTTCGTCCTCAGTTGCTGTGTGAAGGACGCTGACTTCGGACTTGATATCACTCTAGTTCCAGGACACGGCTATTGATTGCCAATTTAACGTGGCAATGCTCTTGTATATGTAAGAACGAATAATTATATTGAGCAAATGCTTTTCTATAGCGTCGTCTCTCACTTGCACGTTGCTAATATGGCGTCGCTCGTCGGAGTCGGGCAGCAAGCAAGTGACGCTCTCCTTCCTCCCTGGCTGCTACGCATGCGCAGCCCGCTCAAAGTATTTTACTTTACTTATTTAATCAGGGAAGTAAGGACTGGTGACAAGTGCTTATGTCACTAAATAATGTATTAAGGTGCAATATATTTTGCAAAATGCCAGTCAGCTTATTAAGCTTGCATTAAATATATATCATATGAACTGCTTTACTTTGCAATATTTTTCGCTGTAGTTGTTAATACACCTAAATGAACGAATTCAGTAAGCAATAATATGCTATGTAAATAATCAACTAAATAAACGATTATCCTTAGTAAGGGAACGTAATTAACTAAGCTCTGTTCAGTTGTAACTAAATGTGGAGAAATTCATGTTGTAGCCTGTAGCAACCTCCCGGCGTCATTGAGACTGTGGGAAGAATTTGGCAAATATTGTGTCGCTATAGGAACATTAATTGAATTAGTTCTACAAAACAAATTAGTAGTTAGTAATTACTATGGTTAATACAATAATGATATATTGTAATACAAGAAATGATGTATTAGTGTTGGAAATTTCCAACACGTACCCCTGGCCGGGGAGGATTGACCAGGCGCCAATCGTTAACTGAAGCCTGTGTTCACCCAGCAGTGAATGGGTACCTGGTTTTTAAACGATTTGGCGGGTCGTATTCCGGAGAAAATTAGGATTAAGGACCTGCCCGTAAAGCTATGCCTGCTAGTGGCTTCCCACGAACGTAAAAACTCTAGTATGTATAAATAATATATTAAAAATATAAGTTTTAAACATATTGATTATCTTAGTTGCCTGCAAGTGAGAGATCATTAAGAGGAAGGCGGTCCACCTAGCTACCGCTGACGACACTACCACAATACATCATCAGTCACTCGTAATCAAGTATTCAAAAATAAATTCCTTTCTACGGATCCCCGGAAGAAGGAATCATGAAAGTAATTTTTGATAGAAATATGAGCCTTACAGATACCAACCAGAAGGTCGAGCGAGGCAGACATCACTGCTACACTCCGGTAACTACGGATTCTTCTTCCATAAATTACCATCTCATTGGCACTTTGTCCTCCTCACGTTGGCACTCTGAAGCTCACGGCCTTGGTAATATTAATAACTGACTTCTGTTCCTTTTTCTTCACAGACCTAACAACTATGGCAGCTCGCGAGACCAGAGTCTTACACCCTTCTGTTTTGTTCATAATTGTTCTCTTTTGGAAATGTTGAGCAAATCTTTAAGTACACTTGGGTAAAGTTATGTTCTCAACACCATCTTGTGCCACAGACAGCCACCATGTCTCAGGGAACCATCACCATCTTGTGCCACAGACAGCCTCCATGTCCCAGGGAACCATCACCATCTTGTGCCACAGACAGCCTCTATCTCTCAGAGAACCATACCATCTTGTGCCACAGACAGCCTCCATGTTTCAGGGAACCATAACCATCTTGTACCACAGACATTCACCATGTCTCAGGGAACTATCACCATCTTGTGCCACAGACAGCCACTGTGTCTCAGGGAACCATCACCATCTTGTGCCACAGACAGCCACCATGTCTAAGGGAACCAAAACGAGCTTGTGCCACAGACAGCCTACATGTCTCACGGAACCATCACCATCTTGTGCCACAGACGGAAAGGATACTCATTGTTGCACAGTTCGGGCTTAAAGTTCTGCAAGAGATTCCAAAGATCTGAAAGATCGCATGTATCATCCATCAGAGACGAGAAGGAGGATGATGCTGCCTGCATCATCCACTAGAGACGAGGAGAATGACGCGGCCTGTGTCATCCACCAGTGACGAGGAAGATGATGCGGCCTGTATCATCGACCAGAGACGAGGAGGATGATGCAGCCTGTATCATCCACCAGAGACGAGGAGGAGGATGCGGCCTGTATCATCCACCAGAGACGAGAAGGAAGATGTGGCCTGTATCATCCACCAGAGACGAGGAGGAGGATGCGACCTGTATCATCCACCAGAGACGAGGAGGATGCGGCCTGTATCATCCACCAGAGACGAGGAGGAGGATGCGGCCTTTATCATCCACCAGAGACGAGGAGGATGATGCTGCACCCTTGACGGACCTTCTTCCAGAGTCTATGGTGGCCAGAGACCTCTCGCCTCGGATCACACCACCAGTTTGTGGACAGTTACTTGCATGTGAAACCTTTACTGGGACCTGGTGGTAAAGCTACCGTGTTCGTGTGTTCCAGTGGGCTGGGCAGCACACACTGTGGTTCCTGACTCATAACTCTGGCCAGGAGACGAGGAAAGGATACTCATTGTTGCACAGTTCGGGCTTAAAGTTCTGCAAGAGATTCCAAAGATCTGAAAGATCGCATGTATCATCCATCAGAGACGAGAAGGAGGATGATGCTGCCTGATGGTGTCCATGGGGCCCCCTTCGTTCTCCAGGTTTCGTTTGTATAGTGTCGAACGTCTTCACGAGCCCCGCCCATGTTCATGATATACAAGAATATATACATGGCGTATTTTGAACTAATGTCAGAAAGGTATAAGGAGAAACGCGCAATAATTTAAGGGTAACTGGGGAGAGTTTCGTCGTGACGATGGAACCTCATCATCCATAACAACTGTGGCTGAACACGTGCTGACGTCAGGACCCCATTACGTGTACACTGAAGCATCTCGAGTATGTCGTTAATTAGTCTCCGGCTGGTTCACCTCCCCTCTTCTCCCCCCCCCTCTCCCCTAAGATACAACCGGCTAACAAGCGTGTTCTGGTCCTTCACAGCTGATGACGACAAAATCACTCAGATGATGTCTAGTAATCTTACGTCCACTGCTGTTGTCTGTTGGTTTGTTGGGTTATCTGGGTCTCTGGAAGGACCCAGATTACTGCCCTAATTCATAACTAAATGAGTCCTAATATTACCACACATGCATTGTGTTATATAAGCTACATTGTACTATCAAAGTCAAAACGATCTAAATGATAGTATATACAGAAATGAGTTAAGACACACAGTCTGGGAAATCGGGTTTAATAATGATATAATCAGCTAAGAATAACACGAGACAGATTACAAAGATAACGATAGTTAAGACTGTCGAGGCCTTTAACACAGACGTAATCTGTTATGATAGGAGCCATTCAGAGCACCTGTTGAACACTGTCTACTTCTGTTCTTGTAGTTTTACCACAAGATCTCCAAGTTTCCTTATAATTTAATTTATTGTCAGGGATGGTGAGCTTTTTTGAGAGCGCATTCTCAAATTGGCGATAATATTTAACAAAGTTCTGTCGCCGAGAACAAAATGCTTGAAAGCATTCATGGTGGAAAAATAAACATATTTTACTCTTAGCGAGTCTTTTACTGCTGCACCAATGATATTTTTTTAATCCTTTTTTACGTTTGTTTCTTTGGATGGTGTGAGAAGTATGGTGCAGGACCAGTAAGACCGCTGCTGTCATAACACTTTACAAAGTTCATCAGCAAAAAACAATGACTCTTGAATATGTTGACGAAAATACTGTTGCTGCTCATATTGCCAAAATTTTCAGTCAACATTTTCAGGGATTTAATTCCATTACTTTAAAATCACATTTACTGCGTTAACCAAGCCACTAACGACCTATCTCAGTATTTACTCGTTCAATTCTTAAAATCGACAACATTTTTCCTCCAAATTGAGTTTTTTGTAAATCAATTAAATAGTATCTCAAAATTATCCAAATTAATCCATTGCAACATTCTAAATTTAAATTTGTTTTTTGTCACTATCCGAATACTTTAAAAAAAAACAAATAAACTTAACATAATAAATCTTTAGATAAATTGTTCAGTGTTGAATCAATGATTCATATGAAGTTTCTAAAAGTCTGTTTTCACAGAAACCTCTAAATCTGTCATAATGATATTGTCATCATCATGTTAAATAATTCTCAACTCTATTTCAAAAGCATTTATGTTATTAAAATATTATCAAATAGTTTTTGCCATATCAAGGTCTGGCCCTAGCTTCGGTAGGGAACAGACGTGTTGCATCGGCGCTCCAGCAGTTGGTGTTGTTTGCCAGTTTCGGCCGGTTGGGGGCGGGTGTGTCTCTGCTCGCCTGTGCTGACATGGCGTTACGATGGGAGTCCCTCTACCCCCTGTCGTCCGGGCTCAGTCGGTGGGACTAGAGTTCTCTGTGCGGGCTGGTTACCCGGAGATTGCACTGGCTTGTGAAATGCTCTCTGTCCCTGTGTTTGCGATTTATGAGTTGGTAACGGCCCGTAGGGCGATTGTGAAGTTCACAGAAGAGGTGGCGTATCGCGATTTTCTCCGGCTATACGAGGGGCGGACACTACCCCTGCCGGATGGTGCGGGCACTGTAACCCTCTCTGATAGAAGTGGTGCACTTACTTACATCAGTGTGCATGGGGCTCCCTTGGAGTTTCCAGAGGCTCTGCTACGGCGGTATTTCGGCCGGTTTGGCGCGGTAGTTAGTGTGAGGGTGAACGTGGTGTTTACTAGTCCTCTTAAGGGTGTGAGGTCTAACATTCGCACCCTGGGCATGAGACTCCGGGCGGATATTCCGTCCTCTGTGCGCCTTATGGAGTACAACGTTCGGGTGTTTTACGCCCGCCAGCCGCGGACGTGTTATCGTTGTGGTCTTTTGGGCCATCAGGCTGCTGCTTGTTCTGCGCCTGCTGTTGCACCGGTGAATCTCTTCAGTGAGGAGGATTTTCCGCCCCTTCCTGTGGGGGATGATTCGGTGGGTGTGGACATCTCTTCGGCTGAGGAGGTGCCCTCTGTATCAGCTGTTGCTCCGCCTGTTGCTCCCCCTGTTGTTGCCGCATCTCCTCCGAAGGTTGTGTCCTCGCCTAGTGCTCCGGCTGGTGTCCCTGAGCCTCTTCCGACTGCCGTTTGCTCGGACCCCTCGTCTTCCAGTTCTTCCTCTGATGTGTCTGTCCCGGTCCCTGCACCCTCGCCGTCTGTTCCGGCTGTGCTGGGAGCTGGGGTGGATCCAGCATTCCCTCCTGTGCCTGGCCTGGTGCCCCGTGTGGTTGAGGATGTTGCCGTACTGCGGCGTGCGTCGGTTCGCCCGGCTAGTGCTGCGCGGGTCGCTGAGTCTGCCTCCGAGTCTGATGATGTGCGGCCCAAGCCTAAGCATTCCCGGCGTTCTTCTGCGTGGGCTGAAGTTGGCGACTTCGACGAGTGTCGTCCTTCCGTTGACGGTGGGATTGCTCCGGATGTGGTGCACACTACGGTGGTGGCGGAGGTACACTTGCCTGAGGATGCCGGTGCCGGCGTTTCGGCCTCCCCTCCTGGTCTGGTGTCTGAGGGTCCTGCTTCAGGTGCGTTGCCTGCGTGGGGTGGCTCCGGTTCTTCATGGGGGGTGGTTCCCCCTGCTGTGGTTGGTGGTGAGCGGGGTGGCCAGGTGATGGTGTTGAGAAAGGATGCTCGCTCTGAGAGTTCTGTGGCCCCTTCCTCGTTACCCATTTCCTCGGCAGCGGTCTTGCCGCCTCTTCCGTCTCTAGTAGTCTCTTCTGTGTCTCCTGCGGTATCTATGGAGGTGCTACAGTCTCGTCGTCCGGCCCCTGCTCCTATGTGAACGAAGGCGTGGCAGTCTCGGCGGCCCTCGTCCGCTTCTCCAGTGTCGTCTGCTTCCTCGATAGGCGTGGATGGCGCTCCCGGCCTCGTTATGCGATTTGCGTCAGTGACCTCGGGCGTTGGACGATGCCGCCCGATATAGATGTTCATGAGTTTGATACCCCCTCGGGAGAGGGGGATCAAAAACCCTACCGACCTTGAAGATTTGGTCTGGGAGGCTTACAAGAAGAAGTATCCTTCCGCTGTTTTCCCGGAGAAGTACATTTCTCACGTTGTTCCTCGCAAATGATTTCTGTGTATTGTGTTTTCTGTTGTGTGTGGTGCGGATGGGGTGTGTGTGTGTGTGAGTGGGTGGGGTGGGTTTTGTTGACCAGACCACACACTAGAAATTGAAGGGACGACGACGTTTCGGTCCGTCCTGGACCATTCTCAACGTCGTCGTCCCTTCAATTTCTAGTGTGTGGTCTGGTCAACATACTTCAGCCACGTTATTGTGACTCATCGCCTGCATGGGGTGGGTTTTGTTTCCCGGTTCCTGCGTGCTCCGGTGTATGTTGTAGGTTTTCATTGTATGTCTGGTGGGTGGGTGTGCGGTTCCTGTGTATTTGTGTGTTCGGTTGTGGATGTCGTATGCGCTTGTGTATGTCTTATTGTGTGCCCTTCAGGCTGTTGGCAAGTGCTCTTTGTTCGGTTGTGCCATTTTGTTTTGCCTTCCGTTTGTTATGGCGTGCTTTACTTATTGTACGTGTTTGTCCTTTATGTTTTGTTTGGAATGTATTGTGATTGTACTGTTATGTTCCCTGTTGTACCTTTGATGTATGTTTTGTTTTATGACGGTTTTGTTTTGTGATGTTCCTGTGCTTGCTAGTTTGCCATTGTATTATACTTTGTGCCTTGTTGAATGTTGTATTTTTCTATGCCTTTATCGTGTTTGTGGTTTATTGTGAAATGCTGTCGGCCCTTCTGGCCGGTGGTCTATTGTTCTCCTTTGTTCTGTTCTGTATTCTGTGTTGTTTTTATTGTATTTAAGTTGCATGCTTTGCATGTAAAAATAAAAATAATAAAAAAAAAACTTGCCATATCACTGTAAATTGGTGTGAATGTCACTTAATTGTGAGAAGAAATCAGTAAAATATCAAGGAGCTAAAAATCTACACAACGTCAGATCAGTAATTACCAAACGAAAGTATCAAGTTGGAAAGCAAAAGTGTCAGATAATTCATGACAAGAAAATTTGTAATTCAAGAACAGACGAATTTCATCCATCCTCTACTAAACCATCGAACATTTGTGTATACAAGAAGTCCTGTGTACAGCAAATTTACTTCGCTCAGTAAATTCTGATATTGCTTATTTTACAAAGCATACTTTAAAAATAAAATTAGCTACTTCATCAAATTCTTATAGCCAGCTTTTGCATACAAATCCTCCTCATATAGAGTATAGTGAAGGCTAATGTTGATGTCAACAACACCAGTGGATGTCAACATATTTCGTAAACACGTTGACAAACCAGTATCTCAACCAATCATGTTGGGTCACCATCAGATATCATGGAAATCATTGTTTAAAAGTCAATTTCGTGTCGATTAGGCAATTCGTTTACCTGTATATTTCAGCCCTGTGTTATGTTCAGCCAACGTTACCAAGCCACCCAGCTTTTCACATATTTCAGCACCTCTACATAATCAATTATTATTATTATTATGAACATTTTTATTGACCTAATTAATAAACTAATCAGGATAATTCAGAAAAGTTTTATTGGAAAAACGAGCAGAAATGGCTGGCCTAGCTGGTGATGCAAGCCATTGGTTAATTTATATGAACCAATATCTTCCTTAGATGTTCTGATCTATGCTTTCCTTATACCTATTCCATCTTTAACTGTATTCCTACTCACTTGATAATGTTTACTGCACTGGATAACTGTTTCCTTTTCTAGAAACCATCAAAATGGAAAGAGGCAAATTTTTAGCCATATTTTAGCATTCCTTCCCGCACCCTCCCCCTCCCCCCCCCCCCCGGTCCCAACTCCTTATGCTGATCCTTTACCAGTGTAATCTAGTCGTAATGACTTGGTGCCTTTTCCGGACAGTTCCCTTCCCCTACCTTGTGTGTGCTGGCGCTCCCTGCACCACACCTGGCTGTGTGTGCTGGCGCTCCCTGCACCACACCTGGCTGTGTGTGCTGGCGCTCCCTGCAACACACCTGGCTGTGTGTGCTGGCGCTCCCTGCACCACACCTGGATATGTGTGCTGGCGCTCCATGCAACACACCTGGCTGTGTGTGCTGGTGATCCCTGCACCACACCTGGCTGTGTGTGCTGGTGATCCCTGCGCCACACCTGGCTGTGTGTGCTGGTGATCCCTGCACCACACCTGGCTGTGTGTGCTGGTGATCCCTGCGCCACACCTGTATGTGTGTGCTGGCGCTCCCTGCAACACACCTGGCTGTGTGTGCTGGTGATCCCTGCGCCACACCTGGCTGTGTGTGCTGGTGATCCCTGCGCCACACCTGGCTGTGTGTGCTGGTGATCCCTGCGCCACACCTGGCTGTGTGTGCTGGTGATCCCTGCGCCACACCTGGCTGTGTGTGCTGGTGATCCCTGCGCCACACCTGGCTGTGTGTGCTGGTGATCCCTGCACCACACCTGGCTGTGTGTGCTGGTGATCCCTGCACCACACCTGGCTGTGTGTGCTGGCGCTCCCTGCACCACACCTGGCTGTGTGTGCTGGTGATCCCTGCACCACACCTGGCTGTGTGTGCTGGTGATCCCTGCACCACACCTGGCTGTGTGTGCTGGCGCTCCCTGCACCACACCTGGCTGTGTGTGCTGGCGCTCCCTGCACCACACCTGGCTGTGTGTGCTGGTGATCCCTGCACCACACCTGGCTGTGTGTGCTGGTGATCCCTGCACCACACCTGGCTGTGTGTGCTGGTGATCCCTGCACCACACCTGGCTGTGTGTGCTGGTGATCCCTGCACCACACCTGGCTGTGTGTGCTGGTGATCCCTGCACCACACCAGGCTGTGTGTGCTGGTGATCCCTGCACCACACCTGGCTGTGTGTGCTGGTGATCCCTGCACCACACCTGGCTGTGTGTGCTGGTGATCCCTGCACCACACCTGGCTGTGTATGCTGGCGCTCCCTGCACCACACCTGACTCCACCACACCAGGCTGTGTGTGCTGGCGCTCCCTGCACCACACCTGGCTGTGTGTGCTGACGCTCCCTGCACCACACCTGGCTGTGTGTGCTGGCGCTTCCTGCACCACACCTGGCTGTGTGTGCTGACGCTCCCTGCACCACAACTGGCTGTGTGTGCTGACGCTCCCTGCACCACACACCTAGCTGTGTGTGCTGACGCTCCCTGCACCACACCTCGCTATGTGTGCTGACGCTCCCTGCACTACACCTGGCTGCACCACACCTGGCCGTGTGTGCTGCCGCTCCCTGCAACAAACCTGGCTGTGTGTGCTGGCGCTCCCTGCACCACACCTGGCTGCACCACACCTGGCCGTGTGTGCTGCCGCTCCCTCCACCACACCTGGCTGCACCACACCTGGCTGTGTATGCTGACGCTCCCTGCACCACACCTGGCTGTGGGTGCTGGCGCTCCGTGCACCACACCTGGCTGCACCACACCTGGCTGTGTATGCTGACGCTCCCTGCACCACACCTGGCTGTGGGTGCTGGCACTCCACGCACCACACCTGGCTGCACCACATCTGGCTGTGTGTGCTGGCGCTTCCTGCACCACACCTGGCTGTGTGTGCTGACGCTCCCTGCACCACACCTGGCTGTGTATGCTGGCGCTCCCTGCACCACACCTGGCTGTGCGTGCTGGCGCTCCCTGCACCACACCTGGCTATGAGTGCTGGCGCTCCCTGCACCACACCTGGATGTGAGTGCTGGCTCTCCCTGCACCACACCTGGCTGTGAGTGCTGGTACTCCCTGCACCACACCTGGCTGTGAGTGCTGGCGCTCCCTGCACCAAACCTGGCTGTGACTGCTGGTGTTCCCTCCACCACACCTGGCTGTGAGTGCTGGTGCTCCCTGCACACACCTGGCTGTGTGTGCTGACGCTCCCTGCACCACACCTGGCTGTGGGTGCTGGCGCTCCCTGCACCACACCTGGCTATGTGTGCTGACGCTCCCTGCACCACACCTGGCTGTGTGTGCTGGCGCTCCCTGCACCACACCTGGCTGTGAGTGCTGGCGCTCCCTGCACCACACCTGGCTGTGAGTGCTGGTGCACCCTGCACCACACCTGGCTGTGAGTGCTGGCGCTCCCTGCACCACACCTGGCTGTGTGTGCTGACGCTCCCTGCACCACACCTGGCTGTGTGTGCTGGCGCTCCCTGCACCACACCTGGCTGTGAGTGCTGGTGCACCCTGCACCAC
The DNA here is from genome assembly GCF_040958095.1 of Procambarus clarkii. Taxonomy (NCBI): domain Eukaryota; kingdom Metazoa; phylum Arthropoda; class Malacostraca; order Decapoda; family Cambaridae; genus Procambarus; species Procambarus clarkii. The sequence continues at coordinate 6,277,112 of NC_091233.1, read as the reverse complement.
ACCTGGCTGTGAGTGCTGGCGCTCCCTGCACCACATCTGGATGTGAGTGCTGGCGCTCCCTGCACCACATCTGGATGTGAGTGCTGGTGCTCCCTGCACCACACCTGGCTGTGAGTGCTAACCCTCCCTGCACCACGCCTGGCTGCACCACACCTCGCTGTGAGTGCTGACGCTCCCTGCACCTCACCTGGCTGTGTGTGCTGACGCTCCCTGCACCACACCTGGCTGTGTGTGCTGGTGCACCCTGCACCACACCTGGCTGTGTGTGCTGACGCTCCCGCACCACACCTGGCTGTGTATGCTGGCGCTCCCTGCACCACACCTGGCTGTGTGTGCTGACGCTCCCTGCACCACACCTGGCTGTGTGTGCTGACGCTCCCTGCACCTCACCTGGCTGTGTATGCTGGCGCTCCCTGCACCACACCTGGCTGTGTATGCTGGCGCTCCCTGCACCACACCTGGCTGTGTATGCTGGCGCTCCCTGCACCACACCTCGCTGTGTGTGCTGGTGCACCCTGCACCACACCTGGCTGTGTGTGCTGGCGCTCCCTGCACCACACCTGGCTGTGTATGCTGGCGCTCCCTGCACCACACCTCGCTGTGAGTGCTGGTGCTCCCTGCACCTCACCTGGCTGTGTGTGCTGACGCTCCCTGCACCACACCTGGCTGTGTGTGCTGGGTGCACCCTGCACCACCCCTGGCTGTGTGTGCTGGTGCTCCCTGCACCACACCTGGCTGTGTGTGCTGGTGCACCCTGCACCACACCTGGCTGTGTGTGTTGGCGCACCCTGAACCACACCTGACTCCACCACACCTGGCTGTGTGCTGAAGCTACCTGCTCGACACCTGGCTGTGTGTGCTGACGCTTCCTGCATCACACCTGGCTGTGTGTGCTGGTGCTCCATGCACCACACCTGGCTGTGTGTGCTGACGTTCCCTGCACCACACCTGGCTGTGTGTGCTGATGCTCCCTGCATCACACCTGGCTGTGTGTGCTGACGCTCCCTGCTCCACACCTGGCTGTGTGTGCTGGTGCTTCCTGCACCACCCCTGGCTGTGGATGCCGGCGCTCCCTGCACCACACATGGCTGCACCTCTCCTGGCTATGTGTGCTGGCGCTCCCTGCACCACAACTGGCTGTGAGTGCTGGCGCTCCCTGCACCACACCTGGCTGTGAGTGCAGGCGATCCCTTCACCACACCTGGCTGGCTGTGTGTGCTGGCGCTCCCTGCACCACACCTGGATGTGTGTGCTGGCGCTCCCTGCACCACACCTGGCTCTGTGTGCTGGCGCTCCCTGCACCACACCTGGCTGTGTGTGCTGGTGCTCCGTGCACCACACCTGGCTGTGTGTGCTGGCGCACCCTGAACCACACCTGACTCCATAACACCTGGCTGTGTGTGCTGGCGCTCCCTGCACGACACCTGGCTGTGTGTGCTGACGCTCCCTGCACCACACCTGGCTGTGTGTGCTGACGCTCCCTGCACCACACCTGGCTGTGTGTGCTGGCGCTTCCTGCACCACACCTGACTGTGTGTGCTGACGCTCCCTGGACCACTCCTGACTGTGTGTGCTGGCACACCCTGCACCACACCTGGCTGTGGGTGCTGGCGCTCCCTTCACCACACCTGACTGTGTGTGCTGACGCTCCCTGCACTATACCTGGCTGTGTGTGCTGGCGCTCCTTGCACCACACCTGGCTGTGTGTGCTGGCTCTCCCTGCACAACACCTGGCAGGACCACACCAGGCTGTGTGTGCTGACGTTCCCTGCATCACACCTGGCTCCACGACACCTGGCTGTGTTTGCTGACCCTCCCTGCATCACACCTGGCTGTGTGTGCTGGCGCACCCTGAACCACACCTGGCTTTGTGTACTGACGCTCCCTGTACCACACCTGGCTGTGTGTGCTGACGCTCCCTGCACCACACACCTAGCTGTGTGTGCTGGTTCTCCCTGCACCACACCTGGCTGTGTGTGCTGAAGCTACCTGCACCACACCTGGTTGTGTGTGCTGACGTTCCCTGCACCACACCTGGCTGTGTGTGCTGACGCTCCCTGTACCACACCTGGCTGTGTGTGCTGACGCTCCCTGTACCACACCTGGCTGTGTGTGCTGACGCTCCCTGTACCACACCTGGCTGTGTGTGCTGACGCTCCCTGCACCACACACCTAGCTGTGTGTGCTGGTTCTCCCTGCACCACACCTGGCTGTGTGTGCTGACGCTCCCTGCACCACACCTGGCTGTGTGTGCTTACGCTCCCTGCACCACACACCTAGCTGTGTGTGCTGGTTCTCCCTGCACCACACCTGGCTGTGTGTGCTGAAGCTACCTGCACCACACCTGGTTGTGTGTGCTGACGTTCCCTGCACCACACCTGGCTGTGTGTGCTGACGTTCCCTGCACCACACCTGGCTGTGTGTGCTGACGCTCCCTGCACCACACCTGGCTGTGTGTGCTGACGCTCCCTGTACCACACCTGGCTGTGTGTGCTGACGCTCCCTGCACCACACCTGGCTGTGTGTGCTGACGCTCCCTGCACCAAACCTGTCTGCACTACACCTGGCCACACCAGGCTAGTCTGGGGTAGGAAGCCCGAAACTACCTGGTGATGCACAGACGACCTCCTCCTTCCTCCCTAGCTCACTCCACTACAACTGGCCGGCCAGCTCACTCCTCCACTACAGCTGGCCGGCCAGCTCACTCCTCTACTACAACTGGCCGGCCAGCTCACTCCTCCACTACAACTGGCCGGCCAGCTCACTCCTCCACTACAACTGGCCGGCCAGCTCACTCCTCCATAATATTCCAGCGAGCCAGGGTGAGCCTCCTCAGACTTACTAAACAGTAAGACTGCACCTCAAAAATCTGTAACTACAGGTCCTATGCTCTCAACGTCAGTCGAGTTAATTGAAGTAGCTTTAGGTTTGACTCACTACGAGTATCTTAAGATGTAGTTTATCCAGAGGCTGTTATCATTCAGGAGACATCCACCCCAAGTGTTTACAACTTTCCCCACAACAGAAACTAAAGCTCGCCCGACCACGCTCACCACCTCCCACACTCTGGCTGTGTTACAGCTCTAAAATTACTCTGTGGAAGCATAAAGGAATGGGAACATACCTCAAGACTGGAGGATATCTGTCCCTTGATGTAATTCCTTATTTGAAATTAAATAAAAAGAATTATATGCATCGGTGAAGTACTCATATATAAATCAATATTTACGCACTACAAATACAATATATTCACCAAAAGAATTTTTATATTTCAGCACATTTATATATATTATATAAATATATATATATATAATATGGGGAATGCTTGTGAAGGCGACATATAAGGCTCGCGGAGTTGCTTACCTTGACGACGGATGAGGACGCCGGAGCACCACGACCAGTGAGGTCACACCCAACACTGCCAGTGACCAGTGAGGTCACACCCAACACTGCCAGCGACCAGTGAGGTCACACCCAACACTGCCAGCGACCAGTGAGGTCACACCCAACAATGCCAGCGACCAGTGAGGTCACATCCACCACTGCCAGCGACCAGTGAGGTCACATCCACCACTGCCAGCGACCAGTGAGGTCACACCCAACACTGCCAGCGACCAGTGAGGTCACACCCAACACTGCCAGCGACCAGTGAGGTCACACCCAACACTGCCAGCGACCAGTGAGGTCACACCCAACAATGCCAGCGACCAGTGAGGTCACATCCACCACTGCCAGCGACCAGTGAGGTCACACCCAACACTGCCAGCGACCAGTGAGGTCACACCCAACACTGCCAGCGACCAGTGAGGTCACACCCAACACTGCCAGCGACCAGTAACGTCACATCCACCACTGCCAGCGACCAGTGAGGTCACACCCAACACTGCCAGCGACCAGTGAGGTCACACCCAACACTGCAAGCGACCAGTGAGGTAACACCCAAAACCACCAGCGACCAGTGGGGTCACACCCAACACTACCAGCGACCAGTAAGGTCACACCCAACACTGCCAGTGTCCAGTGAAGTCACACCCAACACTGCCAGTGACCAGTGAGGTCACACCCAACACTGCCAGCGACCAGTGAGGACACACTCGACACTGACAGCGACCAGTGAGGTCATACGCAACACTGCCAGTGACCAGTGAGGTCACAACCCAACACTGCCAGCGACCATTGAGGTCAGACCCAACACTGCCAGCGACCAGTGGGGTCACACCCAACACTGCCAGCGACCAGTGAGGTTACACCCAACAATGCCAGCGACCAGTGGAGTCACACCGAACACTGCCAGCGACCAGTAGGGTCACACCCAACACTGCCAGTGACCAGTGAGATCACACCCAACACTGCCAGCGACCAGTGAGGTCACACCCAACACTGCCAGCGATCAGTGAGGTCACACCCAACACTGCCAGCGACCAGTGGGGTCACACCTAACACTGCCAGTGACCAGTGAGGTCACACCCAACACTGCCAGTGACCAGTGAGGTCAGACCCAACACTGCCCGCGACCAGTAGGGTCATACCCAACTTTGCCAACGACCAGTGAGGTCACCCCCAACACTGCCAGCAACCAGTGGGGTCACACCCAACGCTTCCAGCAACCAATAAAGTCACACCCAACACTACCAGCGACCAGTAGGGTCACATCCAACACTGCCAGCGACCAGTGGGGTCACACCTAACACTGCCAGCGACCAGTGACGTCATCCCCAACACTGCCAGTGACCAGTAAGGTCACACCCAACACTGCCAGCGACCAGTGGGGTCACACCTAACACTTCCAGCGACCAGTGAGGTCATCCCCAACACTGCCAGTGACCAGTGAGGTCACACACCACACTGCCAGTGACAGTGAGGTCACACCCAACACTGTCAGCGACCAGTGAGGTCACACCCAACACTGCCAGCGACCAGTGGGGTCACACCTAGCATTGCCTGCGACTTGTGAGGTCACACCCAACACTGCCAGCGACCAGTGGGGTCACACCTAACACTGCCAGCGACCAGTGACGTCATCCCCAACACTACCAGTGACCTGTGAGGTCACACCCAACACTGCCAGCGACCAGTGAGGTCACACCCAACACTGCCAGCGACCAGTAACGTCACATCCACCACTGCCAGCGACCAGTGAGGTCACACCCAACACTGCCAGCGACCAGTGAGGTCACACCCAACACTGCAAGCGACCAGTGAGGTAACACCCAAAACCACCAGCGACCAGTGGGGTCACACCCAACACTGCCAGCGACCAGTAAGGTCACACCCAACACTGCCAGTGTCTAGTGAAGTCACACCCAACACTGCCAGTGACCAGTGAGGTCACACCCAACACTGCCAGCGACCAGTGAGGACACTCCCAACACTGACAGCGACCAGTGAGGTAATACGCAACACTTCCAGTGACCAGTGAGGTCACACCCAACACTGCCAGCGACTATTGAGGTCACACCCAACACTGACAGCGACCAGTGGGGTCACACCCAACACTGACAGCGACCAGTAAGGTCACACCCAACACTGCCAGTGTCCAGTGAAGTCACACCCAACACTGCCAGTGACCAGTGAGGTCACACCCAACACTGCCAGCGACCAGTGAGTACATACCCAACACTGACAGCGACCAGTGAGGTAATACGCAACACTGCCAGTGACCAGTGAGGTCACACCCAACACTGCCAGCGACCATTGAGGTCACACCCAACACTGCCAGCGACCAGTGGGGTCACACCCAACACTGCCAGCGACCAGTGAGGTCACACCCAACACTGCCAGTGACCTGTGAGGTCACACCTAGCACTGCCAGTGACCAATGATGTCACACCCAACACTGCCAGCGACCAGTGGGGTCACACCCAACATTGCCAGCGACCAGTTAGGTCACACCCAACACTGCCAACGACCAGTGGGGCCACACCCAACACAGCCAGCGACCAGTGGTGTCACACCCAACACTGCCAACGACCAGTGGGGTCACACCCAACACAGCCAGCGACCAGTGGGGTCACACCCAACACTGCCAACGATCAGTGGGGTCACACCCAACACTGCCTGCGACCAGTGAGGTCACACCCAACACTGCCAGCGACCAGTGGGGTCACACCCAACACTGCCAACGATCAGTGAGGTCACACCCAACACTGCCTGCGACCAGTGAGGTCACACCCAACACTGCCAGCAGTATGTGAGGTCACACCTAACACTGCCAGTGACCAGTGGGGTCACACAAAACACTGCCAGCGACCAGTGAGGTCACACCCAACACAGCCAGCGACCAGTGGGGTCACACCCAACACTGCCAGTGACCAGTGGGGTCACACCCAACACTGTCAGCTACCAGTGGGGTCACACCCTACACTGCCAGCGACCAGTGAGGACACACCCAACACTGCCAGTGACCAGTGAGATCACACCCAACACTGCCAGCGACCAGTGAGGTCACACTCAACACTACCAGCGACCAGTGAGGTCACAGACAACACTGCCAGCGACCAGTGGGGTCACCCCCAACTCTGTCAGTGACCAGTAAGGTCACACCCAACACTGCCAGCGACCAGTGAGGTCACACCCAACACTGCCAGCGACCAGTGAGGTCACACCCAAAAACTGCCAGTGACAGTGAGATCACACCCAACACTGTCAGTGACCAGTGGGGTCACACCCAACACTGCCAGTGACCAGTGAGGTCACACCCAACACTGCCAGCGACCAGTGAGGTCACACCCACCTATGCCAGCGACCAGTGGGGTCACACCTAACATTCCCAGCGACCAGTGAGGTCACACCTAACCCTGCCAGTGACCAGTGGGGTCACACCCAGCACTGCCTACGACCAGTGAGGTCAAACCCAACGCCGCCAGCGACCAGTGAGGTCAAACCCAACGCTGCCAGCGACCAGTGAGGTCACATCCAGCATTGCCTGCAACCAGTGAGGTACCGCCCAACACTGCCACGGACCAGTGAGGTCACACCTAACATTGCCAGCGACCAGTGAGGTCACACCCAACACTGCCAATGACCAGTGAGGTCACACCCAACACTGCCAGTGACATTGAGGTCACACCCAACACTGCCAGCGACCAGTGAGGTAACACCTAACACTGCCAGCGACCAGTGAGGTCACACCCAACACTGCCAGCGACCAGTGAGGTAACACCTAACACTGCCAGCGACCAGTGAGGTCACACCCAACACTGCCAGTGGCCAGTAAGGTCACACCCAACACTGCCAACGACCAATGAGGTCACACCCAACACTGCCAGCGACCAGTGGGGTCACACCTAACATTACCAGCGACCAATGAGGTCACACCCAACCCTGCCAGTGACCAGTGGGGTCACACTCAACACTACCAGCGACCAGTGAGGTCACACCCAGCACTGCCTGCGACCATTGAGGTCAAACTCAACACTGCCAGTGACCAGTGGGGTCACACCCAACACTGCCAGCGACCAGTGAGGTCACACCCAACACTGTCAGCGACCAGTGACGTCACACCCAACACTGCCAGCGCTCAGTGAGGTCGCACCCAACACTGCCAGCGACAAGTGAGAGTCACACCCAACACTGCCAGCGACCAGTGAGGTTACACCCAACAGAGCCAGTTGCGAGTGAGGTCACATCCAACACTGCCAGCGACCTGTGGGGTCACACCCAAGACTGCCGGCGACCAGTGAGGTCACACCAACACTACCAACGACCAGTAAGGTTACACCCAACACTGCCAACGACCAGTGAGGTCACATCCAACACTGTGTTACGGATCCGAGTCCAGCGTCGGAGCACGGAGCAGTGACGACAACGCCATCTGTGAGTCCGCTCCCGAAACCCACTCCAAATGGACGACGCCACCTATTGGTGACAGGATATGCCGGCAATATGTACTGGATGTCTGTCCTAGTCGGCTCATGACTTAGCCGCTGCAGACCTCTGGTGAGGTGGCGCTTAGACAGTGCCAACGACCAGTGAGGTCACATCCAACACTGCCAGCAACCAGTGAGGTCACAATCAACACTGCCAGCGACCAGTGAGGTTACACCCAACACTGCCAGTGACCTGTGAGGTCACACCTAGCACTGCTAGTTACCAGTGGGTCACACCCAACACTGCCAGCGACCAGTGAGGTCACACTAACACTGCCAACGAAAAGTGAGGTCACACCCAACAATGCCAGCGACCAGTGAGGTCACACCCAACACTGCCAGCGACCAGTGAGGTCACAGCCAACACTGCCAGCGACAAGTGAGGTCACATCGAACACTGCCAGCGACCAGCGGGGTCACACCTAACACTGACAGCGACCAGTGAGGTCACACCCAACACTGCCACCGACCAGAGGGGTCATACTAAACACTGCCAGCGACCAGTGATATCACACCCAACACACCCAGCGACCAGTGATGTCACACCCAACTCTACCAGCGACCAGTGAGGTCATACCCAACACTGCCAGTGACCAGTGAGGTCACACCCAAGACTGGCAGCGATCAGTGAGGTCACACCCAACACTGCCAGCGACCAGTGGGGTCACACCTAACATTACCAGCGACCAATGAGGTCACACCCAACACTGCCAGCGACCAGTGGGGTGACACCCAACACTGCCAGCGACCAGTGAGGTCACACCCAAAACTGCCAGTGACAGTGAAAACACACCCAACACTGACAGCGATCAGTGAAGTCACACCCAACACTGCCAGCGACCAGTGAAGTCTCACCCAACACTGCCAGCGACCAGTGAGGTCACACCTGACACTGCCAGCGACCAGTGAGGTCACACCCAACACTGCCAGTGACCAGTGAGGTCTACCCAGCACTGCCAGCGACCATTTGGGTCACACCCAACACTGCCAGTGACTAGTGAGGACACACCCAACATTGCCAACGACCAGTGGGGTCACACCCAGAACTGCCTGCGACAAGTGAGGTCACACCCAACAGTGCCTGCGACCAGTGAGGTCACACCCAACACTGCCAACAACCAATAAGGTCACACCCAACATTGCCAGCGACCAGTGCGGATACACCCAAAACAGCCTGCGACCAGTGATATCACACCCAACACTGCAGCGACCAGTGGGGTCACACCCAACATTGCCAGCGACAAGTGAGGTCACACCCAGCACTGCCCGCGACCAGTGAGGTCACACCCAACACTGCCAGCGACCAGTGGGGTCACACCCAACGCTGCCAACGACCAGTGGGGTCACACCCAGCACTGCCTGCGACCAGTGAGGTCACACCCAACACTGCCAGCGGCCACTGAGGTCACACCCAACGCTCCCACCGACCAATGAGGTCACACCCAACACTACCAGCGACCAGTGGGGTCACACCCAACACTGCCAACGACCAGTGGGGTCACACCCAGCACTGCCAGCGACCAGTGAGGTCACACCCAACACTGCCAGCGGCCACTGAGGTCACACAAAACACTGCCATTGACCAGTGAGGTCACACCTAACACTGCCAGCGGCCAGTGAGGTCACACCTAACACTGCCAGTGACCAGTGAGGTCACACCCAACACTGCCAGCGACCAGTGAGGTCACACAAAACTCTACCAGCGGCCAGTGGGGTCACACCTAACACTGCCAGCGACCAGTGAGGTCACACCTAACACTGCCAGCGGCCAGTGAGGTCACACCCAATATTACCAGCGACCAGTGAGGTCACATCCAACACTGCCAACGACCAGTGAGGTCACACCCAACACTGCCAGCGACCAGTGAGGTCACAACCAACACTGCCAGCGACCAGTGAGGTCACACCCAACATTGCCACTAACCAGTGAGGTCACACCCAAGACTGCCAACGACCAGTGAGGTCACACCCAACACTGCCAGCGACCAGTGGGGTCACACCCAACACTGCCAGTGACTAGTGGGGTCACACCCAACGACCAGTGAGGTCACACCCAGCACTGCCAACGACCAGTGAGGTCACACCCAACTCTGCCAGCGACCAGTGAGGTCACACCCAACACAGCCAGCGAACAGTGGGGTCACACCCAACACTGCCAACGACCAGTGAGGTCACACCCTACACTGCCAGCGACCAATGGGGTCACACCCAACACTGCCAGCGACCAGTGGGGTCACACCCAACACTGCCAGCGACCAGTAGTGTCACACCCAGCACTGCCAACGACCAGTGAGGCCACACCCAACACTGCCAGCGACCAGTGAGGTCACACCCAACACTGCCAGCGACCAGTGGGGTCACATTAAGCATTCCCTGCGACCAGTGAGGTCACACCCAACACTACCAGCGACCAATGAGGTCACACCCAACATTGCCAGCGACCAGTGGGGTCACATCCAGCATTGCCTGCGACCAGTGAGGTCACACCCAACACTGCCAGCGACCAATGAGGTCACACCCAACACTGCCAGCGACCAGTGGGGTCACAACCAACACTGCCAGCGACCAGTGAGGTCACACCCAACACTGCCAGCGACCAGTGGGGTCACACCCAACATTGCCAGCGGCCAGTGGGGTTACACTCAACATTACCAGCGACCAGAGGGGTCACGCCCAGCACTGCCTGCGACCTCTAATGTCACACCCAACACTGCCAGCGACCAGTGGGGTCACGCCCAACACTGCCAGGGACTAGTGAGGTCACACTCAACGCTACCAGCGGCCAGTGGGGTCACGCCCAGCACTGCCTGCGACCAGTGATGTCACACCCAACCCTGCCAGCGACCAGTGGGGTCACAGCCAACACTGCCAGCGACCTGTGAGGTCACACTCAACGCTACCAGCGGCCAGTGGGGTCACACCCAACACTGCCAGCGACCAGTGGGGTCACACCCAACATTACCAAGAGGTCTCATAGGCACAATTAAGAGAACACTAAATGAACGTTAGAAAATCACAGCTATTCAGTACTCTCTCAGTAAGAAAAATGTACTGTATATGGTCCTGCAAGAAGTGCAAGACCAACTGGGTTGAAGTGGATATGTGAGGCTGGGGATCCAACTTTGTTGGACCAAGTAATTACAAGTCAAGCCTGGTCTCAGACTGAGCATGAAGTGTAAAAGAACTCCCAGAACCCACTCCAGGTATTGTTCATACTGCATTGCATTACTTACTGTTTTGCACCTCCTTTAGGAATGTTCAGATTTTCGAGATAATGATAACTCCCTCTGGGTTGCTTGTAATCCTTTGTGAATCTGATAACATTGATGCAGCCTGCCCTATGTCCTTTTTCTTCCCATTTTGGCATCTAAAATGGTCTTTAGCATCTTTTGAATATCCCATGACTCTTACTGTGCTACATAGTCTTACCAGCCCAGTGCCTTCATGTTATAGTTACTTATCTGCCACTGTGGTTTGCAATATATATAAATTGGAACATTTGTATCCCTCCCCCCTTTAATTTAACTTGCGTTACGGAACACACCCCTTGAAAGCCTCTACTAACTTGGGGCCGGATTCCCAAACTCTACTACCATCAGAGAAGAACCCGGTTGCGTCCCAGTAGGGCCATAACATAAGTAGCGTGGGTTTCGGGAGCGGACTAACAGATGGCGTTGTCATCACTGCTCCGTGCTCCGACGCTGGACTCGGGTCTGTAACACACCCAGCACTGCCAGCGACAAGTGAGGTCACACCCAACACTGCCAGCGACCAGTGAGGTGACACCCAACTCTACCAGCGACCAGTGAGGTCATACCCAACACTGCCAGTGACCAGTGAGGTCACACCCAAGACTGGCAGCGATCAGTGAGGTCACACCCAACACTGCCAGCGACCAGTGGGGTCACACCTAACATTACCAGCGACCAATGAGGTCACACCCAACCCTGCCAGTGACCAGTGAGGTCGCACCCAACACTGCCCGCAACCAGTGAGGTCACACTCAACACTACCAGCGACCAGTGGGGTCACACCCAGCACTGCCAGCGACCAGTGAGGTCACACGCAACACTACCAGCGACCAGTGGGGTCACACCCAACACTGCCTGCGACCAGTGAGGTCAAACCCAACACTGCCAGCGACCAGTGGGGTCACATCCAACACTGCCAGCGACTCGTGAGGTCACACCCAACACTGCCAGCGATCAGTGAGGTCACACCTAACACTGCCAGCGGCCAGTGAGGTCACACCCAATATTACCAGCGACCAGTGAGGTCACATCCAACACTGCCAACTAGCAGTGAGGTCACACCCAACACTGCCAGCGACCATTGAGATCACACCCAACACTGCCAGCGACATGTGAGGTCACACCCAACATTGCCACCGACCAGTGAGGTCACACCCAAGACTGCCAACGACCAGTGAGGTCACACCCAACACTGCCAGCGACCAGTGGGGTCACACCCAACACTGCCAGTGACTAGTGGGGTCACACCCAACACTGCCAACGTTCAGTGAGGTCACACCCAGCACTGCCAACGACCAGTGAGGTCACACCCAACACTGCCAGCGACCAGTGAGGTCACACCCAACACTGCCAGCGACCAGTGGGGTCACAACCAACACTGCCAGCGACCAGTAAGGTCACACCCAACACTGCCAGCGACCAGTGGGGTCACACCCAACATTGCCAACGACCATTGGGGTCACACTCAACATTACAAGCGACCAGAGGGGTCACGTCCAGCACTGCCTGCGACCTCTAATGTCACACCCAACACTGCCAGCGACCAGTGGGGTCACACCCAACACTGCCAGCGACTAGTGAGTTCGCATTCAACGCTACCAGCGGCCAGTGGGTTCACGCCCAGCACTACCTGCTACCAGTGATGTCACACCCAACCCTGCCAGCGACCAGTGGGGTCACACCCAACACTGTCAGCGACGAGTGGGGTCACACCCAACACTGCCAGCGACCAGTGAGGTCACACCCAACACTGCTAGCGACTAGTGAGGTCACACCCAACACTGCCAGCGACCAGTGAGGTCACGCCCAACACTGCCAGCGACCAGTGAGGTCACGCCCAACACTGCCAGCGCTCTGTGAGGTCGCACCCAACACTGCCAGCGACAAGTGGGAGTCACACCCAACACTGCCAGCGACCAGTGAGGTTACACCCAACACAGCCAGTTACGAGTGAGGTCACATCCAACAGTGCCAGCGACCTGTGGGGTCACACCCAAGACTGCCAGCGACCAGTGAGGTCACACCAACACTACCAACGACCAGTAAGGTTACACCCAACACTGCCAACGACCAGTGAGGTCACATCCAACACTGTGTTGCGGACCCGAGTCCAGCGTCGGAGCACGGAGCAGTGACGACAACGCCACCTGTGAGTCCGCTCCCGAAACTTACTCCAAATGGACGACGCCACCTATTGGTGACAGGATATGCCGGCAATATGTACTGGATGTCTGTCCTAGCCGGCTCATGACTTAGCCACTGCTGACCTCTGGTGAGGTGGCGCTTAGACAGTGAACGCCATCTATGGAGTAAAGAGGTGGACGTTTCTGTCTATGCTTGTGAGTGAAGCGTCCCAGTATTAATGACGTGTCTGATTGCAGAGTCGACCTGGGACTGCTGTGTTGGGCGATAGATCAGTCTACCCAAGGCAGCCAAGGTCTCTTCACGAGTCTGCTTTGAAGAAGCTGTGAGTCACCCCCGGACGAACTCTGTTGAGAGTGTAATAGCCTGCCTGAGGCGTTGCAGTGTCGGGAATCGCCTTATCCGGGGTTGGCTGGTGGAAGAGACTAGCCACTGTGGTGCTTAATGAGGAGAGTGATCAGCGGGTCACACGAGGCTCCTGCCTAGGGCTCGCAACCCTAGTATTAGTTGTGGAGTAGCCTGACAGCGAGGCTGACCGGTACCTGCCAGCTACAGGCTGGATTGTGGTTGAAGGCCAACACGACAGGGCACCCAGTGGAACTGTGATTTGGCTGGCCTGTGGCCAGGGTAGATTCGTCGTAGAGTTATCGTGGATTCATCGTGAGCCACGGAAGCAGAGACTAGGGCTACCCAGAAGAAGCATCGCCGAGAGTGGAGCGTCTTCAGAGAGGGAGACCTCATTGTACATTGTGTAGTAATAATTCCCTTTTATGACTTTAAATTATGGTGGTGGGAATATATATATATATATATATATATATATATATATATATATATATATATATATATATAAATTAGAATACTTGTCTTCAATGTACCTTCCTTGATAGCTTTGACTTGCATTATGGAACGAACCCCTTGAAAGCCTCTACTAACTTGGGGCTGGATACTCAAAACTCTACTACCATCAAAGAAGAACCCGGTTGCGTCCCAGTAGGGCCGTAACACACTGTCAGCGACCAGTGAGGTTACACCCAACACTGCCAGTGACCTGTGAGGTCAGACCTAGCACTGCTAGTTACCAATGGGGTTACACCCAACACTGCCAACGACCAGAGAGGTCACATCCAACGCTGCCAGCAACCAGTGAGGTCAAAATCATCACTGCCAGCGACCAGTGAGGTTACACCCAACACTGCCAGTGACCTGTGAGGTCACACCTAGCACTGCTAGTTACCAGTGGGGTCACACAAAACACTGCCAGCGACCAGTGAGTTCACACTTAACACTGCCACCGACCAGTGAGGTCACACCTAACACTGCCACCGACAAGTGAGGTCACACCAACACTGCCAACGACCAGTGAGGTCACACCCAACAATGCCAGCGACCAGTGAGGTCACACCCAACACTGCCAGCGACCAGTGAGGTCACAGCCAACACTGCCAGCGACCAGTGAGGTCACACCCAACACTGCCAGCGACCAGTGGGGTCACACCTAACACTGCCAGCGACCAGTGAGGTCACACCCAACACTGCCACCGACCAGAGGGGTCATACTAAACACTGCCAGCGACCAGTGAGATCACACCCAACACATCCAGCGACCAGTGATGTCACACCCAACTCTACCAGCGACCAGTGAGGTCATACCCAACACTGCCAGTGACCAGTGAGGTCACACCCAACACGGCCAGCGACCAGTGAGGTCACACCCAACACTGCCAGCGACCAGTGGGGTCACACCTAACATTACCAGCGACCAAAGAGGTCACACCCAACCCTGCCAGTGACCCGTGAGGTCGCACCCAACACTGACCGCAACCAGTGAGGTCACACTCAACACTACCAGCGACCAGTGGGGTCACACCCAGCACTGCCTGCGACCAGTGAGGTCAAACCCAACACTGCCAGCGACCAGTGGGGTCACATCCAGCACTGCCAGCGACCAGTGAGGTCAAATGCAACACTACCAGCGACCAGTGGGGTCACACCCAACACTGCCTGCGACCAGTGAGGTCAAACCCAACACTTCCAGCGACCAGTGGGGTCATACCCAACACTGCCAGCGACGAGTGGGGTCACACCCAATGCTGCCAGCGACAAGTGAGGTCAAACCCAACACTGCCAGCGACCAGTGGGGTCACACCCAACACTGCCAGCGACCCGGGAGGTCACACTCAACACTGCCAGAGACCAGTGAGGTCACACGCAAAACGGCCAGCTACCAGTGAGGTCACATCCAACACTGCCAGTAACCATTGAAGTTACCCAACACTGCTATCGACAAGTGAGGTCGCACCCAACACTGCCAGCGACAAGTGAGGTCACACCCAACACTGCCAGCGACCAGTGAGGTCACACCCAACACAGCCAGTTACGAGTGAGGTCACACCCAACACTGCCAGCGACCTGTGGGGTCACACCCAACACTGCCAGCGACCAGTGAGGTCACACCAACTCCACCAACGACCAGTAAGGTTACACCCAACAATGCCAGTGACCTGTGAGGTCAGACCCAACACTGCCAGCGACCAGTGAGGTCACACCCAACACTGCCAGCGACCAGTGAGGTCACACCCAAAACTGCCAGCGACCAATGGGGTCACACCCAACACTGCCAGCGACCAGTGAGGTCACACCCAACATTGCCAGCGACCAGTGGGGTCACACCTAACATTGCCAGCGACCAGTGAGGTCACACCTAACACTGCCAGCGACCAGTGAGGTTACACCCAACACTGCCAGTGACCTGTGAGGTCAAACCTAGCACTGCTAGTTACCAGTGGGGTCACACCCAACACTGCCAGCTACCAGTGAGGTCACACTTAACACTGCCACCGACCAGTGAGGTCACACCAACACTGCCAACGACCAGTGAGGTCACACCCAACAATGCCAGCGACCAGTGAGGTCACACCCAACACTGCCAGCGACCAGTGAGGTCACACCAAACACTGCCAGCGACCAGTGAGGTCACACCCAACACTGCCAGCGACCAGTGAGGTCACACCTAACACTGCCAGCGACCTGTGAGGTCACACCCAACACTGCCAGCGACCGGAGGGGTCACACCTAACACTGCCAGCGACCAGTGATGTCACACCCAACA
Organism: Procambarus clarkii; assembly: GCF_040958095.1. Taxonomy (NCBI): domain Eukaryota; kingdom Metazoa; phylum Arthropoda; class Malacostraca; order Decapoda; family Cambaridae; genus Procambarus; species Procambarus clarkii. The sequence goes on along the minus strand of NC_091233.1, from coordinate 6,260,739 downwards.
CTGCCAGCGACCAGTGAGGTCACACCCAACTCTACCAGCGACCAGTGAGGTCATACCCAACACTGCCAGCGACCAGTGAGGTCACACCCAACACTGCCAGCAACCAGTGAGGTCACGCCCAACACTGCCAGCGACCAGTGAGGTCACGCCCAACACTGCCAGCGCTCAGTGAGGTCGCACCCAACACTGCCAGCGACAAGTGGGAGTCACACCCAACACTGCCAGCGACCAGTGAGGTTACACCCAACACAGCCAGTTACGAGTGAGGTCACATCCAACAGTGCCAGCGACCTGTGGGGTCACACCCAACACTGCCAGTGACCTGTGAGGTCACACCCAACACTGCCAGCGACCAGTGAGGTCACACCCAACACTGCCAGCGACCAGAGGTCACACCCAACACTGCCAGCGACCAGTGAGGTCACACCCAATACTTCCAGCGACCAGTGGGGTCACACCCAACACTGCCCGTAACCAGTGAGGTCTCATCCAACACTGCCAGCGAAAAATGATGTCACACCCAACACTGCCAATGGCCATTGGGGTCACAGCAACACTGCCAGCCACCAGTGAGGTCACGCCCAACACAGTAAGTTACGAGTGAGGTCACACCCAACACTGCCAGCGACCTGTGGGGTCACACCCATCAAACTAACACTGCCAGCGACCTGTGAGGTCACACCCAACACTGCCAGGACCTGTGAGGTCACACCCAACACTGCCAGCGACCAGTGAGGTCACACCCAACACTGCCAGCGACCAGTGAGGTCACACCCAACACTGACACCGACCAGTGGGGTCACACCCAACACTGCCAGCGACCAGTGAGGTCACACCCAACTCTGCCAGCGACAAGTGAGGTCACATCCAACACTGCCAGCGATAAGTGAGGTCAAACCCAACACTGCCAGCGACCAGTGAGGTCACACCCAACACTGCCAGCTGGTTGATACCTGGTTGATGGGGTTCTGGGAGTTCTTCTACTCCCCAAGCCCGGCTCGAAGCCAGATTTGACTTGTGAGAGTTTGGTTGTTCCGACAATATTTCTTATGCTTGCTGGGAGGACGTTGAACAACCGCGGACCTCTGATGTTTATACAGTGTTCTCTAATTGTGCCTATGGCTCCTCTGCTCTTCTCTGGTTCTATTCTGCATTTTTTTCCATATCGTTCACTCCAGTACGTTGTTATTTTACTGTGTAGATTTGGTACTTGGCCGTCCAGTATCTTCCAGGTGTATATTATTTGATATCTCTCTCGTCTTCTTACTAGTGAGTACATTTGGAGGGCTTTGAGACGATCACAATAATTTAGGTGCTTTATTGCGTCTATGCGTGCCGTATATGTTCTCAGTATTCCCTCTATTTCAGCAATCTCTCCTGCTCTGAAGGGGGAAGTGAGTACTGAGCAGTACTCAAGACGGGACAACACAAGTGACTTGAAGACTATAACCATTGTGATGGGATCCCTGGATTTGAAAGTTCTCGTAATCCATCCTATCATTTTTCTGGCTGTCGCAATATTTGCTTGGTTATGCTCCTTAAACGTTAGGTCGTCAGACATTATTATTCCCAAATCCTTTACATGCTGTTTTCCTACTATGGGTACATTTGATTGTGTTTTGTACTCTGTATTATGTTTAAGGTCCTCATTTTTACCGTACCTGAGTACCTGGAATTTATCACTGTTAAACATCATGTTATTTTCTGATGCCCAGTCGAAAACTTTATTAATATCAGCCTGAAGTTTTTCAATGTCTTCAGCCGAGGTAATTTTCATACTGATTTTTGTGTCATCTGCAAAGGATGATACGAAGCTGTGACTTGTATTTTTGTCTATATCTGATATGAGAATAAAGAAAAGCAGTGGTGCAAGGACTGTACTCTGAGGTACAGAGCTCTTAACTGCACTTGGACTAGATTTTATATGGTTGACCGTTACTCGCTGAGTCCTGTTTGACAGAAAACTGAGTATCCAGTGTCCTACTTTACCGGTTATTCCCATTGACTTCATTTTGTGTGCTATCACGCCATGGTCACATTTATCGAAAGCCTTTGCGAAGTCCGTGTATATCACATCAGCATTCTGTTTTTCTTCTAATGCCTCAGTGACTTTGTCGTAGTGCTCAAGTAGCTGTGAGAGGCACGATCTTCCCGCTCGAAATCCATGTTTGCCTGGGTTGTGAAGGTCATTGGTCTCCATGAAATTGGAGACCTGACTCCTAATCACTCTCTCAAATACTTTTATGATGTGCGATGTTAGTGCAACTGGTCTATAATTCTTTGCCAATTCTTTGCTCCCTCCCTTGTGTAGAGGGGCTATGTCTGCTACTTTAAGTGCATCTGGTATCTCTCCCGTGTCCAAGCTCTTCCTCCACACTATACTGAGTGCCTGTGCTACCGGCACTTTGCATTTCTTTATGAATATTGAATTCCATGAGTCTGGACCTGGGACCGAGTGCATGGGCATGTTTTCAATTTCTCTTTCAAAATTTAGTGCGCTCGTGTTGATATCAGTTATATTTACAGGGGTTTGAATATCCCGCACAAAGAAATTGTCTGGATCTTCCACTTTCATGTTGTTTATTGGAGTGCTAAACATGTCCTCATACTGCTTTTTTAGGATTTCACTAATTTCTTTGTTATCCTCCGTGTATGAACCTTCACTTGTACGAATAGGTCCAATACTGGCAGTGGTTTTTGCTTTTGATTTCGCATATGAGAAGAAATATTTTGGATTTTTCTTTATTTCCTGAATGGCTTTCTGTTCTAACTGTCTTTCTTCAGTTTCATATGAGTGTTTCAATTTCCGCTCGATTTCTTCAATCTCCCTATTTAAATTATTTCTTCTTTGACGGGAAATTCGTGTCTGCATAAGCAGTTCCGTTATTTTTTTCCTGCGTTTATAGTGTCGTCTGCGTTCTCTTTCTATGTTGTATCTGTTTCTGGCTTTCCTCAAAGGAACATGTTTCAGACAGACTTGATACGCTTCCGAAGTCAGTTTTTCTATTCCTTCTGTAGGACTTATATTACTTAGAACAGTTTCCCATGGAATGTTTTTAAGTTCCCTGTTTATTATCTCCCAGTCTATCCTTTTATTATTAAAATTGAATTTACTGAATAGCCCCTCTCACTTTATCAACGTTTTAGGTCTATTCTGAGTATTGATGGTCGTTTGCACTTCAATGAGCTTGTGATCTGAGTATGTGGTATCTGATATCGTAATGTCTTCATTGTTCGTAAAGACCAGATTAGAATATTTTCATTTCTCGTTGGCTCCGATATCTGCTGATTGAGTGAAAATTTGTCACAGAATCTAAGTAGTTCTCTAATCTATTGTTGGTTAGGTCCTGATAGATTTCCTGGTATTACCCGTGATGTCACACTAAACACTGCCAGCGACTAGTGAGGTCACACCCAACACTGCCAGCGACCAGTGAGGTCACACCCAACACTGCCAGCGACCAGTGAGGTCACACCCAACACTTCCAGCGACCAGTGAGGTCACACCCAACACTGCCAGCGACCAGTGAGGTCACACCCAACACTGCCAGCGACCAGTGAGGTCACACCCAACATTGCCAGCGACCAGTGGGGTCACACCTAACACTGCCAGCGACCAGTGAGGTCACACCCAACACTGCCAGCGACCAGTGAGGTTACACCCAACACTGCCTGTGACCTGTGAGGTCACACCCAACACTGCCAGCGACCAGTGAGGTCACACCCAACACTGCCAGCGACCAGTGAGGTCACACCCAACACTGCCAGCGACCAGTGAGGTCACACCCAATACTTCCAGCGACCAGTGGGGTCACACCCAACACTGCCCGTAACCAGTGAGGTCACATCCAACACTGCCAGCGAAAAGTGGTCACACCCAACACTGCCAATGGCCATTGGGGTCACAGCAACACTGCCAGCGACCAGTGAGGTCACACCCAACACAGTAAGTTACGAGTGAGGTCACACCCAACACTGCCAGCGACCTGTGGGGTCACACCCATCAAACTAACACTGCCAGCGACCTGTGAGGTCACACGCAACACTGACCAGTGGGGTCACACCCAACACTGCCAGCGACCAGTGAGGTCACATCCAACACTGCCAGCGACAAGTGAGGTCAAACCCAACACTGCCAGCGACCAGTGAGGTCACACCCAACACTGCCAGCTGGTTGATACCTGGTTGATGGGGTTCTGGGAGTTCTTCTACTCCCCAAGCCCGGCTCGAAGCCAGATTTGACTTGTGAGAGTTTGGTCCACCAGGCTGTTGCTTGGAGCGGCCCGCAGGCCCACATACCCACCACAGCCCGGTTGGTCCGGCACTCCTTGGAGGAATAAATCTAGTTTCCTCTTGAAGATTCCACGGTTGTTCCGACAATATTTCTTATGCTTGCTGGGAGGACGTTGAACAACCGCGGACCTCTGATGTTTATACAGTGTTCTCTAATTGTGCCTATGGCTCCTCTGCTCTTCTCTGGTTCTATTCTGCATTTTTTTCCATATCGTTCACTCCAGTACGTTGTTATTTTACTGTATAGATTTGGTACTTGGCCCTCCAGTATCTTCCAGGTGTATATTATTTGATATCTCTCTCGTCTTCTTTCTAGTGAGTACATTTGGAGGGCTTTGAGACGATCCCAATAATTTAAGTGCTTTATTGCGTCTATGCGTGCCGTATATGTTCTCAGTATTCCCTCTATTTCAGCAATCTCTCCTGCTCTGAAGGGGGAAGTGAGTACTGAGCAGTACTCAAGACGGGACAACACAAGTGACTTGAAGAGTACAACCATTGTGATGGGATCCCTGGATTTGAAAGTACTCGTAATCCATCCTATCATTTTTCTGGCTGTCGCAACATTTGCTTGGTTATGCTCCTTAAACGTTAGGTCGTCAGACATTATTATTCCCAAATCCTTTACATGCTGTTTTCCTACTATGGGTACATTTGATTGTGTTTTGTACTCTGTATTATGTTTAAGGTCCTCATTTTTACCGTACCTGAGTACCTGGAATTTATCACTGTTAAACATCATGTTATTTTCTGATGCCCAGTCGAAAACTTTATTAATATCAGCCTGAAGTTTTTCAATGTCTTCAGCCGAGGTAATTTTCATACTGATTTTTGTGTCATCTGCAAAGGATGATACGAAGCTGTGACTTGTATTTTTGTCTATATCTGATATGAGAATAAAGAAAAGCAGTGGTGCAAGGACTGTACTCTGAGGTACAGAGCTCTTAACTGCACTTGGACTAGATTTTATATGGTTGACCGTTCACCCAACACTGCCAGCGACCAGTGAGGTCACACCCAACACTGCCAGCGACCAGTGAGGTCACACCCAACACTGCCAGCGACCAGTGAGGTCACACCCAACACTGCCAGCGACCAGTGAGGTTACACCCAACACTGCCTGTGACCTGTGAGGTCACACCCAACACTGCCAGCGACCAGTGAGGTCACACCCAACACTGCCAGCGACCAGTGAGGTCACACCCAACACTGCCAGCGACCAGTGAGGTCACACCCAATACTTCCAGCGACCAGTGGGGTCACACCCAACACTGCCCGTAACCAGTGAGGTCACATCCAACACTGCCAGCGAAAAGTGGTCACACCCAACACTGCCAATGGCCATTGGGGTCACAGCAACACTGCCAGCGACCAGTGAGGTCACACCCAACACAGTAAGTTACGAGTGAGGTCACACCCAACACTGCCAGCGACCTGTGGGGTCACACCCATCAAACTAACACTGCCAGCGACCTGTGAGGTCACACGCAACACTGACCAGTGGGGTCACACCCAACACTGCCAGCGACCAGTGAGGTCACATCCAACACTGCCAGCGACAAGTGAGGTCAAACCCAACACTGCCAGCGACCAGTGAGGTCACACCCAACACTGCCAGCTGGTTGATACCTGGTTGATGGGGTTCTGGGAGTTCTTCTACTCCCCAAGCCCGGCTCGAAGCCAGATTTGACTTGTGAGAGTTTGGTCCACCAGGCTGTTGCTTGGAGCGGCCCGCAGGCCCACATACCCACCACAGCCCGGTTGGTCCGGCACTCCTTGGAGGAATAAATCTAGTTTCCTCTTGAAGATTCCACGGTTGTTCCGACAATATTTCTTATGCTTGCTGGGAGGACGTTGAACAACCGCGGACCTCTGATGTTTATACAGTGTTCTCTAATTGTGCCTATGGCTCCTCTGCTCTTCTCTGGTTCTATTCTGCATTTTTTTCCATATCGTTCACTCCAGTACGTTGTTATTTTACTGTATAGATTTGGTACTTGGCCCTCCAGTATCTTCCAGGTGTATATTATTTGATATCTCTCTCGTCTTCTTTCTAGTGAGTACATTTGGAGGGCTTTGAGACGATCCCAATAATTTAAGTGCTTTATTGCGTCTATGCGTGCCGTATATGTTCTCAGTATTCCCTCTATTTCAGCAATCTCTCCTGCTCTGAAGGGGGAAGTGAGTACTGAGCAGTACTCAAGACGGGACAACACAAGTGACTTGAAGAGTACAACCATTGTGATGGGATCCCTGGATTTGAAAGTACTCGTAATCCATCCTATCATTTTTCTGGCTGTCGCAACATTTGCTTGGTTATGCTCCTTAAACGTTAGGTCGTCAGACATTATTATTCCCAAATCCTTTACATGCTGTTTTCCTACTATGGGTACATTTGATTGTGTTTTGTACTCTGTATTATGTTTAAGGTCCTCATTTTTACCGTACCTGAGTACCTGGAATTTATCACTGTTAAACATCATGTTATTTTCTGATGCCCAGTCGAAAACTTTATTAATATCAGCCTGAAGTTTTTCAATGTCTTCAGCCGAGGTAATTTTCATACTGATTTTTGTGTCATCTGCAAAGGATGATACGAAGCTGTGACTTGTATTTTTGTCTATATCTGATATGAGAATAAAGAAAAGCAGTGGTGCAAGGACTGTACTCTGAGGTACAGAGCTCTTAACTGCACTTGGACTAGATTTTATATGGTTGACCGTTACTCGCTGAGTCCTGTTTGACAGAAAACTGAGTATCCAGTGTCCTACTTTACCGGTTATTCCCATTGACTTCATTTTGTGTGCTATCACGCCATGGTCACATTTATCGAAAGCCTTTGCGAAGTCCGTGTATATCACATCAGCATTCTGTTTTTCTTCTAATGCCTCAGTGACTTTGTCGTAGTGCTCAAGTAGCTGTGAGAGGCACGATCTTCCCGCTCCAAATCCATGTTGGCCTGGGTTGTGAAGGTCATTGGTCTCCATGAAATTGGTGACCTGACTCCTAATCACTCTCTCAAATACTTTTATGATGTGCGATGTTAGTGCAACTGGTCTATAATTCTTTGCCAATGCTTTGCTCCCTCCCTTGTGTAGAGGGGCTATGTCTGCTACTTTAAGTGCATCTGGTATCTCTCCCGTGTCCAAGCTCTTCCTCCACACTATACTGAGTGCCTGTGCTACCGGCACTTTGCATTTCTTTATGAATATTGAATTCCATGAGTCTGGACCTGGGACCGAGTGCATGGGCATGTTTTCAATTTCTCTTTCAAAATTTAGTGCGCTCGTGTTGATATCAGTTATATTTACAGGGGTTTGAATATCCCGCACAAAGAAATTGTCTGGATCTTCCACTTTCATGTTGTTTATTGGAGTGCTAAGCATGTCCTCATACTGCTTTTTTAGGATTTCACTAATTTCTTTGTTATCCTCCGTGTATGAACCTTCACTTGTACGAATAGGTCCAATACTGGCAGTGGTTTTTGCTTTTGATTTCGCATATGAGAAGAAATATTTTGGATTTTTCTTTATTTCCTGAATTGCTTTCTGTTCTAACTGTCTTTCTTCAGTTTCATATGAGTGTTTCAATTTCCGCTCGATTTCTTCAATCTCCCTATTTAAATTATTTCTTCTTTGACGGGAAATTCGTGTCTGCATAAGCAGTTCCATTATTTTTTTCCTGCGTTTATAGTGTCGTCTGCGTTCTCTTTCTATGTTGTATCTGTTTCTGGCTTTCCTCAAAGGAACATGTTTCAGACAGACTTGATACGCTTCCGAAGTCAGTTTTTCTATTCCTTCTGTAGGACTTGTATTACTTAGAACAGTTTCCCATGGAATGTTTGTAAGTTCCCAGTTTATTATCTCCCAGTCTATCCTTTTATTATTAAAATTGAATTTACTGAATAGCCCCTCTCACTTTATCAACGTTTTAGGTCTATTCTGAGTATTGATGGTCGTTTGCACTTCAATGAGCTTGTGATCTGAGTATGTGGTATCTGATATCGTAATGTCTTCATTGTTCGTAAAGACCAGATTAGAATATTTTCATTTCTCGTTGGCTCCGATATCTGCTGATTGAGTGAAAATTTGTCACAGAATCTAAGTAGTTCTCTAATCTATTGTTGGTTAGGTCCTGATAGATTTCCTGGTATTACCCGTGATGTCACACCAAACACTGCCAGCGACCAGTGAGGTCACACCCAACACTGCCAGCGACCAGTGAGGTCACACCCAACACTGCCAGCGACCAGTGAGGTCACACCCAACACTACCAGCGACCACTGAGGTCACACCCAACACTGCCAGCGACCAGTGAGGTCACACCCAACACTGCCAGCGACCAGTGAGGTCACACCCAACACTGCCAGCGACCAGTGAGGTCACACCAAACACTGCCAGCGACCAGTGAGGTCACACCAAACACTGTCAGCGACCAGTGAGGTCACATCCAACACTTCAAGCGACCAGTGAGGTCACACCTAACACTTCCAGTGACCAGTGAGGTCACACCCATTAATGCCAGCGACCAGTGAGGTCACACCTAACACTTCCAGCGACCAGTGAGGTCACAACTCTTACTGCCAGAGACCAGTGAGGTCACACCCAACACCGCCAGCTACTAGTGGGGTCACACCCAACACTTCCAGCGGCCAGTGAGGTCACACCCAACACTTCCAGCGACCAGTGAGGTCACACCCATTACTGCCAGAGACCAGTGAGGTCACACCCAACACTGCCAGCGACTAGTGGGGTCGCACCCAACACTGCCAGCGGCCAGTGGGGTCACTCCCAACACTGCCAGCGACCAGCGGGGTCACACCCAACAATGCCAGCAATCAGTGGGGTCACACCCAACAATGCCAGCGACCAGTGAGGTCACACCCAACACAGCTAGCGACCAGTGAGGTCATATCCAACACTGCCAGCGACAATTGAGGTCACACCCAACACTTCCAGCGACAATTGAGGTCACTCACAACACTTCCAGCGGCCAGTGAGGTCACACCCAACACTGCCAGCGACCAGTGCGGTCACACTTAACACTGCCAGCGACCAGTGAGGTCACACCCAACACTGCCAGCGACCAGTGAGGTCTCACCAACACTGCCAACGAACAGTGAGGTCTCACCCAACACTGCCAGCGACCAGTGAGGTCACACCAACACTACCAACTACCAGTGAGGTCACACCCAACACTGCCAGCGACCAGTGGGGTCACACCCAACACTGCCAGCGACCTGTGAGGTCACACCCAACATGGCCAGCGACCAGTGATGTCTCACCCAACACTGCCAGCGACTAGTGAGGTCACACCCAACACTGCCAGTGACCAGTGAGGTCTCACCCAACACTGCCAGCGACAAGTGGGGTCACACCCAACACTGCCAGCGACTAGTGAGGTCACACCCAACACTGCCAGTGACCAGTGAGGTCTCACCCAACACTGCCAGCGACAAGTGGGGTCACACCCAACACTGCCAGCGACTAGTGGGGTCACACCCAACACTGCCAGTGACCAGTGGGGTCACACCCAACACTGCCAGCGACCTGTGAGGTCACACCCAACACTGCCAGCGACTAGTTGGGTCACATCCAACACTGCCAGCGACTAGTGGGGTCACACCCAACACTGCCAGTGACCAGTGAGGTCACACCCATCACTGCTAGCGACTAGTGGGTTCACACCCAACACTGCCAGCGCCCAGTGAGGTCACACCCAACACTGCCAGCGACTAATGGGGTCACACCCAACACTGCCAGCGACCAGTGAAGTCACACCCAACACTGCCAGCGACCAGTGAAGTCACACTCAACACTGCCAGTGACCAGTGAGGTCACACCCAACATATCCAGCAACCAGTGAGGTCACACCCAACACTTCCAGCGACCTGTGAGGTCACACCCAACACTACCAACGACCAGTGACGTCACACCCAACACTGTAAGCGATCAACTAGGTCTGTTGAAAATTCCTGACAGTTTTTCTCATCCCTAATACAACAGGATGTATTTCCTGTATTAGGCTTTATGCACATCTAATATTCATTTACTAATCCTTAATACAACAGGATGTATTTCCTGTATTAAGCGTAATAATTAACTAACACTACTAATATGTAGTTTAATATTGTAGATTTTACTGTATTATTATTTGTGTTACGACCCTGGGTTCCTCAGTGGAAACCAGAGGTCAATATTGAGCTAAATAGACTGTTAGTAGTGGAAACGCATCACGAGACGCATTTGTTTGTATCTTCCCTGCCAGACGTAAGACTATTCGTGTTTCTCAAAGAGCATTTAAGACTGAGCTTGGGGTTGATTAATAAATAATAAAATAGGCACCAACTATGTTTACTAATACTTTCTAATCATTTGTAAAGTAAACCTGAGTAAACTTGGGATAGGAGTGCTGTACGATTAGTTAAGTAGTCTGCTGGCGGCGAGTGAACTGGGGAAGAAGACTGGAGAGGGTCGCTCTTCTCTGCTGGCTGGCTGTGGTGAAAGGAGTCTCCTCCCCTTCCTCTCGTTTCTTTATTTCTGTGTCTTTGATACCCAGCTAAGTATACTGTGTAGCGTTCTCATTGTCTGCCATAGGCGTGTTCTAATGTGTAGAATATTATACTTTATATGAATTAGGTGTTCCTAGTGTTTGTATTACTAGTTATTCTAAAAGGGGTCCAAGTGGAACCACGTGGTCTCCCTACCCTAAGCGGACTCAAGCTTCTAGCTCTTCACTAGTAGTATTTTGCCCTAGCTTGTTCTGAGTGCAAACCTTGTATCCTGCTTAAGTGGACCAAGGCTTTTAACGTAAGATAGTGTGGTGAAGTAATTATTATTATTGTTATTGGGGTGAGTGTATATGGGGGGGGGGGGGTTGTTAAGGGGTTAATAAATAGGTAAGTTAGTTAAAGGAGTATCCTTTCTTCCTGTGTGGGAGATCTATGATCAACCTCTAGGCTGACATGTTCTAGTAGCAAGTTATTATTACTGTGGATAGTTTATTTTGGGGGCCGGGCCTTTTAGTTCTCCCATAGTTGATAACTCTTAATGCTAACTACTGCCCCTACACCCATGTTATTCTAGATCCCCCATAGTACAGACCCCCCCTTATGTAACAATGTGGAACATCATATAATTTCTCCTAGAATTGTGTAGTGTTGCGTCAGCCACTCGGAGACTAAATTTCCACATACCTGTAGATCTAACACAGATGTAACCATTTACTTTCCTTTATTAGGAATAATTATTTAGTAATAGGTTTACTTTTAGTATACAACAGTTTACTGGAATTCCAGTAATCAGCTTGATCGCTGTTCCAGTAAATAACATCATAATCTAAAATTATTTCCACCACAAAGTTATATGTGCAGTCTATATTAACTGACTTGCACTGTGAGAATTAAAACATCACCACATAAAGAATTTATCTAAACCATCAAGAGTGTTCATAAACGCCTCCTTCCCTATTTAGCTTTAATAAATAAATATAATTTTTGCTCAGATCCTCACGGTGAGCTTTTGCGCATGCGCGACTTTCGGGAAGGAGGAGAGAGGACTCTCGCCATATTCGATCAACAAGCATGAAGGTGTTCCGTAAGCGGTCCAACAAATCTTATCATCCAGACGGCATCTGAACATCCTTAGATGCCAGATTGAGGACGCAACTTACCAGAATCACAGACACCAGTTCGGCAGGCATTTTACCTTTTATAAATAACAAATAACTGCCCGAAATGCTTTGCATGCCCGAAACGCATTGTGTAATAGTGGCTTTAGGCATTGTATGTACATTGTATGTACTATTGTATGCTCTATCTATTAATCCAACAAACTTTGTAAAATATCTTGTACGTACCTTACCTAAATAAACATTTATTTATTTATTTATTTTAAATATTTATAGAGCTCTTAAATGTGATTAATATAGGAAGCCATGTCGTCACGCTGCGGGCTCACCAAAATTCCAACGTGAGTGCAATCTTCCCCCTCCAAATATTCAGATATTACCTTATATGTGTGTGAATACTAGTTTGGGGTGGAAATTACGGAATTATCACTATTGCAGCATGGTGCAACACCCCTCAGGAAGCGTGTGACCGCCATAACCTCACGTGCTCCAAGTATCACTATCTCAAACTGTTTCCAGACTGGCATACAGTGGACTGCATCTACGTTCCTCTGTCACAGCTGAGATATAATCAGTTTTTCATTGTAGATAGTACCTTATTATTCAGAGTACATATATATATATATATATATATATATATATATATATATATATATATATATATATATATATATATATATATATATATATATATATATATATATATATATGGATGGATGGGAGGATTGAGGATATTGATGCTCATGATGCACTCTACCTCATCACCAGATGTCTGTCCCTCCCCAGGTTAACCTACTTTCTGAGGTGTTCACCATCTTAGAGTAGCCAAAAACTAAGTGAGTATGACCGGTTACTGAAATCAATGCTAGAAAAAGCCCTTAACCTCTATCTCGATGACCTACAGTGGAAACAAGCCTCTCTTCCCATAAGACTTGGAAGCCTCGGAGTTCGAACAGCAACGCAAATCGCTGTTCCAGCCTTCCTGTCCTCCTTATCAGCATCCGACGACCTTGTGAAGGAAATTCTACCTGCCCACCTACATCAGCTGGCAGGTGTACATGATCCCAATTTTACACGCTGTGCCACAGAGTGGGCCTCTCGTGCAGGCCAATCACCTCAACCACCATCCCCAAAAGCTCACAAGCAATCCAGCTGGGATGGCCCCATTGTAGACCAAGTTGCTGCAGAGTGCCTGGGTGCTGCAACAACACAACACGACATTGCTCGCCTCACAGCAGTAGCAGCAGCACATGCAGGGGATTTCCTGTTAGCAACCCCAATGTCGGCAACTGGCACGCGTCTCACACCACACGCCCTCCGAATTGCTGTGGCCCTCCGCCTTGCTGCCCCAATCCACACCAGATATAGGTGTATTTGCAGCGAGGTGGTGGCTGACAGGTACGGCCACCATGGCCTACTCTGCCAAAGCACAGGGGGATGGCACTCGAGGCACAGTGAAGTTAACGACACCATCAAGAGGAGCCTCACCACAGCTGGATGCCCAGCTGAAAGAGAGCCCCGTTACCTAACGCCCCGTAACTCTGATGCTCTTATTGGTCGCCCGGATGGTATCACAGTGAACCCCTGGAAAAATGGCAAGCAGTTGGTATGGGATTACACGTGCGTATCAACCCTGGCTAACACCTACATTAACTTCAGTGTTGCACAACCAGGTGGCGCTTCCACCCACAGGGAAGCAGCCAAATCCCGTAAGTATAGAGAACTGGATCACCACTTCAATTTTGTCCCCATTGCTTCTGAGACACTCGGCGCCTGGGGTAAAAATGCTACCAGTTTTTTGAAGGAACTGGGTTCTAGGCTCATGAAACAACAAGGGACCCAAGAGCTGCAAGCTTTCTTTTCCAGCGCCTCAGTGTGGCGATACAGAGGGGAAATGCGCACTTCATCCAGGGTTCCTGTCCGCCATCTGAGGAGCTGGAGAAACTCGACAACCTATGATAACCATCTTTGTAACCCATATGTGGCTCCTTTTTTGTAACAGAGTTCAAATAAAGTAAATATATATGTGTACATACAAAAGAATGGGGGTGGTAGGAGAAGATAATATTAGAGTTCAGTGAGAAACCACAAGGTCTCCTCTGAATACTTTTTATTTTTTTCTCCGAGGCTATGGGTCCCCACATTGGCACCAGAGGTGGTACCCTCACACACACTATATGTATATATATATATATATATATATATATATATATATATATATATATATATTAGTATATTTTGGTAGCAGTCTTTCCTGTAGACATATATTATTAAATATGACCGAAAAAGTAAGATTAATAATTCTAACACGAATTTTCTCAATCTTTCGTACATTACGCTTCACTGTTGGAGGTAAATAAAAAATCACTTCTCCAAAATTCATTTTTATTTCTAGTCTGACGCGACACGGGCGCGTTTCGTAAAACTTATTACATTTTCAAAGACTTCACAAATACACAACTGATTAGAACTTACGTATCTCTGATTTTATATCTACATTTGAGTGAGGTGGGAGGGGTGATGTGGCATTAACACAAGACAGAACAAGAGGGGATATTAATAGGGTATTAAAGGTATCAACACAAGACAGAACAGAAACAATGGGTATTGAATAGAAGTGTTTGTAGAAAGCCTATTGGTCCATATTTCTTGATGCTTCTATATTGGAGCGGAGTCTTGAGGTGGGTAGAATATAGTTGTGCAATAATTGGCTGTTGATTGCTGGTGTTGACTTCTTGATGTGTAGTGCCTCGCAAACGTCAAGCCGCCTGCTATCGCTGTATCTATCGATGATTTCTGTGTTGTTTACTAGGATTTCTCTGGCGATGGTTTGGTTATGGGAAGAGATTATATGTTCCTTAATGGAGCCCTGTTGCTTATGCATCGTTAAACGCCTAGAAAGAGATGTTGTTGTCTTGCCTATATACTGGGTTTTTTGGAGCTTACAGTCCCCAAGTGGGCATTTGAAGGCATAGACGACGTTAGTCTCTTTTAAAGCGTTCTGTTTTGTGTCTGGAGAGTTTCTCATGAGTAGGCTGGCCGTTTTTCTGGTTTTATAGTAAATCGTCAGTTGTATCCTCTGATTTTTGTCTGTAGGGATAACGTTTCTATTAACAATATCTTTCAGGACCCTTTCCTCCGTTTTATGAGCTGTGGAAAAGAAGTTCCTGTAAAATAGTCTAATAGGGGGTATAGGTGTTGTGTTAGTTGTCTCTTCAGAGGTTGCATGGCTTTTCACTTTCCTTCTTATGATGTCTTCGATGAAACCATTGGAGAAGCCGTTATTGACTAGGACCTGCCTTACCCTACAGAGTTCTTCGTCAACTTGCTTCCATTCTGAGCTGTGGCTGAGAGCACGGTCGACGTATGCGTTAACAACACTCCTCTTGTACCTGTCAGGGCAGTCGCTGTTGGCATTTAGGCACATTCCTATGTTTGTTTCCTTAGTGTAGACTGCAGTGTGGAAACCTCTGCCCTTTTCCATGACTGTTACATCTAGAAAAGGCAGCTTCCCATCCTTTTCTGTCTCGTAAGTGAAACGCAGCACGGAACTCTGCTCAAATGCCTCCTTCAGCTCCTGCAGATGTCTGACATCAGGTACCTGTGTAAAAATGTCGTCAACATACCTGCAGTATATGGCCGGTTTCAAGTTCATGTCGACTAAGACTTTTTGCTCGATGGTACCCATGTAGAAGTTTGCAAACAGGACACCTAGGGGAGAACCCATGGCGACCCCATCTACTTGCTTATACATGTGCCCATCCGGGCTCAAGAAGGGTGCCTCTTTAGTACAAGCTTGGAGTAGTTTCCTCAGAATACTTTCTGGCATGTCAAGAGGAGTACAGGCTGGATCACGATACACTCTGTCGGCTATCATTCCGATTGTCTCGTCCACAGGTACGTTGGTAAACAGCGATTCTACGTCCAACGAGGCTCTTATCCCTGTGGCCCGTGTGCCCCGCAGTAAGTCCACAAATTCCTTTGGAGACTTCAGGCTGAAGGCGCAATGAACATAAGGAGTCAGCAGGCCGTTGAGTCGCTTCGCCAGTCTGTACGTGGGTGTGGGTATCTGGCTAATGATTGGCCGAAGTGGGTTTCCAGGCTTGTGCGTCTTGACATTTCCATACGCATATCCAGGTTTATATTCCCCAATGATCTTTGGCAGGTGGAGTCCGGATTTCTTGGCGTTCACAGTTTCGATCAGTTTGTTGACCTTTGCTTTTAATTCGGCTTCGTTACCCTTTGGAACTTAGCTTAGTCACAGGGATAAGAGCCTCGTTGGACGTAGAATCGCTGTTTACCAACATACCTGTGGACGAGACAATCGGAATGATAGCCGACAGAGTGTATCGTGATCCAGCCTGTACTCCTCTTGACATGCCAGAAAGTATTCTGAGGAAACTACTCCAAGCTTGTACTAAAGAGGCACCCTTCTTGAGCCCGGATGGGCACATGTATAAGCAAGTAGATGGGGTCGCCATGGGTTCTCCCCTAGGTGTCCTGTTTGCAAACTTCTACATGGGTACCATCGAGCAAAAAGTCTTAGTCGACATGAACTTGAAACCGGCCATATACTGCAGGTATGTTGACGACATTTTTACACAGGTACCTGATGTCAGACATCTGCAGGAGCTGAAGGAGGCATTTGAGCAGAGTTCCGTGCTGCGTTTCACTTACGAGACGGAAAAGGATGGGAAGCTGCCTTTTCTAGATGTAACAGTCATGGAAAAGGGCGGAGGTTTCCACACTGCAGTCTACACTAAGGAAACAAACATAGGAATGTGCCTAAATGCCAACTGCGACTGCCCTGACAGGTACAAGAGGAGTGTTGTTAACGCATACGTCGACCGTGCTCTCAGCCACAGCTCAGAATGGAAGCAAGTCGACGAAGAACTCTGTAGGGTAAGGCAGGTCCTAGTCAATAACGGCTTCTCCAATGGTTTCATCGAAGACATCATAAGAAGGAAAGTGAAAAGCCATGCAACCTCTGAAGAGACAACTAACACAACACCCATACCCCCTATTAGACTATTTAACAGGAACTTCTTTTCCACAGCTCATAAAACGGAGGAAAGGGTCCTGAAAGATATTGTTAATAGAAACGTTATCCCTTGTCGGGAAACCGACACACACACACAACCACACACACAAATAACACAGTCTCCCCTAGTCTATACTCCCTTCAGGATGGAAAATGGGAGACTCCGTGACGTCATCGACTCCGTGACGTCATCAAAGTCATCGTATATTTACATTATGAAACATTGTTAATCGATTAGTTTAGTATCTAAAGTTAATAAAAAAGTAATCACTAAGAATGAATATAATTATTTACATCAAATAGTAGCTAGGTTCCCTTGTTAATGTAAAATTACTTTGAGTGGAGAACCAGAGCATAAGAGCGTCACCCCGGAGAGGAAGGCGTCCTTAACATACAATATCAACAACAAACATGGGATGTGCATACCACGCTGTCTTAACTGGTGTAAACAGCTAGACACCCCATTTACGTGTCAACACCAGCCACACAGCCTAACAACATCACAACGACATCTGTATCCGTCTACCAAGTATTGTTTATTATTCAAGTGCACTGTTTAATATAAATATGTAGATGGTTATGTCGTAGGACATCCCCAAAAACACCGTACGTGTACCCCATTACAGCCCTCACAGTTCATGTCATACCTGTAATTGATATGTTTAGGGAACTTTGATTAATTCCTTGCATCCCATACAGGTAAATTGTGAGAGGAGCTTCAAGAATCTGTGCAGACAGTTGGTTCATACACATAATTAACTACTTGTTTGCCAAGCCTTGTCCTTCCCTCCAGCCGCCATTACGTGGCACAAAGAGGCAGGGCCACACCCATCTTGATGCTACACCTACACGCCTTACTAGGCCCATTCTACTGGCACAGCTAAGACATTATAGCAGTAGCAGTAGTTATAATTAATTACTTATAATGAAATAACTGAAATAATAGTTTTAAAGGTAAACAATTGGTAGTTTAAGAAGGGACCATAACAAAGTGGTTTAAGCTACCAATTGTCCCTCCCAATAGTGTGTAAGAAGATTTCAGGCAGTTTACCAGTACATACAGTCCACTTAATTAATACTTACTTACTAAGAAAATAAATAAGACATAACTTTATTTTATTAAATCAATTTGAAAAAGAGAGAATAGCTGCCTGGAATTTATCCCCACATTGTTTGGTCCTACGGAACCGGATTACATTTAGTTCTTTGAACTAGATATTATACATACATATAGTGATAGTGCAATATTACCTACACATTATAGCAGGAAGACACTGCTATATTTTTTGCATTTTCTAGCCTAACTTTTCAATCTCATAGCAAACAGAACTTACAACAAGCACTATTATTGTTCTGACAGTACCAAAGGAACAATTGTGTTTTTTCATTTCATAACAAGAGGTTGATAAGAGGCTACTTTACTTATAAGTTACTTATATATGTTTTTTTGTATTATTGCATTATTATTGCCATTACTGTAACATTTACTGCATGCCACATCATTTACTACTAATTCTTGCACAAGGGTAGAACATTTTAGGCTGGTGTTGTACAGCAACCTAGTCTAATTTATTGTCCTAACCTGGTGTAAGGGTAAGAATTTTACACTTGTCTAGAGTTGAACACATATTACAACCTAGCAAGTACATATTTTTATGCAGTATTTAAGACAACCCGAGTTGTGTTGTCAATATGATATCAATATAACATTAGTACAATTTAACTATAATCATTTCACCTTTGAGTGTTAACCTGTGTCTCTGTACCAACCAAGAGTGATAATGATGGGCTAACTTGCGGATACCAGCATTGATACAGGTCTACCACTCAAATTATAGTGTGTATGATTTTACAGTGTATATTTAAATATAGTCTATACGACTAACAAGTACTTCCAAAATGTCTACTGTCAAAAATGTCCAAATAACCCTCACAGGATTGAGGGATCATTTATCACGGCAGATTAGCACATGTGATGACATGAGTAAACAAACTCCAGTTAACTATGTAGCATTGGAAAATTATCTTAGGCTTGCACGGAACAAATATGACCGTGTGTTGCAACAAATGAAAGAATATCAAGTTTTACTTCAGAATACCAGTGTTGGTGGAGAAACATTACAAGATGTTATACAAGAACATTCCGATTATGAGGATACAATGTTTACACAGTTGCAATACTTTGATGATATCATACATGCCCATAAAGCTAATATAAATATTGTAACCACAACTTCCCAGAAACAGACAGCACCAGAAGTCAAATTGCCATCACTTAGTTTACCAACTTTTTCTGGAAGAGAAGACGAGAGTTGGGACGGTTTCTGGAGCAAATTTGTCGATTCTGTGGATTCTAATGCTAATGTGCCAAAAACAACAAAGTTTACATACTTACAGAGTGTCTTGAAGGATGAAGCGTATCAGGTAGTCTGTAATCTAAATCACACAGATGATGATTATGACAATGCAGTGCAACTCCTGAAATATAATTACGCTAAACCTGAAAGGACTATCAGAATTCTAACACAGAGACTGTTAGACATTAAACCTCCAAATAATACTGCAGTCTCACTCCAAACCTTCAGATTGGAGCTTGAGTCCATACTCAAGGCACTTAAAAATAAAGTGAACCTGGATGAGTCAGACTGGATAATACAAGTCCACATGACACGGAAATTACCCAGGGACATACTAGATAAGTTGTTTGTATTAGTAGGTAAGTCATCCTTGACTGTAAATGAGATTACAAAGGGTTTACAGACCATCATAGAACGAGAAAGAGTTAATCCAGAAGAAAAAACATCTAAACCCACATCTGCTACTAATAGTAAACAACAGAGTACAAACAGTGCTCCAAACAAAGCTAAAACATCTTCCCCCTCCACAAAGTGGAATCAGGGCAGTGTAGGAACATATGCAGTTGGTCCTTCCAAACCTACAGTCAACGCATCACCCAAGACGGTGACTCCTCAAGATACTGTTAATGTCTGGAAACCATGTGTATTTTGTGAGCAATCACATTCCATGTACAATTGCAGACGCTACCCTGATCGTGCAACACGCATAAAACGACTCAAGGAGTTATATAGATGTAGCAAGTGTATAAGGGAACATCATCCCGACAATTGCACAACAGCAATGCGCATCTGCACTAAGTGCCATAAGGGTCAACACCATACTGCACTTTGTGGGGACACAAGTATAAAGTCTCCCAAGCCACAAGAGGAGGAAGGAGCTACAGCATCAGTAAAACTTTGTACTGTGTTACCTGACATAAGTGTCTTCACAACCAGGTCTAACCATAAATCAGCTCTACCTACTGCACGATTGATCATTAGAAATGGAAAGAATAAAGCCACCGTACGTGGATTATTTGATCAGGGGTCCCAACTGACCTTTATATCCAAGGAGTTGGTAGATAAACTGAAACTTACACCTGTAGAGGAGACACGGATAAACATAAAAGGATTCCTGACTAACTCGGGAGCCCGAACTTACGGGGTAGTACGACCCACAGTACGACTAGGTGGTTATGTACGAAAAGTACCAGCACTAGTAGTAGATAGATTTCCAACAGACCTGTATATAGAAGGTCTAGGAACAACAGCCAAATTCCTAGAAGAAAAGGGAATGCCTTTGGCTGATAACATTACATCGGACAACCTTTCCGATATTGGAATCCTTATGGGATCAGATGTCTACCATAAGTTTATCATAAGAAAGGAAGATTACCACGGTATGAATGTGTTACCATCTGCAGGTGGCTATTTACTAACAGGCCCAGTATTACGGCTAAAACAACCCGCACCTGTGGATCACCAACATGCCAACACAGTAATGGTTGCATGACTAGGAGAACAGTCTCCACTGCAACTCAGAGACATTTCCGAGGATGAGCTTGATCCCCCAGTATATAAGTTATGGGACCTGGCAACTCTCGGCATTGTCCCTGAACAACCTAGTCCAGATGATGACTGGACTTATAAACAATACCTAGACTCAGTTATCTACAGAGATAATCAGTACTGGGTCAGGTTACCTTGGAAGCTGAATCACCCTCAGCTACCCATCAACTACTTCATGGCACAAAATCAATTAAGATCACAGGTGTTACGTTTACAAAGACAACCTGAGAACTTGAAGTTGTACCATGAAATAATACAGAAGCAGCTCGATGACAAATTTATCGAAGTTGTAACAAATGATAACCCAAAGGAAGGACATTATCTGCCACACCACCATGTTCAGAAGGATTCTGCGACTACCCCACTACGGATAGTATTTAATTGCAGTGCTAAGATGGGGCAGAATAGTGTTTCGTTAAATGACTGCCTTCAAACAGGCCCAAGCCTAACACAA
Source organism: Procambarus clarkii (assembly GCF_040958095.1). Classification (NCBI taxonomy): domain Eukaryota; kingdom Metazoa; phylum Arthropoda; class Malacostraca; order Decapoda; family Cambaridae; genus Procambarus; species Procambarus clarkii. The sequence continues at coordinate 6,239,417 of NC_091233.1, read as the reverse complement.
AGGCTTTATGACGTGCTGTTAAAGTTTCGTATAGGGACTTATGCATATACGGCCGACATTAGCAAGGCATTCCTTAGGGTAGGTCTTCAAGAAGAAGACCGGAACTACACAAAGTTCCTATGGATTAAGGATCCTAATGATCCAAACAGTGAAATAATCACTTATAGGTTTGCGTCTGTTTTGTTCGGAGCCACGAGCTCACCATTTCTGCTTCAAGCTACCTTGGATACGCACTTGAAGAAGTCCAATAGCCCGAACAAGACAGAAATTAGCGAAAACCTGTATGTGGATAACTTTCAAGGAACAGCCAACAGTGAAAGTAAGCTGTTGGACATATACCATGAGGCCAATCGAGAATTAATGGGAGCCAATATGCCTCTCCAGTCTTGGGTCTCTAACAATGACAAATTAAAACAACTGATCACAACTGAATTTCCCGACTACCAAGTACCCGAGATGACAAAGGTTCTAGGTGTCCAATGGAACACGACAACCGATCAGTTGACAATTAAGTCAGTGGAGACAGATACCACTAACTTAACAATGAGAAAATTGCTATCACAAGTCAGCAAACCCTTCGACCCATTAGGCTTATTAAGTCCAATACTAATTAATGGGAAGATGATAATACAGGAATGTTGGCAACAAAAGATAGGCTGGGATGATCTTCTAACACCTGCCCTACAAGAAAAATGGCAAGGGTTAGTGAAAGATTTAAGCATCCTAGAGTCTGTCAAGTTCCCTAGGAACACAACAGTAAATGAAAAGGAACCAATTAAGTTGCATGTATTTTGTGATGCCTCAGGAAAGGCTTATGGTACAGTAGCTTACCTGGTCTCAAATGGGCAAGCCAATTTGCTCACATCAAAGGCCAGAGTGGCACCTTTAAAGAAAAGATCACTGCCACAACTGGAATTAACAGCCTTACTGCTAGGTGTAAGATTGGCTCATTATCTGATCAAGGCCTTAAGCCACATCCACTTTACAGAGACAGTAGTATGGTCAGATAATGAGGCAGTGCTACAGTGGGTTAAAAACAATAACAGTAAGAATCCTTACGTGAGTAACCGCGTTAAGGAAATACGAGAGTTGTCAGCAGGGTATAAACTAAGATATGTACCTACTAAAGAGAATCCAGCTGACTATCTCTCCCGAGGCCTGACTTTACGGCAATTAACAAAGGCAGAGAAGTGGTTCAATGGACCTCAGTGGCTAATCAGCGACCAGTGGCCTGAACAAAAGCCACAAGTCATTGTGACCAATGTCACTGTTCCCACTGAGAACCCGGAACTACCTCGGACTTTGGTAATTGATCCTGCTCGGTACTCTGAACTGAACAAACTTGTAGGTGTCACCCAAGTAGTATTTGATTTTCTAAAGAAAATAGGAATCAAGCATAATTTCCCTAGTGCCTTAAGGTACTGGGTTAAAAGAGCTCAGACCGACACATTCGGGACAGAAATTGACAATGTTCCTAAGAAGCTACAACATGATCTGGGTCTCTGGTTAGACACTGACAATTATAACTTGATAAGATGCGGAGGACGCTTACAACATGCTGATATAGATCTGGAAGCAAAAAATCCAATATTGCTCCCTCGTCACCACATAGTAAGCAAACTAATTGTGTTACATATACACAAATACTGCACTCTGCATGGTGGGGTATTAGATACTCTCACAGAATTAAGACAACACTACTGGCTACCCCAAGGTAGACAGACAGTAAAATCCATAATCAAATCCTGTGTTGTATGCCGGAGATACGATGCCAGAGTGTGTCCATATCCTGGCCCTCCTCCACTTCCGAAGGGACGAGTCGTACATATTCATCCTTTTGAGACAACAGGAGTAGATTTCACAGGAGCACTAACACTGACAGGCACTAAAGACAAGAAACCAGTAAAGGCCTATATCTGTCTTTTTACTTGTGCCACAACAAGGGCAGTCCATCTAGAAGTGACTCCCGATATGAGTGCCGAAGCATTCTTACAGGCTTTCCGCAGGTTTGCTTCACGTAGATCTTGTCCCAAGTTAATGATTTCAGACAATGGGTCCAACTTGGTGGCAGGAGAAGCATGCCTGAGGAAAATCTGGACACACCCCAAGGTACGCACAGCCCTAACTCAACGGCAGTGCTATTGGAAATTCATACCTCCCAGAGCACCATGGCATGGAGGCTTCTATGAACGGATGGTTGGTACGGTGAAACGGTCTTTACGGAAAACCCTACACCGCCAAAAGATTGACCTTCAGGAGCTTCAAACAGTAATCATAGAAATAGAAGCACGAGTTAACAACCGACCACTTACCTACCTCTCTGATGATGCTTTGCAGCGTGAACCATTAAGTCCAGCTCATTTGATGTATGGGAGACCTCTCAAAACACTTGTGTCCCTTACGGATGAGGAACCAGAGGATCCTTCATATGTCAAAGAGAGTGATTTGGTTCAACGTTTCAAACATCTTTCAGGGGTGATAAGTCGGTGGAATGACGTATGGACTCGTGAATACCTAACAGCTCTGAGGGAGTATCATTACGGGGCAAACAGTCCCTATAACAGAATTAACTTGAACCCTGGTGACATAGTTCTGGTGGATAGTGATGGACCACGCTCTGAGTGGCCTATAGGAGAAATAGTCTCTGTTCATCCAGACAGCCAGGGCATCTTGAGAATAGTGAAAGTAAAATGCAAAGGCAACACTACTCTCAAAACTTTAGAGAAATTGGTACCTTTAGAACTGGCCAGGAAAGAAGACGTACAACGACTTCCAGCACCCGATACGCCAGTACGGGACATACGTCCCCAACGGACTGCTGCACAACAATGTAAACTCAAATTAAAGCAGCACTATAATTCTGAGGGAGAAGAATAAAGTGATCGCAGTCCTTACCGGGACTTCGACCCGTCTTCTGCCCCTGGGAATTATGTCGGGAAACCGACACACACACACAACCACACACACAAATAACACAGTCTCCCCTAGTCTATACTCCCTTCAGGATGGAAAATGGGAGACTCCGTGACGTCATCGACTCCGTGACGTCATCAAAGTCATCGTATATTTACATTATGAAACATTGTTAATAGATTAGTTTAGTATCTAAAGTTAATAAAAAAGTAATCACTAAGAATGAATATAATTATTTACATCAAATAGTAGCTAGGTTCCCTTGTTAATGTAAAATTACTTTGAGTGGAGAACCAGAGCATAAGAGCGTCACCCCGGAGAGGAAGGCGTCCTTAACATACAATATCAACAACAAACATGGGATGTGCATACCACGCTGTCTTAACTGGTGTAAACAGCTAGACACCCCATTTACGTGTCAACACCAGCCACACAGCCTAACAACATCACAACGACATCTGTATCCGTCTACCAAGTATTGTTTATTATTCAAGTGCACTGTTTAATATAAATATGTAGATGGTTATGTCGTAGGACATCCCCAAAAACACCGTACGTGTACCCCATTACAGCCCTCACAGTTCATGTCATACCTGTAATTGATATGTTTAGGGAACTTTGATTAATTCCTTGCATCCCATACAGGTAAATTGTGAGAGGAGCTTCAAGAATCTGTGCAGACAGTTGGTTCATACACATAATTAACTACTTGTTTGCCAAGCCTTGTCCTTCCCTCCAGCCGCCATTACGTGGCACAAAGAGGCAGGGCCACACCCATCTTGATGCTACACCTACACGCCTTACTAGGCCCATTCTACTGGCACAGCTAAGACATTATAGCAGTAGCAGTAGTTATAATTAATTACTTATAATGAAATAACTGAAATAATAGTTTTAAAGGTAAACAATTGGTAGTTTAAGAAGGGACCATAACAAAGTGGTTTAAGCTACCAATTGTCCCTCCCAATAGTGTGTAAGAAGATTTCAGGCAGTTTACCAGTACATACAGTCCACTTAATTAATACTTACTTACTAAGAAAATAAATAAGACATAACTTTATTTTATTAAATCAATTTGAAAAAGAGAGAATAGCTGCCTGGAATTTATCCCCACATCCCTACAGACAAAAATCAGAGGATACAACTGACGATTTACTATAAAACCAGAAAAACGGCCAGCCTACTCATGAGAAACTCTCCAGACACAAAACAGAACGCTTTAAAAGAGACTAACGTCGTCTATGCCTTCAAATGCCCACTTGGGGACTGTAAGCTCCAAAAAACCCAGTATATAGGCAAGACAACAACATCTCTTTCTAGGCGTTTAACGATGCATAAGCAACAGGGCTCCATTAAGGAACATATAATCTCTTCCCATAACCAAACCATCGCCAGAGAAATCCTAGTAAACAACACAGAAATCATCGATTGATACAGCGATAGCAGGCAGCTTGACGTTTGCGAGGCACTACACATCAAGAAGTCAACACCAGCAATCAACAGCCAATTATTGCACAACTATATTCTACCCACCTCAAGACTCCGCTCCAATATAGAAGCATCAAGAAATATGGACCAATAGGCTTTCTACAAACACTTCTATTCAATACCCATTGTTTCTGTTCTGTCTTGTGTTGATACTTTTAATACCCTATTAATATCCCCTCTTGTTCTGTCTTGTGTTAATGCCACATCACCCCTCCCACCTCACTCAAATGTAGATATAAAATCAGAGATACGTAAGTTCTAATCAGTTGTGTATTTGTGAAGTCTTTGAAAATGTAATAAGTTTTACGAAACGCGCCCGTGTCGCGTCAGACTAGAAATAAAAATGAATTTTGGAGAAGTGATTTTTGATTTACCTCCAACAGTGAAGCGTAATGTACGAAAGATTGAGAAAATTCGTGTTAGAATTATTAATCTTACTTTTTCTGTCATATTTAATAATATATATATATATATATATATATATATATATATATATATATATATATATATATATATATATATATATATATATATATATTTATATATATATATATATATATATATGTCGTACCTAGTAGCCAGAACTCACTTTTTGGCCTACTATTCAAGGCCCGATTTGCCTAATAAGCCAAGTTTTCCTGAATTAATATATTTTTTCTAATTTTTTTCTTATGAAATGATAAAGCTACCCATTTCATTATGTATGAGGTCAATTTTTTTTTATTGGAGTTAAAATTAACGTAGATATATGACCGAACCTAACCAACCCTACCTAACCTAACCTAACCTATCTTTATAGGTTAGGTTAGGTTAGGTAGCCGGAAAAGTTAGGTTAGGTTAGGTTAGGTAGTCGAAAAAGCATTAATTCATGAAAACTTGGCTTATTAGGCAAATCGGGCCATGCATAGTAGGCTGAGAAGTGCGTTCTGGCTACTAGGTACGACATATATATATATATATATATATATATATATATATATATATATATATATATATATATATATATATAAAGATTAATAATGCATTAAAGGCAGTATCAGATTATATATATATATATATATATATATATATATATATATATATATATATATATATATATATATATATATATATATATATATATATATATATATATATATATATATATATATATATATATATATATATATATATATATATATATGCAATTGACGATCACAAAACACTGATCATTTTATGCGGAAAATCCACAGAGAAATATGAAATGAGGTGAACGTTTCGGCTTTGTTAAAGCCTTTGTCAACACCAGACTGACTAAGGAGAAGGGAGAAGGGGGAGGATATATAGGCCGACACCTGACCAACCCATCCCTAGGGTTGGTCAGGTGTAATTAACCAAAATCAGGTATAGCTTAGCTTAAAATGGTCAAAGAGGATTAAGCGGTCAGAGAATAAGGATGAAAGATTAAAGAAAAGCCTCATGAACACACAATATATGAATATACAATTATAATGAGACATTGTAAGCCTCTCTATCAGAGTTGTTTCTTAAACTGTTGTGCAATATTATAACTTAAAAATGGATCAAGTTTGTACATTCCAGTACTAACATTAAGAAGATTTGGACACTGACTGATTAGAGCAGACTCAATCAAATTCCGTTCCACGAAATCCCCACAATTGGTAATGCTTTTTGCCCCATTCCAGTTAATATTGTGATCGCATAAACTCGTATGTAGATACAATGCATTAGACGTTTGGGCAGTTCTAATACTATAAGCATGTTGTGACAACCGCAATTGTAAGGACTTTCCTGTTTGTCCAAGGTACACAGAATCACAATCATTGCAGGGAATTGAATACACACAACCTGCTGTATCAGGGGAGTTTTTTATTAAATTGGATTTGATCGTACTATTAGTGAACACCAAAATGTTCACCAAAATTGTGAACAATGACTGTATTGATGACATAAGCAATGACTTATGTCATCAATTTTGGTGTTCACCAGAACACCAAAATTGGTGTTCACTAATAGTACGATCAAATCCAATTTAATAAAAAACTCCCCTGATACAGCAGGTTGTGTGTATTCAATTCCCTGCAATGATTGTGATTCTGTGTACCTTGGACAAACAGGAAAGTCCTTACAATTGCGGTTGTCACAACATGCTTATAGTATTAGAACTGCCCAAACGTCTAATGCATTGTATCTACATACGAGTTTATGCGATCACAATATTAACTGGAATGGGGCAAAAAGCATTACCAATTGTGGGGATTTCGTGGAACGGAATTTGATTGAGTCTGCTCTAATCAGTCAGTGTCCAAATCTTCTTAATGTTAGTACTGGAATGTACAAACTTGATCCATTTTTAAGTTATAATATTGCACAACAGTTTAAGAAACAACTCTGATAGAGAGGCTTACAATGTCTCATTATAATTGTATATTCATATATTGTGTGTTCATGAGGCTTTTCTTTAATCTTTCATCCTTATTCTCTGACCGCTTAATCCTCTTTGACCATTTTAAGCTAAGCTATACCTGATTTTGGTTAATTACACCTGACCAACCCTAGGGATGGGTTGGTCAGGTGTCGGCCTATATATCCTCCCCCTTCTCCCTTCTCCTTAGTCAGTCTGGTGTTGACAAAGGCTTTAACAAAGCCGAAACGTTCACCTCATTTCATATTTCTCTGTGGATTTTCCGCATATATATATATATATATATATATATATATATATATATATATATATATATATATATATATATATATATATATATATATATATATATATATATTTATATATTTATATATTTATATATATATATATATATATATATATATATATATATATATATATATATATATATAATCTGATACTGCCTTTAATGCATTATTAATCTTCACATTGCAGTAGTATTTCTTGCATTACATAATTTACTCATTATCTATGTGTGTGCATCTTATACTTATTATTATTATTGCATAATATATGTTACACATAGATTAATCTCATAGAATACCCCCCAAAATGTGTCATGGGAGGCTGGCTCTAGAATTATCTAATTTACAGTCATTGCTTAATAGAATTTAATCACATATAATCATAGATCTATAAGCCACTGATTTTCTCATTTCATTACTCATTCTGGTCCTTCTCGCTGTCTTAGAATTAATCATTATTTTGCATTCTTAAAATTATACATTTTATTAATATTATACTGGAGCCAGAATTCCCCAAATATTTTTATGGTCCTACGAACTAGGATCTTGTTTGAGATCCAACGAACCAGAGTTAATATTAGAATTTTCGCCGGTTTTCAGACCCCATATTTTATGGTCGACTTTGTACCGGATGAACCACATTTAATATTAATTTATTAGTTCTCAGACCATATTTGATGGTCCTTCGAACCGAGATAGTCTAGAGAGCTAGACTATTATCAAAGATCTAGTGTAAATTTACATTATATTTTATAACTAGTATAATCAGTAGAATATAGCCAGAAGTTAGGCTATCTACAATTCATTAATAATTTATCATCCCTAATATCATTATACTCTTTAATTAGGGAGTATTATCAGGTGCTAGGATCGAATTTAGGGCAACATATCTGCCACTCATAGAATTTACGGCAGCATATCTGCCACTCATAGAATTTAGGGCAGCATATCTGCCATTCACATAGAATTTACGGCAGCATATCTGCCACTCATAGAATCCATGGTAGCATACCTGCCACACATATAGAATTACGGCAGTACAATATCTGCCACATATATATAATCATTTATAGTAGTAGAATAATTGTCATACACATATAATCACTTGTATATACTCTATATAATTCAAAAATTATAAAAAGCCAAAAACATAGCAATATCCTGAATCTGCACATCAGTAGTATTATAGCATTTTATGCCAATCCATGTAGAATAGAATGCTTAGACTGGAATTGTACTTACTAGTGTACAACTCTAGCCTAACTCATTATTACTAGCCAACCTTGATAGGTAGGATTATTAGTAGACTAGCATTGTACAATGCAGTACAACCTAGCCAACATTTATTATTGTGCAAACCCAAGTCAGGGTAAGACTTATCATTATTTTACACAAATTGTGTTTTTATATCTTATATATATTTACTGTGTACATTTTGAGTGTTATTGAAGTGTCACTACCCATCCAAAGCTGATAAACAGGAGCTAAGGAGAGGAATTCCTGTAGTCACTGAAATACCACTCAAATATTAGCTGTTTACTATTAGGTAGGTAAGCTAACCTCTACGTGAGGTAGGATTAACATATCCTAACTAAAGAATCAGATATTAGGCTATTAATAATCGTACTGGTTCCACGTATATAGAAATCAGTACCCCAGTTATTTTCATTACCAAACCATGGCATCAACTAACCCAAAATCCATATGCAGTGCACCAGAAGAAATGTCCAGCAACTGCTTATTATATTTTAGATCATACACAAGTCACAAAGGCCATGTGACATGGCAGTTGAATAAGTGTGATCAGCTGGTACAATCAGGTGCCACAGCCAAAGTATTAGAAAACCTCATAGAGACGGCCAAGCAAAAGTTGCAAAGAACAAATGAGGCTGCATATTACTATCTCAGAGTCCTCATGCAACAGAATGCTGAGCTGGATCAACTAGATACCTTCCATGCTGAGATGGAGAAGTTTGAGGAGGGTACCCACGATCACCTAAATAAATTAACACAAGCTCTAGAAAAATTGCAGAGCGACTCAGTTTCTCAAAATACTCTAACCACAAGTGAAACCAATAAATGGGAAACCCTCCAGGAAGTTCGTCTTCCTACAATTGATCTCCCTCACTTCCATGGTAGAGATGATGAGAATTTTGAATGCTATTGGAAAACATTCGACTCCTTAGTAAACTCCAAGAAATCTATTAGCAAGCCTAATAAATTCCTTTATTTGCAAAGTACCCTAGAGGGTGAAGCAAAAGCAGTTGTCGAACACCTAATTCCTAGTGATAAGGACTACGATATTGTTATTCAGTTACTAGAAGTTAATTACAGCAATAAAGAAATTGCTAATCTTTATTATAAGATAAGACCGATACCTACACCAGATACCACCCCTGAAGCTCTACAAGAATTTAGGCTCCAGGTAGAGTCTCTAATCAAAGCTCTAGGTGTCAAAGCAGATGTACCTAAAGCAGAGTGGGTAATGAAATTAGAAATACAGAGTAAGTTTCCTAAGGAGATTCTAGCATACATCTGTTCCCATTATAGAACAGATATCCTTTCCTTTGATTAAATTTTCGAGGGATTAAGGATAACAGTTAATCGACTGAGAGCTCATGAGAAAATAATATCTGACACTAACAAATCAACCACTGATAAACTAGTCAAATCCAAAGGTACCTCCAAACAGCCTAATAAATCTAAAACCGCTGCTTCCACTCCCAAATGGAAGAATACTACAGTAGGTACCTACACCATCAGCCCTTCTAAACCTGTAGTCCATAAGTCACCCAAGTCAGTGACTCCTACATCTACTACAGGAAGGAGATGCTGTCTTTTTTGTCAAGAGAGTCATACTATTTATCAGTGTCAAAACTTTCCTGATCGCGTTTCTAGGATAAAGCGCCTCAAGGAATTGCATAAGTGCACCAGGTGCTTGTTGCAACACGACCCCTAATACATGCACCACCCCATTACACATATGTAACAGGTGCCACCAGGATCAACATCATTCAGCATTGTGTGGAGTTGATAGGCCTAAATCATCAAAACTCCAGGTGGAACAGGATACTTCCACTATTGTGCAGTGTTGTAAGGTGCGACAGGAGGTTAAGGTGCTTAACACCAAGTCTGGTAATAATACCGTATTACCCACTGCACAACTACAATTAAATAGTAAGAATTCTAGAATCGCTACAGGAGGTCTATTCGACCAGGGATCCCAGAGAACGTTTATCACTCAACAAGCAGCTAATCAGCTGAAACTTAAACCCTTGTGTAAGGTGACATTGAATATATCAGGATTCCTAGCAGATACTGGACCTCAAGAATTTGAAGTAGTACAACCACTTGTACGCCTAGGCGGTTATGTCCGACCTGTTAAGGCCATAGTACTTAATCACATCCCTCTTGAAATGAATGTCAAAGGTCTAAGGGACACAGCCAAATTTTTACAGAAAAATAGAATCAAGTTGGCTGACTCCAAGATAAAGTCTGACCACCTCACCAATATAGATCTATTAGTAGGGGCAGCCCATTATTATTAGTTCATTACTGGAACTACAAGCCAGCATGGAATGAACTTGTTGAATTCAGCAGGAGGCTACTTACTTACAGGTAGTCTTGAACCTGAGGAAGCCTATGCCAGCTGACAACCAACATTGATTCCAGATTGAGTCCGGTACAATGGTACAATTAGTACTAGCCGAGTTAGTTTCTATGGATCTCAGTGGATAAATAAGTGGTCAGTAGCCTAAGAATTGGTTGCAGGTCACCACGACAAATACCATTGACCCCACTGTAGAACCAGAACTATTCTCGACAGTAATAATTGACCACATTCAGTCTTCATAGCATTTCATAACATCTTATCGTATTTATAGGTAAGTCTTCTGGAGAAGACAGCATTTATAGTATTTTAGGTAAGTCTTCCAGAGAAGACTGCATTTATATCAAGTCATCTGGACTAGGATTTAGTAATCCATTTAATATGATACACCTGCAGGGTTGTATCAGTTTTGTTGGAGCTCCTGCTTTCTTTTATAATAATAATAATAATAATAATAATAATAATTTTTATTTAGGCAAAGGTACATACATAAAGAGATTTTACAAAGTTTGTTGGCTTTATAGATAAGAGCTAGTACATACAATGCCTAAAGCCACTATTACGCAAAGCGTTTCGGGCAGGAAAAAACACTACTGACTAAAGCTTAAAACTAATGGGTAAAAAGAAAAAAATGCGTTGAGTACAAATAAAAATAGAGGTAAAAGAGGGGGGAACATTGTTGAAAAAACAGCACAAATACAATTACAAATTATTACAGAAAATTACATTAAAACAGCGTTGATTTGAAAAACAAAAAAAAAACAAAAAACATACATGGGTTGACAATAGAGGGGTAAGGTAGGTTACAGGGAATTTATTAGGTATAGCTTCGTTTTTAACTTAAACTGGTTGAGAGAGGTACTGTCTTTAACATGGTTGGGAAGGTCATTCCACATTCTGGGCCCCTTGATTTGTAGAGCATTTCTGGTTTGATTAAGTCGTACTCTAGGAATATCAAAACTGTATTTATTTCTGGTGTGGTGCTCATGGGTTCTGTTACAATCTTCTATGAAGCTTTTGAGATCAGGATTGGCATTACAGTTTAGCGTTTTATATATGTATAGTACACATGAGAGAATGTGCAGTGACTTAATGTCAAACATATTCAGGGATTTGAGTAGGGGTACCGAGTGATGTCTGGGGCCAGAATTGCATATTGTCCTAATTGCAGCTTTGTGTTGAGTAATTAGAGGACGTAAGTGATTTTGGGTAGTAGAGCCCCAAGCACAAATACCATAGTTGAGATATGGATAGATAAGGGAGTAATAGAGAGTCACCAGGGCAGGGCGTGGTACATAATATCTGATCTTAGAAAGAATGCCCACAGTTTTTGAAACTTTTTTTGATATGTTTAGAATGTGTCCCTGGAAATTCAGCTTGTGGTCAATGAGAATGCCAAGGAATTTGCCATCTAATTTGTTACAAATTTGGGTATTGTTTATTTTGAGATTTATTTGATTAGAGGATTTATTGCCAAACAGAATATAGAAAGTTTTGTCAATGTTAAGGGTGAGTTTGTTGGCAGTTAGCCACAGATGGACTTTATTTAGCTCAGTATTTACTGTGGCATTTAGAGCAAGGGGATCAGGACTGGAGTAAATGAAGGTTGTGTCGTCAGCAAATAGGATTGGTTTGAGGTGTTGGGAGGCATTTGGAAGGTCATTAATGTAGATGAGAAAGAGGAGAGGGCCAAGTATGCTGCCCTGGGGAACACCAATGTTGATGGGTAGGGTGGGAGAAATTGTATTATTCACAGAAACACATTGGAGCCTGTCAGTAAGGTAGGATTTGAGGTATTGTAGGGAGTGTCCTCTGACACCATAATGATGTAATTTAAGAAGAAGGTTTTGGTGGTTGACAGTATCGAAAGCTTTACGCAGGTCCACAAATAACCCAACAGGGAACTCATTTTTATCAAGAGCTGTATGAATCGAGTTAAGCATACTAATAAGTGCATCGTTAGTGCTTTTTTTGGGCCTGAAGCCATATTGGCAAGGGCTAAGTATATTGAGTTTGGCTAGATATGAGTAAAGCTGCTTATAGATTAGTTTTTCAAAATTTTTTGACAAGTTTGGCAGGATTGATATAGGTCTGTAGTTGTTAACATCTGTGAGATCACCACATTTGTGGACAGGCGTTACTCTCGCTTTTTTTAGAATATCTGGAAAGGTTTGGAGTTCAAGTGACTTGTTGAAGAGCAAAGCAATAGCAGGGGCTAAAGATCTCGAGGCTTTTTTGTAGATTAAAGTTGGTATCTCCTCAAGGGCACCAGACTTGGTTTTAAGGGAAAGGATTATCTCATTGACGTCAATGGAATTAATAGGCTTTAGGTACAGAGACTGGGGATAGTTCCCTGTAAGATAGTCCTTAATGTCAGTACTGGAAGATGGAATATCATTAGCAAGGGATGAACCAATGGAAGAGAAGAACCTATTGAACTCAATAGCAGAATCAGAGGATGAAAGCTGACCATCGTTATTAGACAGGAGAGTCGGTTTGTTATTTAAAGCCTTCTTTGATCCCAATATTTGTGAAATTGTTCTCCAAGTTTGTTTAATGTTGCTCTTTATTTGGGTAAATTTATCTTCGTAGTATTTAGTTTTGGCTCGTCTAATTATCTTAGATAGCAATAATGAGTAATTCTTTGAGAATTCTTTGGAGACAATTCCTAACCTATACTTTTTCTCAAGGTCATTTTTTTATTAATAGATTTAAGTATTCCCTTTGTAAGCCAGGGATTGTTAAGCCTTTTGGTTGTGACTTGTTTTGTAAGCATAGGACAGTGGGTATTATAAAGGCTAAGAGTTTTTTGAAGAAAAGATTGAACTGCTAGGTTGATGTCCTCTATGTTACCTAACTCGGACTCCCAGTTGACATTATCAGTAACAGTTATAAAATTGTCTATAGCAGTTTCATTGTGTAGTCTAAAACGTATCTCTCTTGACTCAAGAAGTGGTTTGCTAATGTTAGTTAAGAGAAATGTGGGGTAATGGTCTGTAGTGCTATCGGTGATTATACCTGAAGCGGAGAGGTTATATTTGTCCAGATGTGATCTAGAGTCGTGGCAGTGCTATCAGTGATTCTAGTAGGTCTAGTGATTAAGGGTATGAGGAAGCAGGAATTCATACAGTTGAGGAAGCTAACAGCAGTAGAGTGTTCTGGCTCGCAGAGGTCAATATTAAAGTCCCCTGCGATAATTAGGTGGTTTTTGTTCAGTCTGTTATCAAGTATTAGATTTCTAAGGTTTGAGTTGAATTCGGACACATCAGTGTTAGGAATTCTATAAACTGCACCCACAGACAGGATAGACTCGGCACCCTTGACTCTGAAGCTGGCGAAGATATACTCCCCATAGCAGTCTCTAGTTCTAATTTCTTTTAAGCATGTTAGTTCTTGGTGGTAGTAAAGAGCAGTGCCACCACCTCTCTGAAGTTGACGACAGTTGTGGATTGCTGAGTAGTTTGGCATGTTAAAGAGTTGAGTAGTATCATCTTTCAACCATGTTTCAGTAAGTATAATAAAAGAGAATTTGTTGTCAATAGCTTCAATCAAGGCACTAACATCATCGAAGTGTTTACCTAGGGATCTAACGTTCAAATTGATTACAGAGATATTGTGACTATGAGTTAATACATTGTTTACATCATGTGCTGCAAAATATCTGCAATTTAGATCATTAAAGTGATTATTGTCATAGATAGTGGATAAGAGATTAAGTTCTGGGTCTATATTTGACTGCATAAAAAAAGCTGATTGCAGGAAAAACAAGAAAAACAAAAAGAAATAAATGTACACAATACTGTACCAAACAAACACAAAAGGGGCTTACAGGGGTACAATGGAGTAAGGGAGTATGGCTAGGCTAGGGAACCTAGGTAATGAATGAGATTAAAGAAAAAAACATATAAACATGGACTATACAAAACACAAGATATAGATATACAAAACAAAAATATAAACAAGACTAAGCAATACAAAAAAATTGAGCAAAAATGAAAAATGAGGTAGATTGCTTACAGGTACTCTCAGGTACACTGTAAGTAACAATAGACAGAAAATATATATCAATATAGAAAAGAATGTCACAATACAATAAGATAAGCAATTACATGAACAGATGAAAAACAAATCTGCTGTAAAATAGGAAGTAATTATAGCAAAACACAATATAATAATATAACAATACAATAAGAGCTTACAAAGTATTGAGTCTGCTAAATTAGAGAATAATTATGGCAAGACACAACAATGAAATGGCAAGACACAATTTTCTTGTCTCTGCCCACAGAGACAAAAAAGCATCTTAGAGACAGTTTGGAGAAGTATCTTAGAGCAAGCAAAATTTAATTTTGCAACAGCCTGTAAGTGAACATTTACCAGAAGACTATTAGAAGTGAAACAAATTGTTTTTCATAATAGAATAAACTCATCTTATCTTTTTCCAGATTGAGTCTGGTACAGTTATTACTAGGTGAGTTAGTTTCTATGGATCTCAGTGAATAATTCAGTGACTAGTAGCCTCAACCGGTTCACATCACAGAGACACATGTCATTGACCCACTGTAGACCCAGAACTATCCTCGACAGTAATAATTTAGCAGTCTCCGTGGTGTAGTGGTAAGACACTCGCCTGGCGTTCCGCGAGCGCTATGTCATGGGTTTGTATCCTGGCCGGGGAGGATTTACTGGGCGCAATTCCTTAACTGTAGCCTCTGTTTAACGCAACAGTAAAATGTGTACTTGGATGAAAAAACAATTCTTCGTGGCAGGAGATCGTATTCCAGGGACCTGCCCGAAACGCTACGCGTACTAGTGGCTGTACAAGAATGTAACAACTCTCAAAAAAAAAAAAAATTGACCACATTCAGTCTTTATGTAAGTTATCATGTACTTAATTATAGCTCCAGAGAGTTATAGTACTGTAACTTAATGTATATAAACCGAAAAGGTTTACTACTCACTTCGAATCTTTAGGTTGCTATATGTGTTTAGTTATACTTCCAGAGAAGTTATAGCACTGTAACCTAATGTATATAATTGGCATTTACCCTCGACTTAGGTAGATTAGAGACATTACTTAGGGTCAGCTGAAGGCAAATTAAATCTGTACTCACTAAAGCATACCACTGACTGCATTTATAGAGACTGATGCTCAGATACTCCGTTCTCTATTTTATCAAGAATTTAGCTAGGTTAGGAATTTAGTTATTATCATTGCATAGCCTGTGTGGGAACCGACCTGTGAGATTTATATTTATTTAATTTACATGAATTTATATAGAAATTAAATTTACGTTAATTTATATATTTCGATAGCAATTTGTATGATGATAAGTGGACTGTATTTCTGCAATACTCTCACAAATCGATCCTCTACACATTAGGGGGGGTTTATATTGAATTTATATTTATGCAGCCAATCAAACTACAGTATTAAACTACATATATTGTTAAACATTGAAGAGGTTCCTTATCTTATTGTACAGCAGGCCTTAGTCCACCAGATATAACTAGGATGTAGACACCGAATTATCCTCTTTGAGGTAGCTTCCATCACTCAGTAACTGGCACACAAAGCATGCTTCCTCGTCTTGACCTGTCAAAAGAGCACTAGCTATGAAGCCAGAATCCTAATATATGACAGCTATATCAGAGAAAACACTGTACAAGGAACCATAAAGACCTAGGCTTAATTACCTTTAGTATGAGACGATCTCGTATTCTAACCAGCCCACCCTATCTAATGACATTAATGGCCATAAATGATAGATAAATGGGTTTCGGTAGAACACTTAACTTGTATTTGTTGACAGCGTGTTGATGATGGTACACCTTTGGTTTCCATAACACTTCGTCCAAGTAAAATTAACAGGAGCCGAATTGCTCCCATGCCTCTGGTCTAAGTACAATAACAATGGCTGACCACTCCCTCCTCACTGACGCTACTGGCCTACATTGTCCAGATGACAGTAAGTGATAGAAGGGTCACATTTACTCTATTTTAATTCTGATAATTAAGTTAATTTATATGAGATGTTTTTATGATGGTAAAGTCCAAAGACTAATGTATTTAAGAATAATTCCCACCATAATAGGTAGTGAATTTATAATAGTATGTGGTAATGATATCCCGTTTTCTATAGACAGAAATTCCACTACAAATTACATTTTCTATGGGTTAACTTGTTTATACAACACCAATATTATCTGCCTGTATGATATTATTAAATGGTGTCGGATTTTCCGACATAATTCCCCGGGGGGCTGCTCACGGGTTGAAGTCCTCTTTAGAACAGACGAACACCGATACTCCTCCTTTGAATTATTAAATTAATTTGATGTTAGTAGTTAGTAATCACACATTTGTGCGTCTGTTCGTACAGGACGGATGTCCCGTACTCAAGTTGCAGGGGTTAGAAGTCTAATGCGATTCATTTCCCTGTTAACTCTTGAAAGGCTAAAATTCAAGCCTAATTACATATTATTTAACCCAGAAGACTGAATGTGATCAAGTACTACAGTCAAGTATGATTCAGGGACTGCAGTGAGATCAGTGACATTAGATATAACTTGAAGTTTGTTCAGGTAACTGGTCACTGATATATAAACACTGAGGCCCATGGAATACATCTTGATTAAATAATAAATGTATCAAATCAGTCATCAGATTTATTGGGGTTTAATTTAGTTAATTGATTCAGAAGATTGAATAGCTCATCATTAAAGTAAAGTATGGTTTTGAGACTGCAGTGGGTTCAGTGACATTGGTCGCAGTGACTTGTAGCTGTTTAGGCTACTGTTCACTGATTTGCCACTGAGGCCTCATGAACTCATCATCAGCTTTAAATGATGTGTGACAATAATCTCCTTCAAGAGATTGAGCCTGCTCTTCCCTCCACAAACACGTCGTTGAAATTATATAAAACGACTATGGAAGACATGTCCAACAACAACAACAACACCAGCAAGGCTTGCCAGGGTGAGCAAAACATATGCAGCCAGCCACCTGTTCGGACTCAAACCACCAAACTACATGTTGATCGCTACCGGCTCCGCTGATTGGTCGCCGGTCTGGCTGCACCTGCACTCGCCCCCCCATACTACTTGATGTCTGGGGTCGCCCCAACCTCCTACCTCAGAATGTTCAGTGCTCTCGTTGTCACCACTCCTCCCGGCTAGACGCTAGCGTGTACTGAGAGAAGTGGTGGCTTAAAGCCAATATTCCAGCACCTCCCATTTACTTTTGTATTGCACTTCTTGTTATTTTGCCTTAACGTAACTTTTCATTGTGTCATCTAATTATTCTTATTATTTTGATTGATTTTATTATAAGAATTTGTTTGTGCATTTTTGTTTTGATTTAATTAACGTAATTAAATTTCATTGTTAAAGTTTACTTGTGTTTTGTGTGTCTTCTCCTTACCTTACCACAGACGAAGTTCCAGTTTTTTCTACTTTTTTTTATAACTATGTGACGAGGCCATACCCCTAGCCTTAAACAGCCGAACACCAACGCGTTACCGTCACAAGTTATATGGGGGCCTGTCCGGGAGCTTCACTCAGGTACTGGTGCCAAGTGGTAATTTATGGTAAGCGTATTTAACTTTGTTAACGTAGCTTTACTATTTTTCATATTCAATTCATTTTTTATAAGGTGCGGTGTATTGTGCATTACGAGAGTAACATATAGTGAAGGTGAGACAACTTTGGATTACGTGGTGACTGTAGGCCGCAGTCATACTCTTAATTGGTCATCTCTCCCTCCGTGTTATTACTCGTGTTTACCATCTATGTCCCTTGAATATTTCTCATTCTGACAGATCATCATATTGGTACCCTGGTACTGTGGTCTGCCCCGGGTCAAGAGTACCCAATCTTCTGCAATCTGACTGTAGGAGGACAAAGAGGGCCATAGTTCCTCTAGCTCGAACTTTAGTTGCTGAATTGGGACCTCAGCAGCAGTTCTCGTCACAAGTTGACACCTCGCACCCCTACACGTCAGTCAGAGATGATGATACATACAACGGTAGGGAATTAGCTTATTTTTTCAGAGCACAAAAGTTCGCTAATTCTGCAAGTATCATATTAAATTCAGTGGGGAAAACTTGCTTTATGTCCTATAGAGACTTGGCAAGGTATGCCTACATCCTTGGACTACCAATTTTACTTTTGAAGCATTTAACTGTTTCATTTGTTTTCGAAACTTTGTTTCATTTGTTAGTAGGATTTTCTTGCCCTTATTCTCTTACATGAGTACCGGGTACAAGATTTCCTGCGCCCTTGATTTAATTTAATCATTTAATATCTTTCACTTAACGTTAATTGTTAAAGATCACACAGGATAGGTACCAGTTGCCACTTTGTCCTGTTTCTGACATTTCACTATTGAATATTCGTGTACCTTTATTTGCTAATTTCACCATGTTTCGTCTCCAAACTTTCCGTGCAAATCCAGCAGGTGAAATAGGGACTTTAAGTAGTGCCAAGAGGACTGAACTACAAACTCTTGCACATGAGTATCAACTAGAAGTTCCCTACCAAGCCAACAAAAATGACCTACACAACCTGTTGCTGGATTACTATTTAGAGCAAGGTAAGATAGACTCTGAAACTCATGAAACTTACTATATTGCAGATAAAACTGACTTGGCAACGATGAAACTTAAACTAGAGCTGGCTAAGATTGAACGTGAGCAGCAAAGGGAAGCCCGCGAACAACAAGAACGAGCGGCTGCCATACGGAGGGAAGAACAAGAACGAGAAATCACCCTCAGAGAACGCGAAGCTGCTTTGAGGAGAGAAGAACACGAACGAGGACTCGCCCTCCAAGAACGTGAGGTTGCACTACTCCAGGAGCGGGGACGAGTACAGCTTGAAACCAAACGACGCGAGTTGGAGATGCAACGCGAACATGACAAGCAACAAGCAACTCTGGCTCTAGAGTGTCGTCAACGTGAAATCGCCTTGGAAACTTCCCACTTCACTCAACGCCAACAAGCTACTGCCAATCTTCCCGTCAGTTTTAATATATCACATGCAAGTAAGTTAATGCCATCCTTTGTAGAAGCAGAAGTTGATGTGTTTTTCACCACCTTTGAAACCCTTGCTAATCAACTCAGTTGGCCTGTCGACCAATGGGCCACACTTCTCAGAGTCCATCTTACAGGTAGAGCTGCAGTCACACTCAGTACTTTGGCGTCTGAGAATGACTACTACACTCTGAAACAAGCAGTGTTGGACGCCTACCTACTTTCCACAGAAAGTTATAGAAGGAAATTCCGTGACCACCTGAAGGCAAGTACCACTACCTTCCTTGAGTTTGCTAACACGAAACGGAGGTATTTCATGAAATGGCTGGAAGCAGCACATGTCTCTACTTTTACAGAACTCGTCAACCTGATGCTTGTTGAAGAATTCTTGAGACGTGTGCCACCTCCTGTCCGCCTCTACTTAGCAGATAAAGAAGAAACCGACTACCTGAAGTGTGCTAAGTCGGCTGACACTTACAGCCTCATCCACCGGCTGACACCCGAACCATCCTCCAGTAAGAAGTCGTGGTACAGTTACGAGAAGGTGAGCCCCGATCAAGCTGGTTCACAACTGTACTGCAAGTATTGTAGACTCTATGGACATACCATAGACAAGTGTGGTAAGTCTCAATACAAGGGAACCACTGACCAACAACGACCCAAACCAACTCCTCCTAAGTCCGGTAAGCCTGTGATGAATGTTGGTGTTGATGTTAATGATCTTTCTCTTTTCAGTAACCACCTGTATACTGGAACTGTCTCTGCCAACGGTTCAAATCCGGAGGGACGTTTCAAATTGAAGATCTTGAGGGACACAGCGGCTCTACAATCGATCATCTTGAAGTCGGCTGTGCCCAACATAGTCTACACCGGGGAAACAGTCTTCATCACTGACCTCACTGCTACCACTCCATACCCTCTCGCCAGAGTCCACCTGGATTGTCCCTACGTGAACGGGGAAGTCCAAGTCGCCGTCAGGGAAAAGCCTTTTCCCATGCCTGGAGTGCAACTTCTCCTAGGCAACGACTTGGCAGAAGACCTGCAACCGACCAACCTGATCGTCATGGACAAACCCCAGGTGTGTAACTCTGTGCCAATAAACCCTATTCTTGAGTATGTTCCAGCAGAGGTTCAAGAGAGTGATGAAGTTTCTCCTCCGGTTCTCGTGACCACCCGTGCACAAGCCGCACGTCCACAGCCAGCTGACTCGACTGCTACCGCTGTCCCTCAAGACCCTCAGAAACTCCCCCCGCATCTGACCAAGTTGGAGTTCCGTAAGTTGCAGAGGGAAGATCTTACTTTAACACCATTGTTTTTCCAGGCTGAGACTCAACCCGACAGTATTCCTGGGTTCTTCCTAGAGAACGACTTGCTCTACCGCAGATATAGACCCAGTAAACTGAAGGAGGAGGACGATTGGGCCAACATCGAACAACTTGTGATTCCCACCAGCCTGCGGCCCACTATTCTACACCTGGCCCACGGAGCATTCTCCCACTACGGCTTCAACAAGACTTACCATGGGATTCGTCAAGACTACTACTGGCCAGGTATGGTAAATAACGTCAAACAGTACGTAAAACAGTGTCATACATGTCAGATGGCAGGCAAACCGAACGTCTCCATTCCCAGAGCACCACTGATTCCCATACAGGTGCCTGCGGAACCTTTCCACAGACTCATAATAGACTGTGTTGGTCCTTTACCTCGGACCAGTTCAGGTAACGCCTACATCCTAACCATCCTGTGTCCTACCACCAGATTTCCCATAGCAGTTCCAGTGAAGAACATCACGGCTGCTACGGTTATAAAACATCTATTGAAGATCTTCACTCAATACGGATTTCCCAGGGAGATTCAAAGTGACTGTGGCACCAACTTCACCAGTGATCTCTTCAAAAGGACACTGGAGGAGTTCAACATCAAACAGGTATTGTCCAGCCCCTATCATCCTGCTTCACAGGGTTCTCTTGAACGTAGTCATCAGACCATCAAAGCACTCTTGAAAAAGTTTTGTAGTGAAACCTCAAAGGATTGGGATAAGCAGATTGACCTAATAATGTGTATTTTCAGAAGTCTCCCCAACGAGTCCCTAGGAGTATCTCCTTATGAGATGCTCTACGGCCGTAAGTGCCGTACTCCCCTTAAGGCTTTCAAAGACTCTCTCAGAGATGCCACCTTCAGTGAGCATCAGAATGTGCCCCAGTTTCTTCAAAACCTTCAACACATTCTAGAGAGAGTCCACCGCTTTGCCCATGATAATCTATTGAAAGCCCAGGTGAGAATGAAGACTCATTACGACCAAACCAGCAAAGTAAGAAAATTCAAGCCGGGAGACTTCGTCCTTGCCTATTTCCCTATCCCAGGTTCACCTTTACAAAACAGATTTTCAGGACCCTACTGCGTCAAAGAGTGCAGAAACAACAACAACTACGTCATAGAAACTCCAGATAGGCGGCGGAAGACCCAGCTGTGCCACGTCAACCTCCTGAAGCAATATAATGGTACTCCTCCCACTGTCTTGACTAACTATTCCACATTCACAGAACCCTACATCCACAGTGAGACCTTCCCAGCTTCTCCTCCCGAAAGCACTGACAAGGAGTCAGCGCTTTCTAATTCCGAAATCCTTAATGATTTTCCCAAATGCTTTCAGGATAATAATCGTGCTCCTATGCCCTCTTCTAATTCCACTCTCACCTCGTCAGATAAGCCCTTCATCCTCCATGTCGACGCCAATGGTACCGACGATGGTGGTGTCGTGATGCAGCAACGAGGCGAGAAGAATACACCTGTCAGCGACTACTGCTACAAGGAACGACGGAACAATTGGCAAGGAACTACTCTTCCTCATCCTGAAGCTTCAGCACTTCACTTCACACCTGAAAAGTGCTCGGTCCACCATCAATACGGACCACACCACCCTACACCTCCTGCAGCACGCCCACTTCTCATCTCAACGTCTTCTACTATGGGCTTGCTACCTGCAGAAATTCAACCTGGAGACACGCTATACCAAGAGTCTGACAACACCTTAGCCCATGATCTCTCCAGAGTTTATAAAGTAGAAGCGACTCCATCCATTACTCCACCACATAACGACGTACTTCTTCCAGAACCGCAGGCTTCGGGGGAGAGTTGTGACAATAATCTCCTTCAAGAGATTGAGCCTGCTCTTCCCTCCACAAACACGTCGTTGAAATTATATAAAACGACTATGGAAGACATGTCCAACAACAACAACAACACCAGCAAGGCTTGCCAGGGTGAGCAAAACATATGCAGCCAGCCACCTGTTCGGACTCAAACCACCAAACTACATGTTGATCGCTACCGGCTCCGCTGATTGGTCGCCGGTCTGGCTGCACCTGCACTCGCCCCCCCATACTACTTGATGTCTGGGGTCGCCCCAACCTCCTACCTCAGAATGTTCAGTGCTCTCGTTGTCACCACTCCTCCCGGCTAGACGCTAGCGTGTACTGAGAGAAGTGGTGGCTTAAAGCCAATATTCCAGCACCTCCCATTTACTTTTGTATTGCACTTCTTGTTATTTTGCCTTAACGTAACTTTTCATTGTGTCATCTAATTATTCTTATTATTTTGATTGATTTTATTATAAGAATTTGTTTGTGCATTTTTGTTTTGATTTAATTAACGTAATTAAATTTCATTGTTAAAGTTTACTTGTGTTTTGTGTGTCTTCTCCTTACCTTACCACAGACGAAGTTCCAGTTTTTTCTACTTTTTTTTATAACTATGTGACGAGGCCATACCCCTAGCCTTAAACAGCCGAACACCAACGCGTTACCGTCACAGATGATACTAACATCAACCTCTGTTGGTATAGTCAGCTGTAATCTCCTTAGTATAATGCTACTGGAGAAATATAATCAGCTGACAAATTTAGATTTCTACTAGTATTGTTTATCTGCAGCCATAGGTCTCCTCAGGCTTGATACTGGGCCTGAGAGTAATTTACCTCCTGCAGATTTTAACATGGTTATGCCCTGATATTTAGTAGGGCTACCGATGAATTGATGGTAGTAATCTGTCCCCACAAGGAGAGCTATTTGGCATTTGATTTGCTCAAATTTACCTGCAGCTGCTTGATAATAGCTTTCCAGGTCAGCATAATCAACTTGAGATTGTTGTGACAAATCTCCACATTTCTTGATCTGTCTTGTTAAGTGGCCTTTAAGACCTGCAAGGGTTCTTTTCATTCTCCCTGCATTATCCATACTGGCTAGTTGGTGAAGCCTTGTGGGGCTTGTATTTGGGTCGGTCATAATACTGAACAAGCACTGATGGTAGCCTAGGGTAAAATTTCTGCACTCACTAGGCGATAATCCTACCTCTACTAGAGGTTAGCACTTAAAATTAATACACATTATATATATACAATCATACACACTAATGATTTGAGTGATAAACCAGTGTCATGGAAGTACCTTTAGGTTAGCTCTTCTATATCACCCTAGGATATTATAGACACTAATTAATCACTCAAAGGTGTAATGATCATAAATAAATTATTATATATACACAACTCAACTCGAGTTGATAAAAATTACACCCAAAATAGGGTCTGCACCATTCATTAATGGTGTTAGGTTGTTTAATATAGTACAACTAGACTATGGTAATGGGACTATGATGAACAATAAATAGTTCAACTAGTCAATAGTAATAGGGGACTAGGTTATCTATAAACACTAGTTAATGTATATCCTACCATGTTGTGGGGTTGGTAATTGGTAAATATTATATTGTGATCACTAGTGCAATATATTAAATAATTCTCTATTTTGGAGAAATAATATACACAATTATTGATAATAGCCTCTATGAAACTTCTAATATTATCAAGAAGTATTAAATATTATTAGTGACCTCGCGAATAAAGTCCACAAAGTTCGTGGATAATCTCTCGCGAAATTTAACACCACGAAATCCGTGAACAATCTCGCGAAGACACAGCCACTAATTTGGCTGGCTTCAATATTAGCGCTGTCATTTCACGGAATAACACGCCACCAAATTTGTGGGTGACCATATGAAACCGCTGATTAAGGCTTAACTGGGCTGAGGGAGGCTCCTGAGCTCCCTCGAGGCTACGCTGCCGTCTTTGACTGCTGGCTTTGTATAAATCACACTGCACTAGTATATTTAATGAATCCACTGGTTAACTGGTTCATTCGGTACTAAGATGACCAAATAATCTGTCATCCAACTCGCAGATGACCAATAATGTGGGTTCATAGGACCAATAATCTGTCATCCGGTTCGAAGATGACCAAATAATGTGGGAACCGACCTGTGAGATTTATATTTATTTAATTTATATAGAATTTATATTTACAATAATTTATATACTTCGATAGCAATTTGTATGATGATAAGTGGACTGTATTTCTGCAATAATCTCACAAATCGATCCTCTACACATTAGGGGGGGTTTATATTGAATTTATATATATGCAGCCAATCAAACTACAGTATTAAACTACATATATTGTTAAACATTGAAGAGGTTCCTTATCTTATTGTACAGCAGGCCTTAGTCCACCAGATATAACAAGGATGTAGACACCGAATTATCCTCTTTGAGGTAGCTTCCATCACCCAGTAACTGGTACACAAAGCATGCTTCCTCGTCTTGACCTGTCAAAAGGGCGCTAGCTATGAAGCCAGAATCCTAATATATGACAGCTATATCAGAGAAAACACTGTACAAGGAACCATAAAGACCTAGGCTTAATTATCTTTAGTATGAGGCGATCTCGTATTCTAACCGGCCCACCCTATCTAATGACATTAATGGCCATAAATGATAGATAAATGGGTTTCGGCAGAACACTTAACTTGTATTTGTTGACAGTGTGTTGATGATGGTACACCTTTGGTTTCCATAACACTTCGTCCAAGTAAAATTAACAGGAGCCGAATTGCTCCCATGCCTCTGGTCTAAGTACAATAACAATGGCTGACCACTCCCTCCTCACTGACGCTACTGGCCTACATTGTCCAGATGACAGTAAGTGATAGAAGGGTCACATTTACTCTATTTTAATTCTGATAATTAAGTTAATTTATATGAGATGTTTTTATGATGGTAAAGTCCAAAGACTAATGTATTTAAGAATAATTCCCACCATAATAGGTAGTGAATTTATAATAGTATGTGGTAATGATATCCCGTTTTCTATAGACAGAAATTCCACTACAAATTACATTTTCTATGGGTTAACTTGTTTATACAACACCAATATTATCTGCCTGTATGATATTATTAAATGGTGTCGGATTTTCCGACATAATTCCCCGGGGGGCTGCTCACGGGTTGAAGTCCTCTTTAGAACAGACGAACACCGATACTCCTCCTTTGAATTATTAAATTAATTTGATGTTAGTAGTTAGTAATCACACATTTGTGCGTCTGTTCGTACAGGACGGATGTCCCGTACTCGAGTTGCAGGGGTTAGAAGTCTAATGCGATTCATTTCCCTGTTAACTCTTGAAAGGCTAAAATTCAAGCCTAATTACATATTATTTAACCCAGAAGACTGAATGTGATCAAGTACTACAGTCAAGTATGATTCAGGGACTGCAGTGAGATCAGTGACATTAGATATAACTTGAAGTTTGTTCAGGTAACTGGTCACTGATATATAAACACTGAGGCCCATGGAATACATCTTGATTAAATAATAAATGTATCAAATCAGTCATCAGATTTATTGGGGTTTAATTTAGTTAATTGATTCAGAAGATTGAATAGCTCATCATTAAAGTAAAGTATGGTTCTGAGACTGCAGTGGGTTCAGTGACATTGGTCGCAGTGACTTGTAGCTGTTTAGGCTACTGTTCACTGATTTGCCACTGAGGCCTCATGAACTCATCATCAGCTTTAAATGATGATACTAACATCAACCTCTGTTGGTATAGTCAGCTGTAATCTCCTTAGTATAATGCTACTGGAGAAATATAATCAGCTGACAAATTTAGATTTCTACTAGTATTGTTTATCTGCAGCCATAGGTCTCCTCAGGCTTGATACTGGGCCTGAGAGTAATTTACCTCCTGCAGATTTTAACATGGTTATGCCCTGATATTTAGTAGGGCTACCGATGAATTGATGGTAGTAATCTGTCCCCACAAGGAGAGCTATTTGGCATTTGATTTGCTCAAATTTACCTGCAGCTGCTTGATAATAGCTTTCCAGGTCAGCATAATCAACTTGAGATTGTTGTGACAAATCTCCACATTTCTTGATCTGTCTTGTTAAGTGGCCTTTAAGACCTGCAAGGGTTCTTTTCATTCTCCCTGCATTATCCATACTGGCTAGTTGGTGAAGCCTTGTGGGGCTTGTATTTGGGTCGGTCATAATACTGAACAAGCACTGATGGTAGCCTAGGGTAAAATTTCTGCACTCACTAGGCGATAATCCTACCTCTACTAGAGGTTAGCACTTAAAATTAATACACATTATATATATACAATCATACACACTAATGATTTGAGTGATAAACCAGTGTCATGGAAGTACCTTTAGGTTAGCTCTTCTATATCACCCTAGGATATTATAGACACTAATTAATCACTCAAAGGTGTAATGATCATAAATAAATTATTATATATACACAACTCAACTCGAGTTGATAAAAATTACACCCAAAATAGGGTCTGCACCATTCATTAATGGTGTTAGGTTGTTTAATATAGTACAACTAGACTATGGTAATGGGACTATGATGAACAATAAATAGTTCAACTAGTCAATAGTAATAGGGGACTAGGTTATCTATAAACACTAGTTAATGTATATCCTACCATGTTGTGGGGTTGGTAATTGGTAAATATTATATTGTGATCACTAGTGCAATATATTAAATAATTCTCTATTTTGGAGAAATAATATACACAATTATTGATAATAGCCTCTATGAAACTTCTAATATTATCAAGAAGTATTAAATATTATTAGTGACCTCGCGAATAAAGTCCACAAAGTTCGTGGATAATCTCTCGCGAAATTTAACACCACGAAATCCGTGAACAATCTCGCGAAGACACAGCCACTAATTTGGCTGGCTTCAATATTAGCGCTGTCATTTCACGGAATAACACGCCACCAAATTTGTGGGTGACCATATGAAACCGCTGATTAAGGCTTAACTGGGCTGAGGGAGGCTCCTGAGCTCCCTCGAGGCTACGCTGCCGTCTTTGACTGCTGGCTTTGTATAAATCACACTGCACTAGTATATTTAATGAATCCACTGGTTAACTGGTTCATTCGGTACTAAGATGACCAAATAATCTGTCATCCAACTCGCAGATGACCAATAATGTGGGTTCATAGGACCAATAATCTGTCATCCGGTTCGAAGGTGACCAAATAATGTGGGAACCGACCTGTGAGATTTATATTTATTTAATTTATATAGAATTTATATTTACAATAATTTATATACTTCGATAGCAATTTGTATGATGATAAGTGGACTGTATTTCTGCAATAATCTCACAAATCGATCCTCTACACATTAGGGGGGGTTTATATTGAATTTATATATATGCAGCCAATCAAACTACAGTATTAAACTACATATATTGTTAAACATTGAAGAGGTTCCTTATCTTATTGTACAGCAGGCCTTAGTCCACCAGATATAACTAGGATGTAGACACCGAATTATCCTCTTTGAGGTAGCTTCCATCACCCAGTAACTGGTACACAAAGCATGCTTCCTCGTCTTGACCTGTCAAAAGGGCGCTAGCTATGAAGCCAGAATCCTAATATATGACAGCTATATCAGAGAAAACACTGTACAAGGAACCATAAAGACCTAGGCTTAATTATCTTTAGTATGAGGCGATCTCGTATTCTAACCGGCCCACCCTATCTAATGACATTAATGGCCATAAATGATAGATAAATGGGTTTCGGCAGAACACTTAACTTGTATTTGTTGACAGTGTGTTGATGATGGTACACCTTTGGTTTCCATAACACTTCGTCCAAGTAAAATTAACAGGAGCCGAATTGCTCCCATGCCTCTGGTCTAAGTACAATAACAATGGCTGACCACTCCCTCCTCACTGACGCTACTGGCCTACATTGTCCAGATGACAGTAAGTGATAGAAGGGTCACATTTACTCTATTTTAATTCTGATAATTAAGTTAATTTATATGAGATGTTTTTATAATGGTAAAGTCCAGAGACTAATGTATTTAAGAATAATTCCCACCATAATAGGTGGTGAATTTATAATAGTATGTGGTAATGATATCCCGTTTTCTATAGACGGAAATTCCACTACAAATTACATTTTCTATAGGTTAACTTGTTTATACAACACAGCAATATTATCTCCCTGTATGATATTATTAAATGGTGTCGGATTTTCCGACAGCCTGAAATACTTGTGCAGCAAGAACTGCACCTTAGGCTTAATTTAATTTATATAAACACTTAGAATTTCTCATTTAAAGTTGAGGTGATATGTGAGTCTGCAGTGATCAGTGTCTAGTAACTCATCCAGATACATGTCACTGCGACCCTAGACACTGATCTCACTGTAGATTCAGTATCTCCTTGATCTCAAAGAGACATAGAATAATTAATCATTACATAGATGTATCCCGTGATAACGGATCATACCTGTCACACAGATCCGGGACATTCGTTATGTACATACTAACATATAAGAATGTAATTTCAGGGAAAGGGAATAGGTACGTTAGTACTTAACATTGAACTACAACCCGTAATTTCCCGCCCCGGAATTATGTTGGAAATTTTCAACAGTTATTCTCATCCCTAATACAACAGGATGTATTTCCTATATTAGGCTTCATGCACATCTAATATTCATTTACTAATCCGTAATACAACAAGGTGTATTTCCTGTATTAAGCGTAATAATTCAACCTGTCCTCATAAAAATAATGACACTTTTGGCTCGTATGCGCGCTATGGCCAAATTTGGACATAATTTGAAATGAAATCGACTCAGAAAAGTAACGTACTGTTCCGTTTTCTGTTTGAGTCGTCCGGCTTACTCAGCATGCTTTGAAAAGGCATCACTCGGTTTCACTCGGTACCCCTACTCAAATCTCTGAATATGTTAGACATTAAGTCACTACCCATTCTCTCATGTGTATTATACATATATAAAACGCTAAACTATAATGCCAATCCTGATCTCAAAAGCTTCATAGAAGGATGTAACAGAACCCATGAGCACCACACCAGAAATAAATACAGTTTTGATATTCCTAGAGTACGACTTAATCAAACTAGAAATGCTCTACAAATCAAGGGGCCCAGAATGTGGAATGACCTTCCCAACCATGTAAACCATGTAACCAAAAGACTGTACCTCTCTCAACCAGTTTAAGTCAAAAACGAAGCTATACCTAATAAATTCCCTGTAACCTACCTTACCCTTCTATTGTCAACCAATGTCTGTTTTTTTTAAGAGCGCTGTTTGTTGACATAATTGTATTTGTGCTGCTTTTTCATCTATGTTTTCATTCTACTCATTATGCTCAATTAGTATTAAGCTTGTCATTTAAGTTTATCATGCCCGAAACGCTTTGCGTAATAGTGGCTTTAGGCATTGTATGTACTAGCTCTACCTATAAGTCAACCAATCTTTGTAAAAATTTATTGTATGTATGTACCTTACCTAAATAAAAATTATTATTATTATTATTATTATAAAAGGCAACTTTCTACGTTTTTCATAACGTTTTGAAACTTTATGAGAATTTCCTGCCCACCTAACCTATCAGAGGACGCTTAACATACTGTTGTTGAAAAAAAAATCCCAAATTTATTTTCATTTTTTTTTCATTTTCAAATTACGTCCATATTCGGGCAAACGGCCAAAAACGACGTTCTTTTTAAGAGGACAGGTTGAATAATTAACTAACACTACTAATATGTAGTTTAGTATTGTAGAATTTACTGTATTAGGTTGTGGAACACCGTGAAAATTTCTAATAGAATTTTGTAGTGTCGTCAGCCATTCACGAAGACTAAATTTCCACATACCTGTAGATCTAACACAGATGTAACCATTTACTTTCCTTTATTAGGAATAATTATTTAGTAATAGGTTTACTTTTAGTATACAACAGTTTACTGGAATTTCTTTACCCAGCTTAATCGCTGTTCCAGTAAATAACATCATAATCTAAAATTATTTCCACCACAAAGTTATATGTGCAGTCTATATTAACTGACTTGCACTGTGAGAATTAAAACATCACCACATAAAGTATTTATCTAAACCATCAAGAGTGTTCAAAAACGCCCCCTTCCCTATTTAGCTTTAATAAATAAATATAATTTATGCTCGAACCCTCACGGTGAGCTATTGCGCATGCGCGACTTTCGGGAGGGAGGAGAGAGGACTCTCGCCATATGCGATCAACAAGCGTGAAGGTGTTCCGTAAGCGGTCCAACAAATCTTATCATCCAGACGGCATCCGAAAATCCTTAGATGCCAGATTGAGGACGCAACTTACCAGAATCACGGACACCAGTTCTGCAGGCATTTTACCTTTTATTAATATTTATAGAGCTCTTAAATATGATTAATATAGGTAGCCATGTCGTCACGCTGTGGGCGTACCAAAAATCCCATGTAAGTGCAACTCCTTTCCCTCCAAATATTTAGATATTACCTTACATGTGTGTGAATACTAGTTTGGGGTGGAAATTATGGAATTATCATTATTACAGCATGGTGCAACACCCTTCTTTCTTGAGGTTATCTTGAGATGATTTCGGGGCTTTTTAGTGTCCCCGCGGCCCGGTCCTCGACCAGGTCTCCACCCCGTGACAGCTGGCTAACACCCAGGTACTTATTTTACTGCTAGGTAACAGGGGCATAGGGTGAAAGAATCTCTGCGCAATGTTTCTCGCCGGCGCCTGGGATCGAACTCAGGACCACAGGATCACAAGTCCAGCGTGCTGTCCGCTCGGCCGACCAGCTCCCTTACTGTATTAGGTTGAGGAAGCATGTGACCGCCATACTCTCACGTACTCCAAGTATCACTATCTCAAACTGTTTCCAGACTGGTGTACAGTGGACTGCATCTACGTCCCTCTGTCACAGCTGAGATTTAATAAGTTTTCATTGTAGATAGTACCTTATTATTCAGAGTCCATATATATGTCTATATGATACTACCTTTTATGCATATTAATTTTTACATTGCAGTAGTATTTCTTGCATTCCATAATTTACTCATTATCTGTGTGTGTGCATATTATAGTCATTATTATTATTATTATTGCATAATGTATGTTACACATAGATTAATCTTATAGAATACTCCACCAAAATGTGTCATGGGAGGCTGGCTCTAGAATTATCTAATTTACAGTCATTGCTTAATAGAATTTAATCACATACAATCATAGATCTATAAGCCACTGATTTTCTCAGTTCATTACTCATTCTGGTCCTTCGAGCTATCTTAGAATTAATCATTATTTTGCATTCTTAAAATTATACATTTTATCAGTATTATACTGGAGCCAGAATTCCCCACACAGTCAGCTTGAGTACTCGACCAGTCAGCCAGTCAGCTTGAATACTCGGCCAGTCAGCTTGAGTACTCGGCCAGTCAGCTCGAGTACTCAACCAGTCAGCTTGAGTTCTCAGCCAGTCAGCTTGAGTACTCGGCCAGTCAGCTTGGATACTCGGCCAGTCAGCTCGAGTACTCGGCCAGTCAACTTGAGTACTTGGCCAGTCTGCTTGAGTACTCGGCCAGTCAGCTTGAGTACTCGGTCAGTCAGCTTGAGTACTCGGCCCGTCAGCTCGAGTACTCGGTCAGTCAGCTTGAGTACTTGGCCAGTCAGCTTGAGTACTTGGCCAGTCAGCTTGAGTACTTGGCCAGTCAGCTTGAGTACTCGACTAGTCAGCTCGAGTACTCGGCCAGTCAGCTCGAGTACTTGGCCAGTCAGCTTGAATACTCAGCCAGTTAGCTTGAGTACTCGGCCAGTCAGCTCGAGTACTCAGCCAGTCAGCTTGAGTACTCAACTAGTCAGCTTGAGTACTCGGTCAGTCAGCTTGAGTACTCGGCCAGTCAGCTTGAGTTATTAACTAGTCAGCTTGAGTACTCAGCGAGTCAGCTTGAGTACTCGGCCAGTCAGCTTGAGTATTCTGTCAGTCAGCTTGAGTACTCGATCAGTCAACTTGAGACAGAGGTGACATTAGCTTGTATGTGAGGATGTGGGTTGCTCATATTTAGTTAATTTAGCTTTTGCTAGGTAAAATTGGGTTAAATTTGTGTAGTATAAGTATAATTTCGGTTAGATTTAGATAAATTTAATTTCTAATTGGTTGCATTTTTTATAGAATATAGTAAATTTGCTTAAATTATCATTGATATTACTAACTTCTCCTAACCCCACCTGTCCCTAACATAACTAAGGCTAGTTCCAATACGTCTGTTGGATGGTTTACCTAATAAATAGGGTGACATGATTGAAGAGGATCTTACAAGGGGGTATTAATGAGGCATTAAAACAATGGACATATGCTAGGTGAATAGTCTAGCACTAATAATGTTGAAACATTAATGGAAAAGTATGTGTTATTATATTGAACTCATAGGATGTCAGACGCATTATTCATTTATGTGAAATTCTAACTTTTGGGGGAGTTGGTCAAACTCACCAGATTATAAATAATGTCGTAAACATACTAGAAAAATATTATGCAAATTCTGCATTGTTTATGCAGATACACAACTTATGCAAGTTGTGTATTAATTTGTACAGGTTCTGTATTTCGCATACGTTGTATAATGACTGCAATTATGTATTGATTATATTCCTACAAATTGTATATTGTTTGTGCAAGTTGTGTATTAATTGTACATATTTTGTATGTGGAATTGTGTAGTTGTGAATTTAATGTATATGCACTAGTTATCTTTCGTTTATATTTGGGCTAGTTGTGTATTGTTTATATTTTTGTGCAAGTTGTGTATTAATTGCGTGTATATGTTGTAATTGTATTTGTGTGAATTGTGTATTGTATTTACATATTTGGGCTAGTTATATATTGTACGAATTTTTGCTGGATATGTATTTGTATTTATGCAAGTTGTGTAATAAAAATTATGAAAGATGTATAATAATTGTGCAAGTTGTGTATTAAATTGCGCATGTAGTGTAATTGTATATGGAAGAATTGTGTAATTTACACCTGTTGTGTATTGATTATCCCTGCGCAAGTTATGTAATTATATAGCAAATTTGCTTGTATTAATTGTGCAAAGATGTATAATAATTACACAATTTGTGTAATAATTGTTCATATTATATAATCGTTTTGTGCGAATTGTGTATTTTCGCAAGTTGTGTTTTTAATTTGCTGAAGTGGAACTGGTGCAACTGTATTTTTTGTGTGCAAATTCTGTATTTGTGTAAGTTCTGTATATGTAATCTGAAAAAATAGATCTTCATGTGTAAGTGTATTTTGGTTTATGAGACAATGTGTAGGTATTTTGTGAAAATTATGTTTGTGAAATTGTGAAATTTTAGTGAAAGCACATTTTGATTGTCTAAATGTATAAGCAATTTCCTATACTTGTACAAATACAATACCTTGGGTAAATGTCATACTTTGAGAGTACATGCAGTATTTGTATAAATGGTATATTTTTGAGTGCAACTGACATATTTTGTATGTAAATGACATTTTGTATATAAATAGCATATTTTGTGTGTGAATCGCATATTTTGTGTGTGAATCGCATATTTTGTGTGTAAATAATATATTTTGTGCATGAATGGCATATTTGCTGTGTAAATGCTCTATTTTTTGTGAGTATGGCATAAATTACATCTGATTAATGGGGAAATGGTAGCAAAACTAGGCTACTCATTATGAACGTATGGGTTGTGAAGTGTGTGTAGGTATGTATGCTTGTATTTGTGACTGTTGGTTTAGAAACAAGTTAGCTGATTTGCGTAGCACGACTAGGATTTTTGAGGTGTAGAAATGATTAACCTATGAATATAGTGCCTAGCATCCAGCTGAGATCAGGTATGCCAGATTGGGCTACAAGTAGCGAAATGGGCTACTTTTCAGAGCCCCGCGCTCCCAAGTTTTTAATATCGCTACTTGCTACTTTTTGGCCTACTTTAAAAACAAGTTGGGCTATTTTGGGCTATTAATGTTAAGAAACTCAATGATGCTTTTTATAATGTCATGTGTACAAATCACAGCCACGTCCAACAGCTTGATTGAATAGACTACTTACTGCAGGAGGCCAGGTCAGAGACCGACCCCCTGGGGACGTTGATCCTAGGAACTTCCCAAAGAAAAAGTAACCGCAAGGCAAGACAATCCTCCCCAGGAGCTAGAGATTTCCCAACCTTAATTGCCATTAATACTTCATCCCGGGTACTGTCTATGTTAAGTGACCTCCCACTGTTGCCTACTGTAAATATTAGGTTTCTCTTTAGGTGTTTCCAAGAATCAAATGACTGTCGTTAGAGCGGATTAGCATACAGTGAACTTGGCAGCTTCATCTGTGCTTTCATTGTTAGTGTGGCTCTGACCTCCAGAAGGATAGTTCGACACAAGTTACCGCATATAGAAAAGAAGTTACCGCTGTTACTTTTAGAATTTGCTTAAGTGTTAAGATAAAGAAGTGTAAAATGGGGAAGTGGTCTATATACCAGAAAGCGTTTCAGATGTCCTGGCTTAAGGATCCCGTGTTTGAAAAGTGGTTGCCTGAAGTGAAAGATGGAAATAAGGCATATTGTAAAGTTTGTAGAACTGAGATAAGAGCTCATACAAGTGGTTTAAAGAAACACAGTGAAACATTAAAACACAGACAAAAATATATCGGAGGTAAGTCATCAGCAGATGAGCATCAAGTCTGTTTTATCAAAGAAGGAAGATAAACTTACTAAATTTGAATGTCGTCTGTCTATATGTACTGTCGCTATCTGGAAATCTAACATTATGTTTATAACTCATCTTGTATGTATGTACTTTTACCTGAATAAACATTTGATTTGATTCGATTTGACTAAAACAAATAATTGGGCTACTCTACTTGCAAATTCGCTACTTTTTGACCGTCAGCTCGCTATTTTTAGCAATTTGGATCTGGCAACCCTGGCTGAGATGCTAGATAGTTGAATTGCGGTGCGACATTTGGATGGCTATTTGACGGATGTGAGGAAAGTAGACTAGCCTAGGAACATAGCTACTAATCAACTGAACTGCCAGATGTACGGTAACTACTTACGGATTACAGTACAATATCTAGCTACAGCGTTTCATAATTGTTGTTGCATATATAACTAGAATTTGCTCTATTTATTATAAACTAGTATTGTAAACTAATATTGGAAATGGGGAGTTCTCTTGATGGTTATAATCATTGGTTGGACATGTATATGAATGAGATTGGGTTGAGATATTATATATATATATATATATATATATATATATATATATATATATATATATATATATATATATATATATATTTAAAAACAAAAAAAAAAAAAAATATATATATATATATATATATATATATATATATATATATATATATATATATATATATATATATATATATATATATATATATATATATATGTGTGTGTGTGTATATCACGAAAATAAACACGTGATTAAGAATGAATATATATATATATATATATATATATATATATATATATATATATATATATATATATATATATATATATATATATATATATGTATGTCGTACCTAGTAGCCAGAACGCACTTCTCAGCCTACTATGCAAGGCCCGATTTGCCTAATAAGCCAAGTTTTCATGAATTAGTTGTTTTTCGACAACCTAACCTACTTAACCTAACCTAATCTAACTTTTTTGGTTACCTTACCTAACCTAACCTATAAAGATAGGTTAGGTAGGGTTGGTTAGGTTCGGTCATATATCTACGTTAATTTTAACTCCAATAAGAAAAAATAAACCTCATACATAATGAAATGGGTAGCTTTATCATTTCATCAGAAAAAAATTAGAGAAAATATATTAATTCAGGAAAACTTGGCTTATTAGGCAAATCGGGCCTTGCATAGTAGGCTGAGAAGTGCGTTCTGGCTACTAGGTACGACATATATATATATATATATATATATATATATATATATATATATATATATATATATATATATATATATATATATATATATATATATATATATATATAAATATATATATATATATATATATATATATATATATATATATATATATATATATATATATATATATATGTCGTACCTAGTAGCCAGAACTCACTTCTCAGCCTACTATGCAAAGCCTGATTTGCCTAATAAGCCAAGTTTTCATGAATTAATGGTTTTTCGTCTACCTAACCTACCTAACCTAACCTAACCTAGCTTTTTTTGGCTACCTAACCTAACCTTACCTATATATATAGGTTAGGTTAGGTTAGGTAGGGTTGGTTAGGTTCGGTCATATATCTACGTTAATTTTAACTCCAATAAAAAAAAATTGACCTCATACATAGTGAAAAGGGTAGCTTTATCATTTCATAAGAAAAAAATTATAGTAAATATATTAATTCAGGAAAACTTGGCTTATTAGGCAAATCGGGCCTTGAATAGTAGGCTGAGAAGTGAGTTCTGGCTACTAGGTACGACATATATATATATATATATATATATATATATATATATATATATATATATATATATATATGTCGTACCTAGTAGCCAGAACTCACTTTTTGGCCTACTATTCAAGGCCCGATTTGCCTAATAAGCCAAGTTTTCCTGAAATAATATATTTTTTCTAATTTTTTTCTTATGAAATGATAAAGCTACCCATTTCATTATGTATGAGGTCAATTTTTTTTATTGGAGTTAAAATTAACGTAGATATATGACCGAACCTAACCAACCCTACCTAACCTAACCTAACCTATCTTTATAGGTTAGGTTTGGTTAGGTAGCCGAAAAAGTTAGGTTAGGTTAGGTTAGGTAGGTTAGGTAGTCGAAAAACAATTAATTCATGAAAACTTGGCTTATTAGGCAAATCGGGCCTTGAATAGTAGGCCAAAAAGTGAGTTCTGGCTACTAGGTACGACATATATATATATATATATATGTCGTACCTAGTAGCCAGAACTCACTTCTCAGCCTACTATTCAAGGCCCGATTTGCCAAATAAGCCAAGTTTTCCTGAATTAATATATTTACTATAATTTTTTTCTTATGAAATGATAAAGCTACCCTTTTCACTATGTATGAGGTCAATTTTTTTTTATTGGAGTTAAAATTAACGTAGATATATGACCGAACCTAACCAACCCTACCTAACCTAACCTAACCTATATATATAGGTAAGGTTAGGTTAGGTAGCCAAAAAAGCTAGGTTAGGTTAGGTTAGGTAGGTTAGGTAGACGAAAAAACATTAATTCATGAAAACTTAGCTTATTAGGCAAATCGGGCCTTGCATAGTAGGCTGAGAAGTGAGTTCTGGCTACTAGGTACGACATATATATATATATATATATATATATATATATATATATATATATATATATATATATATATATATATATATATATATATTTATATATATATATATATATATATATATATATATATATATAAATATATATATATATATATATATATATATATATATATATATATATATATATATATATATATATATATGTCGTACCTAGTAGCCAGAACTCACTTTTTGGCCTACTATTCAAGGCCCGATTTGCCTAATAAGCCAAGTTTTCCTGAATTAATATATTTTTTCTAATTTTTTTCTTATGAAATGATAAAGCTACCCATTTCATTATGTATGAGGTCAATTTTTTTTATTGGAGTTAAAATTAACGTAGATATATGACCGAACCTAACCAACCCTACCTAACCTAACCTAACCTATCTTTATAGGTTAGGTTTGGTTAGGTAGCCGAAAAAGTTAGGTTAGGTTAGGTTAGGTAGGTTAGGTAGTCGAAAAAGAATTAATTCATGAAAACTTGGCTTATTAGGCAAATCGGGCCTTGAATAGTAGGCCAAAAAGTGAGTTCTGGCTACTAGGTACGACATATATATATATATATATATATATATATATATATATATATATATATATATATATATATATTAGTATATTTTGGTAGCAGTCTTTCCTGTATACATATATTATTAAATATGACCGAAAAAGTAAGATTAATAATTCTAACACGAATTTTCTCAATCTTTCGTACATTTCTTTTCACTGTTGGAGGTAATTCAAAAATCAATTCTCCAAAATTCATTTTTATTTCTAGTCTGACGCGACACATGAGCGCGTTTCGTAAAACTTATTACATTTTCAAAGACTTTA
Source organism: Procambarus clarkii (assembly GCF_040958095.1). NCBI lineage: Eukaryota > Metazoa > Arthropoda > Malacostraca > Decapoda > Cambaridae > Procambarus > Procambarus clarkii. The sequence continues at coordinate 6,200,249 of NC_091233.1, read as the reverse complement.
GTTAACACATACACAACTGAATAGAACTTACACATCTCCAATTTTGTTTATATCTACATTTGAGTGAGGTGGATGGGGTGAAGTGGTATTTAATAAGGTATTAATTTCATCAACACAAGCCAGAACATGAAACAATGGGTATTGAATAGAAGTGATTGTAGAAAGCCTATTGGTCCATATTTCTTGATGCTTCTATATTGGAGCGGAGTCTTGAGGTGGGTAGTATATAGTTGTGCATTAATTGGCTGTTGATTGCTGGTGTTGACTTCTTGATGTGTAATGCCTCGCAAACGTCAAGCCGCCTGCTATCGCTGTATCTATCGATGATTTCTGTGTTGTTTACTAGGATTTCTCTGGCGATGGTTTGGTTGTGGGAAGAGATTATATGTTCCTTAATGGAGCCCTGTTGCTTATGCATCGTTAAATGCCTAGAAAGAGATGTTGTTGTCTTGCCTATATACTGGGTTTTTTGGAGCTTACAGTCCCCAAGAGGGCATTTGAAGGGATAGACGACGTTAGTCTCTTTTAAAGCGTTCTGTTTTGTGTCTGGAGAGTTTCTCATGAGTAGGCTGGCCGTTTTTCTGGTTTTATAGTAAATCGTCAGTTGTATCCTCTGATTTTTGTCTGTAGGGATAACGTTTCTATTAACAATATCTTTCAGGACCCTTTCCTCCGTTTTATGAGCTGTGGAAAAGAAGTTCCTGTAAAATAGTCTAATAGGGGGTATAGGTGTTGTGTTGGTTGTCTCTTCAGAGGTTGCATGGCGTTTCACTTTCCTTCTTATGATGTCTTCGACGAAACCATTGGAGAAGCCGTTGTTGACTAGGACCTGCCTTACCCTACAGAGTTCTTCGTCGACTTGCTTCCATTCTGAGCTGTGGCTGAGAGCACGGTCGACACATGCGTTAACAACACTCCTCTTGTACCTATCTGGGCAGTCGCTTTTGGCATTTAGGCACATTCCTATGTTCGTTTCCTTAGTGTAGACTGCAGTGTGGAAACCTCCGCTCTTTTCCATGACTGTTACATCTAGAAAGGGCAGCTTCCCATCCTTTTCCATCTCGTAAGTGAAACGCAGCACGGAACTCCGCTCAAATGCCTCCTTCAACTCCTGCAGATGTCTGACATCGGGTGCCTGTGTAAAAATGTCGTCAAGATACCTGCAGTATATGGCCGGTTTCATGTTCATGTCGACTAAGACTTTTTGCTCGATGGTACCCATGTAGAAGTTTGCAAACAGGACACCTAGGGGAGAACCCATGGCGACCCCATCTACTTGCTTATACATGTGCCCATCCGGGCTCAAGAAGGGTGCCTCTTTAGTACAAGCTTGGAGTAGTTTCCTTAGGATATTTTCTGGTATGTCAAGAGGAGTACAGGCTGGATCACGATACACTCTGTCGGCTATCATCACGATTGTCTCGTCCACTGGTACGTTAGTGAACAGCGATTCTACGTCCAACGAGGCTCTTAGCCCTGTGGCCCGTGTGCCCCGCAGTAAGTCAACAAATTCCTTTGGAGACTTCAGGCTGAAGGCGCAAGGAACATAAGGAGTCAGCAGGCCGTTGAGTCGCTTCGCCAGTCTGTACGTGGGTGTGGGTATCTGGCTAATGATTGGCCGAAGTGGGTTTCCAGGCTTGTGTGTCTTGACATTTCCATACGCATATCCAGGTTTATATTCCCCAATGATCTTTGGCAGGTGGAGTCCGGATTTCTTGGCGTTCACAGTTTCGATCAGTTTGTTGACCTTTGCTTTCAATTCGGCTGTAGTGTCCTTCGTTACCCTTTGGAACTTAGTTTGGACATAGAGTATGAGGTTCATTTTCGCCAAATATTCGTCTTTTTTAAGAATGACATATATTGGCGACTTGTCACCTCTCCTGACAACTATCTCCTTGTTCTCACGAAGGTTTTTAGCTGCCGCTTTGAGCTCGGGGGACAGTATGGTGCTTCTGTAATTGCCTCGATTCTTTCCTCCTTCTGCAATAAGTTCTGCTTGTAAGGTATCTTTGGTAGTGACCTTCTTTTGTGTCTCGTGGTCGAATATGTCGTCCAACAGAATTTCCAACTCTACTTTCCGGGCCATTTCACTCGGTCTGGACATAACGTGACAGTTTATGCCCAGATTTAGGAGAGTGACTTGGTCCTCAGTGAGGTTAATTCCTGCAAGGTTCAGGAAGCCATCTCTTGGTCGTGGAATTGCCATAGGTCCTCCATATAATGTTGTTAGTTTCTTGATAATCCTTGTTTCAGTGCTGAGGTGATGTCGGTCTGTGAGGATGTCGAGGTGTTGTTCAATGCGGGTACGGATACTTTCGTCGATGTTGCTATTTCTCCACTCGTTTGTAGCATGAAGTAGTTGCGTTTTGTTGTCTTTGATTTCATTCTCTGCCTTGTATATCTGATCACGAATCAGATCCTGGCGATATTTTATCGTGAAGGCTTGATTCCTTGCTGCTGGGTCGTGCGCTTTAATATTAGTATATTTTGGTAGCAGTCTTTCCTGTAGACATATATTAATAATATGGTCAAGTGGATGATGGCGTCTTGTACATACCAGTAGCGTTGCTCCTGGGAGTATGGGTTCGAGTCACTTCTCGGGTGTGAGTTTTCAGTTGCATATTGTCCTGTGGACCATTCAGGCTTGTTCGCATATATATATATATATATATATATATATATATATATATATATATATATATATATATATATATATATATATATATATATATATATATATATATATATATATATGCGAACAAGCCTGAATGGTCCCCAGGACAGGGGGGACCATTATATATATATATATATATATATATATATATATATATATATATATATATATATATATATATATATATATATATATATATATATATATATATATATATATATATATATATATATATATATATATATATATATTAGTATATTTTGGTAGCAGTCTTTCCTGTAGACATATATTATTAAATATGACCGAAAAAGTAAGATTAATAATTCTAACACGAATTTTCTCAATCTTTCGTACATTTCTTTTCACTGTTGGAGGTAAATCAAAAATCAATTCTCCAAAATTCATTTTTATTTCTAGTCTGACGCGACACGAGCGCGTTTCGTAAAACTTATTACATTTTCAAAGACTTTAGTTCACAAATACACAACTGAATAGAACTTACGCATCACCGATTTTATATCTACATTTGAGTGAGGTGGAAGGGGTGATGTGGAAATATTCTGAGGAAACTACTCCAAGCTTGTACTAAAGAGGCACCCTTCTTGAGCCCAGATGCGCACATGTATAAGCAAGTAGATGGGGTCGCCATGGGTTCTCCCCTAGGTGTCCTGTTTGCAAACTTCTACATGGGTACCATCGAGCAAAAAGTCTTAGTCGACATGAACTTGAAACCGGCCATATACTGCAGGTATGTTGACGACATTTTTACACAGGTACCTGATGTCAGACATCTGCAGGAGCTGAAGGAGGCATTTGAGCAGAGTTCCGTGCTGCGTTTCACTTACGAGATGGAAAAGGATGGGAAGCTGCCCTTTCTAGATGTAACAGTCATGGAAAAGGGAGGAGGTTTCCACACTGCAGTCTACACTAAGGAAACAAACATAGGAATGTGCCTAAATGCCAACAGCGACTGCCCAGACAGGTACAAGAGGAGTGTTGTTAACGCATATGTCGACCGTGCTCTCAGCCACAGCTCAGAATGGAAGCAAGTCGACGAAGAACTCTGTAGGTTAAGGCAGGTCCTAGTCAATAACGGCTTCTCCAATGGTTTCGTCGAAGACATCATAAAAAGGAAAGTGAAAAGCCATGCAACCTCTGAAGAGACAACTAACACAACACCTATACCCCCTATTAGACTATTTTACAGGAACTTCTTTTCCACAGCTCATAAAACGGAGGAAAGGTCCTGAAAGATATTGTTAATAGAAACGTTATCCCTACAGACAAAAATCAGAGGATACAACTGACGATTTACTATAAAACCAGAAAAACGGCCAGCCTACTCATGAGAAACTCTCCAGACACAAAACAGAACGCTTTAAAAGAGACTAACGTCGTCTATGCCTTCAAATGAGTAGTGAATAAGGAGACAGATTGAGGTAAAAAAATTTCAGACACGGTTGGGCACTTCCATGCCGACTTGACCCTGTTGGGCCAGATCGTCCATTCCTCTTGTTTACCTCTTATTTGGGTGGTTAGGTTAGGGCACAGTCAGCGCGCTCCTGGCTGGCTGGCGGTGGTCGGGTGGTGGTCCCCCCTGGGGTCCCGGGGGGACCACCACCAATGGTGTACCTGAGGAACTGGTGCCCTATCCTAACCTGTTTTCTTGAACGATTCGTCTCGAGCTTTTAAGATGAGTCTAGGGCCTCAAGGAGGGGGTCTCTACTTATGAGAGGTACCGAGGATGAATGTTCAATAGTTGGAAACCAAAAAATACACTGGTGAAAGGCATATAAACGTTTTTGGAGTATTTTAATGGCACGAGCAAAAATGCACGATTTGTCCCGGGGGTGTTACGAGAGTACTACGGTATCAATTTGGGGGCCCTTACTTTTGAATGGATCAGAGGGTGAATGTTCAATAGATTCAAACCAAGAAACGCAGTTGAAAGCGAATACAGAAGTTTTTGGAGTACTTTAATGAGGCTATGACTGAATAGTATAGGGAGTCCTTGGGCACAGCTCCATTTTCTGTAATGGTCAGAGGTGGATTACCCCAGTGGGGGTCAGGCATACAAGGGGGGGTCAAGATTCCTTACAAAGACCATTTTGGATATATAGGTGTAGTAAGCCTTATCTTGAATTTGCATGATACTGTGGAGTACATTGACTTGAAGGGCGAGTCATAGAACAGGATCTGCATGTGAGATGGGTCATATTGGGGTTTTAAAGAAGTTAAGATAGCTTTAAAGAGTCCTGTGTGCTTGATAGTGGGGAAATGTTCAGTCAATAATTCTCGTGTTTTGAATCTGAATGAGGGGTCCTAGTTTGCGTTCTAGTCGTAAAATGAGTTCCTTAGTATATTTGCTATGGAAAATGAGCTTTCAGTACTCTATATAATTTGAAATGAGGTCAAGAAAGACATGTTTATGTGCGGGAAGAGTCAGGTTGGAAACTGTTTATTTCAGTCATCCCCCCTTGGCTTTGCTCCGTTTTCTGTAGCTAAAGTAAAGATTCCATTTTCTGTGGCATACAGTTGAATACTGGTGAAAAAGGCATACTTGCATTTGTATGGTTCTAACCTGTTTATAGATTTTATAGATATATTTTTCGGGCCTCAAATTAGATTTTAATATGAAAAATAGCATCAAATGTATGTCTATCTTTTGTAATAAACGGTACAAGCATTAACAATACCTGTGATATTTTATAGCATACGAAAAGAAGTTTAAATAGTGGGGCCTCAGCCATATTATGTTGGGTTTGACACTCCAAATATTAATTTGATACTCGTAAATATACTATAAAGGAAAGTAGTTGAGTAGTTTAAGCAATTTAATACATACTGGGAATCTGTTTGTATTCTGTATTAAATTTCATTTTTTAACATCATAATAGTTTTCAGCTATTGTGGTGGGGGCCCAATAACTTCATATAGCGCAACGACTGGCGCTATCTGTACTTAGTCCCCCCTAAACTTAAAACAGTTGCACAATCTTACTTAAACACATTGCTAAACTCTTATACACAAACAAAAACTCAATTTTTAACTTACACAAATAAACCCAGGGCTTTCACATTCGCGCAAAATACTTAGTCCCCCCTAAACTTGAACACTCACAATCTTACGGTGCTTTAATTTCCAAAGCCTTCCAAACCTGCACTGGGTCCTACCCAGCTGACTGCGGCTGGATGGATTACAATTGAGCCAAAAACAGTTGGTCAGGGCGAGATACGGCCTCATTTTTAGAGACATTTACTATAGCAAAAGCTTGAACGTCGAGAACTGAATGCGGGCCTGCACGAGAGTTGTTCTTGGCACTCAAATGTTTAGAGATTAAAATACATAGAATCTGCAAGAGCCCACCCAAGTCGCTCACGCGGGCAATAGACATGTTTTTCGCCCAAGTGTATTTATTTATTTAAAATAAAAATACGTCAGATAGAAAGATTTTCGCATTGCTATTATATTTACCTTATAAAGCCTCTTTATTAAAATGATATGCCACTGCGTATTATGATTGTTTTATAATAAATATTGCATAAATACTTACACGATTTCATAAACAAAAAATTATTTTAATGAGCCATGTTAGGAAGGCATCATCATTACAATAAATGCAAACTTTTAAACTAACTAAAAAGGTATATCTCATAGAGGAAGATTTATTTTTCAAGATATATGTTATTGTTTAAGAGTTTCATTCTGTATCAAAAAGTTGTCAATGTTTTCAAAACTCTGGCCTACAATTTTTTTTTTTTAAGGTTTTCCGAGGGAGTAAATCTTGCTTCCTCTCTTTCTCCCACGTGTGTGTCCTCATTTGGACCGGATGCAGAGTAACCTTCAGTGCAAGTCCTGACTCAGTTCCCCAACGTCCAAACTATTGGACATTGCAAAATTTCACTAAATAATGGGGTATTTTAGTCGCCCCCTCTAATTATAGAGATTTTAATCTCTAAACATTTGAGTGTCAAGAACAACTCTCGTGTAGGCCCGCGTTCAGTCCCCGACGTTCAAGCTTTTTTCTATAGTAAATGTCTCTAAAATGAGGCCGTATCTCGCCCTGACCAACTGTTTTTGGCTCAATTCTAACCCATCCAGCAGCTGTCTACTGGATAGAAGGGCAGTGGGCCTGATAAAAATAAAAAAAAAATAAACATAAATTGTTAGACTAGCTCTTTACATATGCTAGTTGTTTAATTTATTAGATGATGATGCAAGAGGAGCCAGTACACATCTATGGATCAACCAATAAAAGCAGCAGACTTCTAGATGTTACTACTGCTCGGCTTAGCCCCCCCCCCCCATAGCAAGATGGGAATAGGGGGGCGGGGCTGCATTAATAAAATGAATTAAAACTAACATTCAATTATATATTCTCAAACTTATGCAAAAAAAAAACTTTACAATCACATTTGCAAAACTTGCACAAATTAATTTTGGCAATTTCGTTTACCCATTATTTGTTTGTTTTTCTTGCTTGAGCCAAAAATGAATTGTTGGGTTCATTACCAGAGTCCATTTCCCACCGTGGTAACCCTTCCCACTACCCGCCCCACATGATGGGATTCATAATAAATGAACTAAACTAGCATTCAATTATATTCTGAACAAACTTATGCAACCCCCATATAATTACATTAGCAAGCTAACACAAATTCATTGAGCAAGTTTAACTATTCGCATACTTTGCGTCATTATATAATGGAATACGAAAAGGAAATTCGCAGAATTCAGAGATAACACCATCAATGGAGTCCAAGAAATACGCTTGTACTTCATTCATAATGATGCGCTGCCAGGAATCTTAGCAAAGTAACCAAAATATTTGCTTACTGTATGTATGTGCAGGATGCACATGACTCTCCGGTTAGGTGGTTGTGGAGTGAGACCAGCAACTGCAGACTTCCCATAGTCGTAAAAATGCCTTGCATAGAGACCGTTGCAAGCCTCTTGTTGAATCACTTAGGGGTGCATATATGTGTGTGTACTCACCTAATTGTGCTTGCGGGGGTTGAGCTCTGGCTCTTTGGTCCCGCCTCTCAACCGTCAATCAACTGGTGTACAGATTCCTGAGCCTATTGGGCTCTATCATATCTACATTTGAAACTGTGTATGGAGTCAGCCTCCACCACATCACTTCCTAATGCATTCCATTTACTAACTACTCTGACACTGAAAAAGTTCTTTCTAACGTCTCTGTGGCTCATTTGGGTACTCAGCTTCCACCTGTGTCCCCTTGTTCGCGTCCCACCAGTGTTGAATAGTTCATCCTTGTTTACCCGGTCGATTCCCCTGAGGATTTTGTAGGTTGTGATCATGTCCCCCCTTACTCTTCTGTCTTCCAGTGTCGTAAGGTGCATTTCCCGCAGCCTTTCCTCATAACTCATGCCTCTTAGTTCTGGGACTAGTCTAGTAGCATACCTTTGGACTTTTTCCAGCTTCGTCTTGTGCTTGACAAGGTACGGGCTCCATGCTGGGGCCGCATACTCCAGGAATGGTCTTACATATGTGGTGTACAAGATTCTGAATGATTCCTTACACAGGTTCCTGAACGCCGTTCTGATGTTAGCCAGCCTCGCATATGCCGCAGACGTTATTCTCTTTATGTGGGCTTCAGGAGACAGGTTTGGTGTGATATCAACTCCTAGATCTTTCTCTCTGTCTGTTTCATTAATGTGTGTGTGTGTGGGTGTGTGGGTGTGTGTGTGTGTGTGTGTGTGTGTGTGTGTGTGTGTGTGTGGGTGTGTGTGTGTGTGTGTGTGTGTGTGTGTGTGTGTGTGTGTGTGTGTGTGTGTGTGTGTGTGTGTGTGTGTGTGTGTGTGTGTGTGTGTGTGTGTGTATGTAACGAGCTTTCAAGAGATTGTCACTTACATAGCTAAACAATATGTAGGGTTCAGTTTCCAAATCAATTATGCGGCTCTCGAACCCTTTTCCCCCGCTACATGCGGGAGATCCCTTTTATTTTCAGCTAAAATATGCATTATATTCAGGGGGGTTCGCCGTGTCATAGCACAACCAAAAGCCCAATATACTCCCCTAAACTTTCCCTATACGTCAACTTTTCCGTTGTACGTCAGGCTGCGAGCAGCCGCGTCCAACAGCCTGGTTGATCAGTCCGGCAACCAGGAGGCCGGGCCGCGGGGACGCTAAGCCCCGGAAGCACCTCAAGGTAACCTCAAGGCATCCCATCTAAATTTAAAAAAAATGCATTTCCAATACCCAATATATATATATATATATATATATATATATATATATATATATATATATATATATATATATATATATATATATATATATATATATATATATATATATATATATATATATATATATATATATATATATACTGTCCCTCCCCCTCCCCCACCCACTAAACCCCCACCCCCCACCCCCCCAGCAATAGGCCTGATTTGTTCAAGCCAAAGCCCAATTCACCCGAGTTTTCTCTATCTCATCTAAAAATAACGTTCATTTCCAATGCCCATTACCCAGCCACCACATATTCCCCATTCCCAAGACCATTTCATAGTGTTAGTGCTGTGGCCATCTACCTAATTTCATCCCAATTAATGACAATTCCCCATTAAATATTGGCAAAAATATGCCAAATCATATCACAGCCAAAGCCCATTTCACCCAAGTTTTACCTATCCCATATAAATTTAATGTGCATTTTCAATATCTAATATCCAGGTGCCCTATGTCACGCCCTATTCCCAAGACCATTTCATAGCGCAGTGTCCATCCAGCTGTTTCCAAATATCCAGATGTGTTTATATATCTTCAATCCTACGATACCAGACCTAACCTTACACACAGCTAAGGCCAAATTTATCCCAATTTAATCCAATTTCCACCTAATTTGATCCAATTTATTCAAATTTAATCCAATTCCCGCCAAATTTACCCGAGTTTACCATTTCATAGCACAACCAAAGCCCCAATTTGACCAAGTTTCACCTATCCCAATTAAATTTAATGTGAATCTTCAATATCAGGTCGCCCCCTCCAATGTCACAGCCTATTCCCAAAGACCATTTCATAGTAATAGTGCAGTGTTCATCCAGCCATTTCCATGTTCCAGATGTGTTTATATATCATCAAACCTACCAAAAGCAGACCTAACCCAATACGGCTAAGGCCAAAATTTACCAAATTTTCCCCAATTTAAGATAATTTCCACCTAATTTGCCACAATTTTATCCAATTTCCACCAAATTTTACCATAGTTCACCTTATCATAGCACAGCCAAAGCCCCAGTTTGTCCAAGTTTCACCCATTCCATATAACTTTTATGTGTATTTCCAGTATTTAATATCCAGTGGTCGATGTCATACTTCATTCCCAGAGACCATTTCATAGTGATAGTGTAGGGTCCGACGAGCCATTTCCAATATACAGATGCGTTTATATACATCAATCCTACCTAAAAACCAGACCCAACCCTAACATGGCTAAGACCAAATTTAACCAAATGTATCACAATTTAAGACAATTTCTACCTAATTTGCCCCAATTTATCCAAATTTAAGACATTTTCTACCAAATTTACCCGATTTTACGTATTATAGCAAGGTCAATGAACAATTTTCCCCCCAAGTTTCGCCTATTCCATACACTGCAAATTTAAGGCACATTTTCAATATGCAGTCCAATAATCTCGACTGTTTTCTTTTTTTATTTGTTAGTTATGGATCTTTGTTAAATATTGTATTTTATATTCTTAGAAAAGTATTTGTTTGGATATTAACCCAACCACCCGGTACCCTAACCTGTGTGGATCTTTACCGAATATTCCTGTCAATGTTGTTTATGGACTCAACAACCCTGAAGCTAACCTGCCTTGACCTGACGTTAATTGTTGCACCTTCTTCTTTTTTGGGGGGGAAAGTGATGTTTTTGCATCAACCCAACCGCCCTTGCCCATACCTCTGTTACCAAAAATCTTGGTTCCATATATGGTATCTTATTCTTGGGACACAGCCAATCCATCCCAACCTAACCTCTATTAACTATGGGTTTAATGACCATTTTTCTCTACATCAGTTCAAATACAACCCAACCTCATATAAATGGATCTGAACTCCATTTGTACACATGTTCTTAGGAAACATGATAAGATTCGCCATATCTCTATCATTAAATAATAAAATTTTTCCTTAACCTGGCCTATAATCCCCCCCCCCCTCGAAATTCTGGCAAATTATGGATATTAAAGAATTAAAGTAGGAATATATTTTCACATTAGCTTAATATAACCCAAATCTAACACAAATTTGTCCCAATTGGGGGGGGGGGGATTATAGGCCAGGTTAAGGAAAAATTTTATTATTTAATGATAGAGATATGGCGAATCTTATCATGTTTCCTAAGAACATGTGTACAAATGGAGTTCAGATCCATTTATATGAGGTTGGGTTGTATTTGAACTGATGTAGAGAAAAATGGTCATTAAACCCATAGTTAATAGAGGTTAGGTTGGGATGGATTGGCTGTGTCCCAAGAATAAGATACCATATATGGAACCAAGATTTTTGGTAACAGAGGTATGGGCAAGGGCGGTTGGGTTGATGCAAAAACATCACTTTCCCCCCAAAAAAAGAAGAAGGTGCAACAATTAACGTCAGGTCAAGGCAGGTTAGCTTCAGGGTTGTTGAGTCCATAAACAACATTGACAGGAATATTCGGTAAAGATCCACACAGGTTAGGGTACCGGGTGGTTGGGTTAATATCCAAACAAATACTTTTCTAAGAATATAAAATACAATATTTAACAAAGATCCATAACTAACAAATAAAAAAAGAAAACAGTCGAGATTATTGGACTGCATATTGAAAATGTGCCTTAAATTTGCAGTGTATGGAATAGGCGAAACTTGGGGGGAAAATTGTTCATTGACCTTGCTATAATACGTAAAATCGGGTAAATTTGGTAGAAAATGTCTTAAATTTGGATAAATTGGGGCAAATTAGGTAGAAATTGTCTTAAATTGTGATACATTTGGTTAAATTTGGTCTTAGCCATGTTAGGGTTGGGTCTGGTTTTTAGGTAGGATTGATGTATATAAACGCATCTGTATATTGGAAATGGCTCGTCGGACCCTACACTATCACTATGAAATGGTCTCTGGGAATGAAGTATGACATCGACCACTGGATATTAAATACTGGAAATACACATAAAAGTTATATGGAATGGGTGAAACTTGGACAAACTGGGGCTTTGGCTGTGCTATGATAAGGTGAACTATGGTAAAATTTGGTGGAAATTGGATAAAATTGTGGCAAATTAGGTGGAAATTATCTTAAATTGGGGAAAATTTGGTAAATTTTGGCCTTAGCCGTATTGGGTTAGGTCTGCTTTTGGTAGGTTTGATGATATATAAACACATCTGGAACATGGAAATGGCTGGATGAACACTGCACTATTACTATGAAATGGTCTTTGGGAATAGGCTGTGACATTGGAGGGGGCGACCTGATATTGAAGATTCACATTAAATTTAATTGGGATAGGTGAAACTTGGTCAAATTGGGGCTTTGGTTGTGCTATGAAATGGTAAACTCGGGTAAATTTGGCGGGAATTGGATTAAATTTGAATAAATTGGATCAAATTAGGTGGAAATTGGATTAAATTGGGATAAATTTGGCCTTAGCTGTGTGTTAGGTTAGGTCTGGTATCGTAGGATTGAAGATATATAAACACATCTGGATATTTGGAAACAGCTTGATGGACACTGCGCTATGAAATGGTCTTGGGAATAGGGCGTGACATAGGGCACCTGGATATTAGATATTGAAAATGCACATTAAATTTATATGGGATAGGTAAAACTTGGGTGAAATGGGCTTTGGCTGTGATATGATTTGGCATATTTTTGCCAATATTTAATGGGGAATTGTCATTAATTGGGATGAAATTAGGTAGATGGCCACAGCACTAACACTATGAAATGGTCTTGGGAATGGGGAATATGTGGTGGCTGGGTAATGGGCATTGGAAATGAACGTTATTTTTAGATGAGATAGAGAAAACTCGGGTGAATTGGGCTTTGGCTTGAACAAATCAGGCCTATTCCTGGGGGGGTGGGGGGTGGGGGTTGAGTGGGTGGGGGAGGGGGAGGGACAGTATATATATATATATATATATATATATATATATATATATATATATATATATATATATATATATATATATATATATATATATATATATATATATATATGTCGTACCTAGTAGCCAGAACTCACTTTTCAGCCTACAATGCAAGGCCCGATTTGCCTAATAAGCCAAGTTTTCATGAATTAATATATTTTCTCTAATTTTTTTCTTATGAAATGATAAAGCAACCCATTTCATTATGTAAGAGGTCAATTTTTTTTTATTGGAGTTAAAATTAACGTAGATATATGACCGAACCTAACCAACCCTACCTAACCTAACCTAACCTATCTTTATAGGTTAGGTTAGGTTAGGTAGCCGAAAAAGTTAGGTTAGGTTAGGTTAGGTAGGTTAGGTAGTCGAAAAGCAATTAATTCATGAAAACTTGGCTTATTAGGCAAATCGGGCCTTGCATAGTAGGCTCAGAAGTGAGTTCTGGCTACTAGGTACGACATATATATATATATATATATATATATATATATATATATATATATATATATATATATATATATATATATATATATATATATATATATATATATATATATATATATATATATATATATATATATTGGGTATTGGAAATGCATTTTTTTTAAATTTAGATGGGATGCCTTGAGGTTACCTTGAGGTGCTTCCGGGGCTTAGCGTCCCCGCGGCCCGGCCTCCTGGTTGCCGGACTGATCAACCAGGCTGTTGGACGCGGCTGCTCGCAGCCTGACGTACAACGGAAAAGTTGACGTATAGGGAAAGTTTAGGGGAGTATATTGGGCTTTTGGTTGTGCTATGACACGGCGAACCCCCCTGAATATAATGCATATTTTAGCTGAAAATAAAAGGGATCTCCCGCATGTAGCGGGGGAAAAGGGTTCGAGAGCCGCATAATTGATTTGGAAACTGAACCCTACATATTGTTTAGCTATGTAAGTGACAATCTCTTGAAAGCTCGTTACATACACACACACACACACACACACACACACACACACACACACACACACACACACACACACACACACACACACACACACACACACACACACACACCCACACACACACACACACCCCCCCACACACACACACACACACACACACACACACACACACACACACACACACACACACACACACACACACCCACACACACACACATTAATGAAACAGACAGAGAGAAAGATCTAGGAGTTGATATCACACCAAACCTGTCTCCTGAAGCCCACATAAAGAGAATAACGTCTGCGGCATATGCGAGGCTGGCTAACATCAGAACGGCGTTCAGGAACCTGTGTAAGGAATCATTCAGAATCTTGTACACCACATATGTAAGACCAATCCTGGAGTATGCGGCCCCAGCATGGAGCCCGTACCTTGTCAAGCACAAGACGAAGCTGGAAAAAGTCCAAAGGTATGCTACTAGACTAGTCCCAGAACTAAGAGGCATGAGTTATGAGGAAAGGCTGCGGGAAATGCACCTTACGACACTGGAAGACAGAAGAGTAAGGGGGGACATGATCACAACCTACAAAATCCTCAGGGGAATCGACCGGGTAAACAAGGATGAACTATTCAACACTGGTGGGACGCGAACAAGGGGACACAGGTGGAAGCTGAGTACCCAAATGAGCCACAGAGACGTTAGAAAGAACTTTTTCAGTGTCAGAGTAGTTAGTAAATGGAATGCATTAGGAAGTGATGTGGTGGAGGCTGACTCCATACACAGTTTCAAATGTAGATATGATAGAGCCCAATAGGCTCAGGAATCTGTACACCAGTTGATTGACGGTTGAGAGGCGGGACAAAAGAGCCAGAGCTCAACCCCCGCAAGCACAATTAGGTGAGTACACACACATATATGCACCCTAAGTGATTCAACAAGAGGCTTGCAACGGTCTCTATGCAAGGCATTTTTACGACTATGGGAAGTCTGCAGTTGCTGGTCTCACTCCACAACCACCTAACCGGAGAGTCATGTGCATCCTGCACATACATACAGTAAGCAAATATTTTGGTTACTTTGCTAAGATTCCTGGCAGCGCATCATTATGAATGAAGTACAAGCGTATTTCTTGGACTCCATTGATGGTGTTATCTCTGAATTCTGCGAATTTCCTTTTCGTATTCCATTATATAATGACGCAAAGTATGCGAATAGTTAAACTTGCTCAATGAATTTGTGTTAGCTTGCTAATGTAATTATATGGGGGTTGCATAAGTTTGTTCAGAATATAATTGAATGCTAGTTTAGTTCATTTATTATGAATCCCATCATGTGGGGCGGGTAGTGGGAAGGGTTACCACGGTGGGAAATGGACTATGGTAATGAACCCAACAATTCATTTTTGGCTCAAGCAAGAAAAACAAACAAATAATGGGTAAACGAAATTGCCAAAATTAATTTGTGCAAGTTTTGCAAATGTGATTGTAAAGTTTTTTTTTTGCATAAGTTTGAGAATATATAATTGAATGTTAGTTTTAATTCATTTTATTAATGCAGCCCCGCCCCCCTATTCCCATCTTGCTATGGGGGGGGGGGCTAAGCCGAGCAGTAGTAACATCTAGAAGTCTGCTGCTTTTATTGGTTGATCCATAGATGTGTACTGGCTCCTCTTGCATCATCATCTAATAAATTAAACAACTAGCATATGTAAAGAGCTAGTCTAACAATTTATGTTTATTTTTTTTTTATTTTTATCAGGCCCACTGCCCTTCTATCCAGTAGACAGCTGCTGGATGGGTTAGAATTGAGCCAAAAACAGTTGGTCAGGGCGAGATACGGCCTCATTTTAGAGACATTTACTATAGAAAAAAGCTTGAACGTCGGGGACTGAACGCGGGCCTACACGAGAGTTGTTCTTGACACTCAAATGTTTAGAGATTAAAATCTCTATAATTAGAGGGGGCGACTAAAATACCCCATTATTTAGTGAAATTTTGCAATGTCCAATAGTTTGGACGTTGGGGAACTGAGTCAGGACTTGCACTGAAGGTTACTCTGCATCCGGTCCAAATGAGGACACACACGTGGGAGAAAGAGAGGAAGCAAGATTTACTCCCTCGGAAAACCTTAAAAAAAAAAAATTGTAGGCCAGAGTTTTGAAAACATTGACAACTTTTTGATATAGAATGAAACTCTTAAACAATAACATATATCTTGAAGAATAAGTCTTCCTCTATAAGATATACCTTTTTAGTTAGTTTAAAAGTTTGCATTTATTGTAATGATGATGCCTTCCTAACATGGCTCATTAAAATAATTTTTTGTTTATGAAATCGTGTAAGTATTTATGCAATATTTATTATAAAACAATCATAATACGCAGTGGCATATCATTTTAATAAAGAGGCTTTATAAGGTAAATATAATAGCAATGCGAAAATCTTTCTATCTGACGTATTTTTATTTTAAATAAATAAATACACTTGGGCGAAAAACATGTCTATTGCCCGCGTGAGCGACTTGGGTGGGCTCTTGCAGATTCTATGTATTTTAATCTCTAAACATTTGAGTGCCAAGAACAACTCTCGTGCAGGCCCGCATTCAGTTCTCGACGTTCAAGCTTTTGCTATAGTAAATGTCTCTAAAAATGAGGCCGTATCTCGCCCTGACCAACTGTTTTTGGCTCAATTGTAATCCATCCAGCCGCAGTCAGCTGGGTAGGACCCAGTGCAGGTTTGGAAGGCTTTGGAAATTAAAGCACCGTAAGATTGTGAGTGTTCAAGTTTAGGGGGGACTAAGTATTTTGCGCGAATGTGAAAGCCCTGGGTTTATTTGTGTAAGTTAAAAATTGAGTTTTTGTTTGTGTATAAGAGTTTAGCAATGTGTTTAAGTAAGATTGTGCA
Organism: Procambarus clarkii; assembly: GCF_040958095.1. Lineage (NCBI taxonomy): Eukaryota > Metazoa > Arthropoda > Malacostraca > Decapoda > Cambaridae > Procambarus > Procambarus clarkii. The sequence goes on along the minus strand of NC_091233.1, from coordinate 6,183,562 downwards.
ACTGTTTTAAGTTTAGGGGGGACTAAGTATTTTGCGCGAATGTGAAAGCCCTGGGTTTATTTGTGTAAGTTAAAAATTGAGTTTTTGTTTGTGTATAAGAGTTTAGCAATGTGTTTAAGTAAGATTGTGCAACTGTTTTAAGTTTAGGGGGGACTAAGTACAGATAGCGCCAGTCGTTGCGCTATATGAAGTTATTGGGCCCCCACCACAATAGCTGAAAACTATTATGATGTTAAAAAATGAAATTTAATACATAATACGAACAGATTCCCAGTATGTATTAAATTGCTTAAACTACTCAACTACTTTCCTTTATAGTATATTTACGAGTATCAAATTAATATTTGGAGTGTCAAACCCAACATAATATGGCTGAGGCCCCACTATTTAAACTTCTTTTCGTATGCTATAAAATATCACAGGTATTGTTAATGCTTGTAACGTTTATTACAAAAGATAGACATACATTTGATGCTATTTTTCATATTAAAATCTAATTTGAGGCCCGAAAAATATATCTATAAAATCTATAAACAGGTTAGAACCATACAAATGCAAGTATGCCTTTTTCACCAGTATTCAACTGTATGCCACAGAAAATGGAATCTTTACTTTAGCTACAGAAAACGGAGCAAAGCCAAGGGGGGATGACTGAAATAAACAGTTTCCAACCTGACTCTTCCCGCACATAAACATGTCTTTCTTGACCTCATTTCAAATTATATAGAGTACTGAAAGCTCATTTTCCATAGCAAATATACTAAGGAACTCATTTTACGACTAGAACGCAAACTAGGACCCCTCATTCAGATTCAAAACACGAGAATTATTGACTGAACATTTCCCCACTATCAAGCACACAGGACTCTTTAAAGCTATCTTAACTTCTTTAAAACCCCAATATGACCCATCTCACATGCAGATCCTGTTCTATGACTCGCCCTTCATGTCAATGTACTCCACAGTATCATGCAAATTCAAGATAAGGCTTACTACACCTATATATCCAAAATGGTCTTTGTAAGGAATCTTGACCCCCCCTTGTATGCCTGACCCCCACTGGGGTAATCCACCTCTGACCATTACAGAAAATGGAGCTGTGCCCAAGGACTCCCTATACTATTCAGTCATAGCCTCATTAAAGTACTCCAAAAACTTCTATATTCGCTTTCAACTGCGTTTCTTGGTTTGAATCTATTGAACATTCACCCTCTGATCCATTCAAAAGTAAGGGCCCCCAAATTGATACCGTAGTACTCTCGTAACACCCCCGGGACAAATCGTGCATTTTTGCTCGTGCCATTAAAATACTCCAAAAACGTTTATATGCCTTTCACCAGTGTATTTTTTGGTTTCCAACTATTGAACATTCATCCTCGGTACCTCTCATAAGTAGAGACCCCCTCCTTGAGGCCCTAGACTCATCTTAAAAGCTCGAGACGAATCGTTCAAGAAAACAGGTTAGGATAGGGCACCAGTTCCTCAGGTACACCATTGGTGGTGGTCCCCCCGGGACCCCAGGGGGGACCACCACCCGACCACCGCCAGCCAGCCAGGAGCGCGCTGACTGTGCCCTAACCTAACCACCCAAATAAGAGGAATGGACGATCTGGCCCAACAGGGTCAAGTCGGCATGGAAGTGCCCAACCGTGTCTGAAATTTTTTTACCTCAATCTGTCTCCTTATTCACTACTCAAATGCCCTCTTGGGGACTGTAAGCTCCAAAAAAACCAGTATATAGGCAAGACAACAACATCTCTTTCTAGGCGTTTAACGATGCATAAGCAACAGGGCTCCATTAAGGAACATATAATCTCTTCCCATAACCAAACCATCGCCAGAGAAATCCTAGTAAACAACACAGAAATCATCGATAGATACAGCGATAGCAGGCGGCTTGACGTTTGCGAGGCACTACACATCAAGAAGTCAACACCAGCAATCAACAGCCAATTATTGCACAACTATATTCTACCCACCTCAAGACTCCGCTCCAATATAGAAGCATCAAGAAATATGGACCAATAGGCTTTCTACAAACACTTCTATTCAATATCCATTGTTTCGTGTTCTGTCTTGTGTTGATGAAATTAATACCCTATTAATGCCACATCTTGTTCTGTCTTGTGTTAATGCCACATCACCCCTTCCACCTCACTCAAATGAAGATATAAAATCGGAGATGCGTAAGTTCTATTCAGTTGTGTATTTGTGAACTAAAGTCTTTGAAAATGTAATAAGTTTTACGAAACGCGCTCGTGTCGCGTCAGACTAGAAATAAAAATGAATTTTGGAGAATTGATTTTTTATTTACCTCCAACAGTGAAAAGAAATGTACGAAAGATTGAGAAAATTCGTGTTAGAATTATTAATCTTACTTTTTCGGTCATATTTAATAATATATATATATATATATATATATATATATATATATATATATATATATATATATATATATATATATATATATATATATATATATATAATATATATATATATATATATATTTATATATATATATATATATATATATATATATATATATATATATATATATATATATATACATATATATATATATATATATATATATATATATATATATATATATAATATATATATATATATATATATTTATATATATATATATATATATATATATATATATATATATATATATATATATATATATATATATATATATATATATATATAATATCTCAACCTAATCTCATTCATATACATGTCCAACCAATGATTATAACCATCAAGAGAACTCCCCATTTCCAATATTAGTTTACTATACTAGTTTATAATAAATAGAGCAAATTCTAGTTATATATGCAACAACAATTATGAAACGCTGTAGCTAGATATCGTACTGTAATCCGTAAGTAGTTACCGTACATCTGGCAGTTCAGTTGATTAGTAGCTGTGTTCCTAGGCTAGTCTACTTTCCTCACATCCGTCAAATAGCCATCCAAATGTCGCACCGCAATTCAACTATCTAGCATCTCAGCCAGGGTTGCCAGATCCAAATTGCTAAAAATAGCGAGCTGACGGTCAAAAAGTAGCGAATTTGCAAGTAGAGTAGCCCAATTTTTTGTTTTAGTCAAATTGAATCAAATAAAATGTTTATTCAGGTAAAAGTACATACATACAGGATGAGTTATAAACATTATGTTAGATTTCCAGATAGCGACAGTACATATAGACAGACGACATTCAAATTTAGTAAGTTTATCTTCCTTCTTTGATAAAACAGACTTGATGCTCATCTGCTGATGACTTACCTCCGATATATTTTTGTCTGTGTTTTAATGTTTCACTGTGTTTCTTTAAACCACTTGTATGAGCTCTTATCTCAGTTCTACAAACTTTACAATATGCCTTATTTCCATCTTTCACTTCAGGCAACCACTTTTCAAACACGGGATCCTTAAGCCAGGACATCTGAAACGCTTTCTGGTATATAGACCACTTCCCCATTTTACACTTCTTTATCTTAACACTTAAGCAAATTCTAAAAGTAACAGCGGTAACTTCTTTTCTATATGCGGTAACTTGTGTCGAACTATCCTTCTGGAGGTCAGAGCCACACTAACAATGAAAGCACAGATGAAGCTGCCAAGTTCACTGTATGCTAATCCGCTCTAACGACAGTCATTTGATTCTTGGAAACACCTAAAGAGAAACCTAATATTTACAGTAGGCAACAGTGGGAGGTCACTTAACATAGACAGTACCCGGGATGAAGTATTAATGGCAATTAAGGTTGGAAAATCTCTAGCTCCTGGGGAGGATTATCTTGCCTTGCGGTTACTTTTTCTTTGGGAAGTTCCTAGGATCAACGTCCCCAGGGGGTCGGTCTCTGACCTGGCCTCCTGCAGTAAGTAGTCTATTCAATCAAGCTGTTGGACGTGGCTGTGATTTGTACACATGACATTATAAAAAGCATCATTGAGTTTCTTAACATTAATAGCCCAAAATAGCCCAACTTGTTTTTAAAGTAGGCCAAAAAGTAGCAAGTAGCGATATTAAAAACTTGGGAGCGCGGGGGTCTGAAAAGTAGCCCATTTCGCTACTTGTAGCCCAATCTGGCATACCTGATCTCAGCTGGATGCTAGGCACTATATTCATAGGTTAATCATTTCTACACCTCAAAAATCCTAGTCGTGCTACGCAAATCAGCTAACTTGTTTCTAAACCAACAGTCACAAATTCAAGCATACATACCTACACACACTTCACAACCCATACGTTCATAATGAGTAGCCTAGTTTTGCTACCATTTCCCCATTAATCAGATGTAATTTATGCCATACTCACAGAAAATAGAGCATTTACACAGCAAATATGCCATTTATGCACAAAATATATTATTTACACACAAAATATGCGATTCACACACAAAATATGCTATTTATATACAAAATGTCATTTACATACAAAATATGTCAGTTGCACTCAAAAATATACCATTTATACAAATACTGCATGTACTCTCAAAGTATGGCATTTACCCAAGGTATTGTATTTGTACAAGTATAGGAAATTGCTTATACATTTAGACAATCAAAATGTGCTTTCACTAAAATTTCACAATTTCACAAACATAATTTTCACAAAATACCTACACATTGTCTCGTAAACCAAAATACACTTACACATGAAGATCTATTTTTTCAGATTACATATACAGAACTTACACAAATACAGAATTTGCACACAAAAAATACAGTTGCACCAGTTCCACTTCAGCAAATTAAAAACACAACTTGCGAAAATACACAATTCGCACAAAACGATTATATAATATGAACAATTATTACACAAATTGTGTAATTATTATACATCTTTGCACAATTAATACAAGCAAATTTGCTATATAATTACATAACTTGCGCAGGGATAATCAATACAAAACAGGTGTAAATTACACAATTCTTCCATATACAATTACACTACATGCGCAATTTAATACACAACTTGCACAATTATTATACATCTTTCATAATTTTTATTGCACAACTTGCATAAATATAAATACATATCCAGCAAAAATTCGTACAATATATAACTAGCCCAAATATGTAAATACAATACACAATTCACACAAATACAATTACAACATATACACGCAATTAATACACAACTTGCACAAAAATATTAACAATACACAACTAGCCCAAATATAAACGAAAGATAACTAGTGCATATACATTAAATACACAACTACACAATTCCACATACAAAATATGTACAATTAATACACAACTTGCACAAACAATATACAATTTGTAGGAATATAATCAATGCATAATTGCAGTCATTATACAACGTATGCGAAATACAGAATCTGTACAAATTAATACACAACTTGCATAAGTTGTGTATCTGCATAAACAATGCAGAATTTGCATAATATTTTTCTAGTATGTTTACGACATTATTTATAATCTGGTGAGTTTGACCAACTCCCCCAAAAGTTAGAATTTCACATAAATGAATAATGCGTCTGACATCCTATGAGTTCAATATAATAACACATACTTTTCCATTAATGTTTCAACATTATTAGTGCTAGACTATTCACCTAGCATATGTCCATTGTTTTAATGCCTTATTAATACCCCCTTGTAAGATCCTCTTCAATCATGTCACCCTATTTATTAGGTAAACCATCCAACAGACGTATTGGAACTAGCCTTGGTTATGTTAGGGACAGGTGGGGTTAAGAGAAGTTAGTAATATCAATGATAATTTAAGCAAATTTACTATATTCTATAAAAAATGCAACCAATTAGAAATTAAATTTATCTAAATCTAACCGAAATTATACTTATACTACACAAATTTAACCCACTTTTACCTAGCAAAAGCTAAATTAACTAAATATGAGCAACCCACATCCTCACATACAAGCTAATGTCACCTCTGTCTCAAGTTGACTGATCGAGTACTCAAGCTGACTGACCGAGTACTCAAGCTGACTAGTTGAGTACTCAAGCTGACTGGCTGAGTACTCGAGCTGACTGGCCGAGTACTCAAGCTAACTGGCTGAGTATTCAAGCTGACTGGCCAAGTACTCGAGCTGACTGGCCGAGTACTCGAGCTGACTAGTCGAGTACTCAAACTGACTGGCCAAGTACTCAAGCAGACTGGCCGAGTACTCGAGCTGACGGGCCGAGTACCCAAGCTGACTGGCCGAGTACTCAAGCTGACTGGCTGACTGGTCGAGTACTCAAGCTGACTGTGTGGGGAATTCTGGCTCCAGTATAATACTGATAAAATGTATAATTTTAAGAATGCAAAATAATGATTAATTCTAAGATAGCTCGAAGGACCAGAATGAGTAATGAACTGAGAAAATCAGTGGCTTATAGATCTATGATTGTATGTGATTAAATTCTATTAAGCAATGACTGTAAATTAGATAATTCTAGAGCCAGCCTCCCATGACACATTTTGGTGGAGTATTCTATAAGATTAATCTATGTGTAACATACATTATGCAATAATAATAATAATAATGACTATAATATGCACACACACAGATAATGAGTAAATTATGGAATGCAAGAAATACTACTGCAATGTAAAAATTAATATGCATAAAAGGTAGTATCATATAGATATATATGGACTCTGAATAATAAGGTACTATCTACAATGAAAACTTATTAAATCTCAGCTGTGACAGAGGGACGTAGATGCAGTCCACTGTCCGCCAGTCTGGAAACAGTTTGAGATAGTGATACTTGGAGTACGTGAGGGTATGGCGGTCACACGCTTCCTCAACCTAATACAGTAAGGGAGCTGGTCGGCCGAGCGGACAGCACGCTGGACTTGTGATCCTGTGGTCCTGAGTTCGATCCCAGGCGCTGGCGAGAAACATTGGGCAAAGTTTCTTTCACCCTATGCCCCTGTTACCTAGCAGTAAAATAAGTACCTGGGTGTTAGCCAGCTGTCACGGGCTGCTTCCTGGGGGTGGAGACCTGGTCGAGGACCGGGCCGCGGGGACACTAAAAAGCCCCGAAATCACCTCAAGATAACCTCAAGAAAGAAGTGTGTTGCACCATGCTGTAATAATGATAATTCCATAATTTCCACCCCAAACTAGTATTCACACACATGTAAGGTAATATCTAAATATTTGGAGGGAAAGGAGTTGCACTTACATGGGATTTTTGGTACGCCCACAGCGTGACGACATGGCTACCTATATTAATCATATTTAAGAGCTCTATAAATATTAATAAAAGGTAAAATGCCTGCCGAACTGGTGTCCGTGATTCTGGTAAGTTGCGTCCTCAATCTGGCATCTAAGGATGTTCGGATGCCGTCTGGATGATAAGATTTGTTGGACTGCTTACGGAACACCTTCACGCTTGTTGATCGCATATGGCGAGAGTCCTCTCTCCTCCCTCCCGAAAGTCGCGCATGCGCAATAGCTCACCGTGAGGGTTCGAGCATAAATTATATTTATTTATTAAAGCTAAATAGGGAAGGGGGCGTTTATGAACACAATGATGTTATTTACTGGAACAGCGATTAAGCTGGGTAAAGAAATTCCAGTAAACTGTTGTATACTAAAAGTAAACCTATTACTAAATAATTATTCCTAATAAAGGAAAGTAAATGGATACATCTGTGTTAGATCTACAGATATGTGGAAATTTAGTCTTCGTGAATGGCTGACGCAACACTACACAATTCTATTAGAAATTTTCACGGTGTTCCACAACCTAATACAGTAAATTCTACAATACTAAACTACATATTAATAGTGTTAGTTAATTATTCAACCTGTCCTCTTAAAAAGAACGTCGTTTTTGGCCGTTTGCCCGTATGGCCGAATATGGACGTAATTTGAAAATGAAAAAAAAAATGAAAATAAATTTGGGATTTTTTTTTCAACAACAGTAAGTTAAGCGTCCTCTGATAGGTTAGGTGGGCAGGAAATTCTCATAAAGTTTCAAAACGTTATGAAAAACGTAGAAAGTTGCCTTTTATAATAATAATAATAATAATAATAATTTTTATTTAGGTAAGGTACATACATACAATAAATTTTTACAAAGATTGGTTGACTTATAGGTAGAGCTAGTACATACAATGCCTAAAGCCACTATTACGCAAAGCGTTTCGGGCATGATAAACTTAAATGACAAGCTTAATACTAATTGAGCATAATGAGTAGAATGAAAACAAGAAATGAAAACATAGATGAAAAAGCAGCACAAATACAATTATGTCAACAAACAGCGCTCTTAAAAAAAACAGACATTGGTTGACAATAGAAGGGTAAGGTAGGTTACAGGGAATTTATTAGGTATAGCTTCGTTTTTGACTTAAACTGGTTGAGAGAGGTACAGTCTTTAACATGGTTGGGAAGGTCATTCCACATTCTGGGCCCCTTGATTTGTAGAGCATTTCTAGTTTGATTAAGTCGTACTCCAGGAATATCAAAACTGTATTTATTTCTGGTGTGGTGCTCATGGGTTCTGTTACATCCTTCTATGAAGCTTTTGAGATCAGGATTGGCATTATAGTTTAGCGTTTTATATATGTATAATACACATGAGAGAATGTGCAGTGACTTAATGTCTAACATATTCAGAGATTTGAGTAGGGGTACCGAGTGATACCGAGTGATGCCTTTTCAAAGCTTGCTGAGTAAGCCGGACGACTCAAACAGAAAACGGAACAGTACGTTACTTTTCTGAGTCGAATTCATTTCAAATTATGTCCAAATTTGGCCATAGCGCGCATACGAGCCAAAAGTGACGTTATTTTTATGAGGACGGGTTGAATTATTACGCTTAATACAGGAAATACACCTTGTTGTATTACGGATTAGTAAATGAATATTAGATGTGCATGAAGCCTAATATAGGAAATACATCCTGTTGTATTAGGGATGAGAATAACTGTTGAAAATTTCCAACATAATTCCGGGGCGGGAAATTACGGGTCGTAGTTCAATGTTAAGTACTAACGTACCTATTCCCTTTCCCTGAAATTACATTCTTATATGTTAGTATGTACATAACAAATGTCCCCGATCTGTGTGACAGGTATGATCCGTTATCACAGGATACATCTATGTAATGATTAATTATTCTATGTCTCTTTGAGATCAAGGAGATACTGAATCTACAGTGAGATCAGTGTCTAGGGTCGCAGTGACATGTATCTGGATGAGTTACTAGACACTGATCACTGCAGACTCACATATCACCTCAACATCAAATGAGAAATTCTAAGTGTTTATATAAATTAAATTAAGCCTAAGGTGCAGTTCTTGCTGCACAAGTATTTCAGGCTGTCGGAAAATCCGACACCATTTAATAATATCATACAGGCAGATAATATTGCTGTGTTGTATAAACAAGTTAACCCATAGAAAATGTAATTTGTAATGGGATTTCCGTCTATAGAAAACAGGATATCATTACCACATACTATTAAAAATTCACCACCTATTATGGTGGGAATTATTCTTAAATACATTAGTCTTTGGACTTTACCATCATAAAAACATCTCATATAAATTAACTTAATTATCGGAATTAAAATAGAGTAAATGTGACCCTTCTATCACTTACTGTCATCTGGACAATGTAGGCCAGTAGCGTCAGTGAGGAGGGAGTGGTCAGCCATTGTTATTGTACTTAGACCAGAGGCATGGGAGCAATTCGGCTCCTGTTAATTTTACTTGGACGAAGTGTTATGGAAACCAAAGGTGTACCATCATCAACACGCTGTCAACAAATACAAGTTAAGTGTTCTGCCGAAACCCATTTATCTATCATTTATGGCCATTAATGCCATTAGATAGGGTGAGCCGGTTAGAATACGAGATCGCCTCATACTAAAGGTAATTAAGCCTAGGTCTTTATGGTTCCTTGTACAGTGTTTTCTCTGATATAGCTGTCATATATTAGGATTCTGGCTTCATAGCTAGCACCCTTTTGACAGGTCAAGACGAGGAAGCATGCTTTGTGTACCAGTTACTGGGTGATGGATGCTACCTCAAAGAGGATAATTCGGTGTCTACATCCTAGTTATATCTGGTGGACTAAGGCCTGCTGTACAATAAGATAAGGAACCTCTTCAATGTTTAACATTATATGTAGTTTAATACTGTAGTTTGATTGGCTGCATATATATAAATTCAATATAAACCCCCCCTAATGTGTAGAGGATCGGTTTGAGATTATTGCAGAAATACAGTCCACTTATCATCATACAAATTGCTATCGAAGTATATAAATTAACGTAAATATAAATTCTATATAAATTCATATAAATTAAATAAATATAAATCTCACAGGTCGGTTCCCACACAGGCTATGCAATGATAATAACTAAATTCCTAACCTAGCTAAATTCTTGATAAAATAGAGAACGGAGTATCTGAGCATCAGTCTCTATAAATGCAGTCAGTGGTATGCTTTAGTGAGTACAGATTTAATTTGCCTTCAGCTGACCCTAAGTTATGTCTCTAATCTACCTAAGTCGAGGGTAAATGCCAATTATATACATTAGGTTACAGTGCTATAACTTCTCTGGAAGTATAACTAAACACATATAGCAACCTAAAGATTCGAAGTGAGTAGTAAACCTTTTCGGTTTATATACATTAAGTTACAGTACTATAACTCTCTGGAGCTATAATTAAGTACATGATAACTTACATAAAGACTGAATGTGGTCAATTATTACTGTCGAGGATAGTTCTGGGTCTACAGTGGGTCAATGACATGTGTCTCTGTGATGTGAACCGGTTGAGGCTACTAGTCACTGAATTATTCACTGAGATCCATAGAAACTAACTCGCCTAGTAATAACTGTACCAGACTCAATCTGGAAAAAGATAAGATGAGTTTATTCTATTATGAAAAACAATTTGTTTCACTTCTAATAGTCTTCTGGTAAATGTTCACTTACAGGCTGTTGCAAAATTAAATTTTGCTTGCTCTAAGATACTTCTCCAAACTGTCTCTAAGATGCTTTTTTGTCTCTGTGGGCAGAGACAAGAAAAGAAAGCAGGAGCTCCAACAAAACTGATACAACCCTGCAGGTGTATCATATTAAATGGATTACTAAATCCTAGTCCAGACGACTTGATATAAATGCAGTCTTCTCTGGAAGACTTACCTAAAATACTATAAATGCTGTCTTCTCCAGAAGACTTACCTAAGGTATGATAAATACGATAAGATGTTATGAAATGCTATGAAGACTGAATGTGGTCAATTATTACTGTCGAGAATAGTTCTGGTTCTACAGTGGGGTCAATGGTATTTGTCGTGGTGACCTGCAACCAATTCTTAGGCTACTGACCACTTATTTATCCACTGAGATCCATAGAAACTAACTCGGCTAGTACTAATTGTACCATTGTACCGGACTCAATCTGGAATCAATGTTGGTTGTCAGCTGGCATAGGCTTCCTCAGGTTCAAGACTACCTGTAAGTAAGTAGCCTCCTGCTGAATTCAACAAGTTCATTCCATGCTGGCTTGTAGTTCCAGTAATGAACTGATAATAATGGGCTGCCCCTACTAATAGATCTATATTGGTGAGGTGGTCAGACTTTATCTTGGAGTCAGCCAACTTGATTCTATTTTTCTGTAAAAATTTGGCTGTGTCCCTTAGACCTTTGACATTCATTTCAAGAGGGATGTGATTAAGTACTATGGCCTTAACAAGTCGGACATAACCGCCTAGGCGTACAAGTGGTTGTACTACTTCAAATTCTTGAGGTCCAGTATCTGCTAGGAATCCTGATATATTCAATGTCACCTTACACAAGGGTTTAAGTTTCAGCTGATTAGCTGCTTGTTGAGTGATAAACGTTCTCTGGGATCCCTGGTCGAACAGACCTCCTGTAGTGATTCTAGAATTCTTACTATTTAATTGTAGTTGTGCAGTGGGTAATACGGTATTATTACCAGACTTGGTGTTAAGCACCTTAACCTCCTGTCGCACCTTACAACACTGCACAATAGTGGAAGTATCCTGTTCCACCTGGAGTTTTGATGATTTAGGCCTATCAACTCCACACAATGCTGAATGATGTTGTTCCTGGTGGCACCTGTTACATATGTGTAATGGGGTGGTGCATGTATTAGGGGTCGTGTTGCAACAAGCACCTGGTGCACTTATGCAATTCCTTGAGGCGCTTTATCCTAGAAACGCGATCAGGAAAGTTTTGACACTGATAAATAGTATGACTCTCTTGACAAAAAAGACAGCATCTCCTTCCTGTAGTAGATGTAGGAGTCACTGACTTGGGTGACTTATGGACTACAGGTTTAGAAGGGCTGATGGTGTAGGTACCTACTGTAGTATTCTTCCATTTGGGAGTGGAAGCAGCGGTTTTAGATTTATTAGGCTGTTTGGAGGTACCTTTGGATTTGACTAGTTTATCAGTGGTTGATTTGTTAGTGTCAGATATTATTTTCTCATGAGCTCTCAGTCGATTAACTGTTATCCTTAATCCCTCGAAAATTTAATCTAAGGAAAGGATATCTGTTCTATAATGGGAACAGATGGATGCTAGAATCTCCTTAGGAAACTTACTCTGTATTTCTAATTTCATTACCCACTCTGCTTTAGGTACATCTGCTTTGACACCTAGAGCTTTGATTAGAGACTCTACCTGGAGCCTAAATTCTTGTAGAGCTTCAGGGGTGGTATCTGGTGTAGGTATCGCTCTTAACTTATAATAAAGATTAGCAATTTCTTTATTGCTGTAATTAACTTCTAGTAACTGAATAACAATATCGTAGTCCTTATCACTAGGAATTATGTGTTCGACAACTGCTTTTGCTTCACCCTCTAGGGTACTTTGCAAATAAAGGAATTTATTAGGCTTGCTAATAGATTTCTTGGAGTTTACTAAGGAGTCGAATGTTTTCCAATAGCATTCAAAATTCTCATCATCTCTACCATGGAAGTGAGGGAGATCAATTGTAGGAAGACGAACTTCCTGGAGGGTTTCCCATTTATTGGTTTCACTTGTGGTTAGAGTATTTTGAGAAACTGAGTCGCTCTGCAATTTTTCTAGAGCTTGTGTTAATTTATTTAGGTGATCGTGGGTACCCTCCTCAAACTTCTCCATCTCGGCATGGAAGGTATCTAGTTGATCCAGCTCAGCATTCTGTTGCATGAGGACTCTGAGATAGTAATCTGCAGCCTCATTTGTTCTTTGCAACTTTTGCTTGGCCGTCTCTATGAGGTTTTCTAATACTTTGGCTGTGGCATCTGATTGCACCAGCTGATCACACTTATTCAACTGCCATGTCACATGGCCTTTGTGACTTGTGTATGATCTAAAATATAATAAGCAGTTGCTGGACATTTCTTCTGGTGCACTGCCTATGGATTTTGGGTTAGTTGATGCCATGGTTTGGTAATGAAAATAACTGGGGTACTGATTTCTATATACGTGGAACCAGTACGATTATTAATAGCCTAATGTCTGATTCTTTAGTTAGGCTATGTGAATTCTACCTCACGTAGAGGTTAGCTTACCTACCTAATAGTAAACAGCTAATATTTGAGTGGTATTTCAGTGACTACAGGAATTCCTCTCCTTAGCTCCTGTTTATCAGCTTTGGATGGGTAGTGACACTTCAATAACACTCAAAATTTACACAGTAAATATATATAAGATATAAAAACACAATTTGTGTAAAATAATGATAAGTCTTACCCTGACTTGGGTTTGCACAATAATAAATGTTGGCTAGGTTGTACTGCATTGTACAATGCTAGTCTACTAATAATCCTACCTATCAAGGTTGGCTAGTAATAATGAGTTAGGCTAGAGTTGTACACTAGTAAGTACAATTCCAGTCTAAGCATTCTATTCTACATGGATTGGCATAAAATGCTATAATACTACTGATGTGCAGATTCAGGATAGTGCTATGTTTTTGGCTTTATATAATTTTTGAATTATATAGAGTATATACAAGTGTTTATATGTGTATGACAATTATTCTACTACTATAAATGATTATATATATGTGGCAGATATTGTACTGCCGTAATTCTATATGTGTGGCAGGTATGCTACCATGGATTCTATGAGTGGCAGATATGCTGCCGTAAATTCTATGAGTGGCAGATATGTTGCCCTAAATTCGATCCTAGCACCTGATAATACTCCCTAATTAAGGAGTATAATGATATTAGGGATGATAAATTATTAATGAATTGTAGATAGCCTAACTTCTGGCTATATTCTACTGATTATACTAGTTTTAAAATATAATGTAAATTTACACTAGATCTTTGATAATAGTCTAGCTCTCTAGACTAACTCGGTTCGAAGGACCATAAAATATGGTCTGAGAACTAATAAATTAATATTAAATGTGGTTCATCCGGTACAAAGTCGACCATAAAATATGGGGTCTGAAAACCGGCGAAAATTCTAATATTAACTCTGGTTCGTTGGATCTCAAACAAGATCCTAGTTCGTAGGACCATAAAATATGTGGGGAATTCTGGCTCCAGTATAATACTAATAAAATGTATAATTTTAAGAATGCAAAATAATGATTAATTCTAAGACAGCGAGAAGGACCAGAATGAGTAATGAAATGAGAAAATCAGTGGCTTATAGATCTATGATTATATGTGATTAAATTCTATTAAGCAATGACTGTAAATTAGATAATTCTAGAGCCAGCCTCCCATGACACATTTTGGGGGGTATTCTATGAGATTAATCTATGTGTAACATATATTATGCAATAATAATTATAAGTATAAGATGCACACACATAGATAATGAGTAAATTATGTAATGCAAGAAATACTACTGCAATGTGAAGATTAATAATGCATTAAAGGCAGTATCAGATTATATATATATATATATATATATATATATATATATATATATATATATATATATATATATATATATATATATATATATATATATATATATATATATTAGTATATTTTGGTAGCAGTCTTTCCTGTAGACATATATTATTAAATATGACCGAAAAAGTAAGATTAATAATTCTAACACGAATTTTCTCAATCTTTCGTACATTACGCTTCACTGTTGGAGGTAAATCAAAAATCACTTCTCCAAAATTAATTTTTATTTCTAGTCTGACGCGACACGGGCGCGTTTCGTAAAACTTATTACATTTTCAAAGACTTCACAAATACACAACTGATTAGAACTTACGTATCTCTGATTTTATATCTACATTTGAGTGAGGTGGGAGGGGTGATGTGGCATTAACACAAGACAGAACAAGAGGGGATATTAATAGGGTATTAAAAGTATCAACACAAGACAGAACAGAAACAATGGGTATTGAATAGAAGTGTTTGTAGAAAGCCTATTGGTCCATATTTCTTGATGCTTTTATATTGGAGCGGAGTCTTGAGGTGGGTAGAATATAGTTGTACATCAAGAAGTCAACACCAGCAATCAACAGCCAATTATTGCACAACTATATTCTACCCACCTCAAGACTCCGCTCCAATATAGAAGCAAAATAAAAATGAATTTTGGAGAAGTGATTTTTGATTTACCTCCAACAGTGAAGCGTAATGTACGAAAGATTGAGAAAATTCGTGTTAGAATTATTAATCTTACTTTTTTGGTCATATTTAATAATATATATATATATATATATATATATATATATATATATATATATATATATATATATATATATATATATATATATATATATATATATATATATATATATATATATATATATATATATATATATATATAGTGTGTGTGAGGGTACCACCTCTGGTGCCAATGTGGGGACCCATAGCCTCGGAGGAAAAAATAAAAAGTATTCAGAGGAGACCTTGTGGT
Source organism: Procambarus clarkii (assembly GCF_040958095.1). Classification (NCBI taxonomy): domain Eukaryota; kingdom Metazoa; phylum Arthropoda; class Malacostraca; order Decapoda; family Cambaridae; genus Procambarus; species Procambarus clarkii. Next base: position 6,167,680 of record NC_091233.1, on the reverse strand, counting down.
TTCTCACTGAACTCTAATATTATCGTCTCCTACCACCCCCATTCTTTTGTATGTACACATATATATTTACTTTATTTGAACTCTGTTACAAAAAAGGAGCCACATATGGGTTACAAAGATGGTTATCATAGGTTGTCGAGTTCCTCCAGCTCCTCAGATGGCGGACAGGAACCCTGGATGCAGTGCGCATTTCCCCTCTGTATCGCCACACTGAGGCACTGGAAAAGAAAGCTTGCAGCTCTTGGGTCCCTTGTTGTTTCAATGAGCCTAGAACCCAGTTCCTTCAAAAAACTGGTAGCACTTTTACCCCAGGCGCCGAGCAAAAGCTCACCGTGAGGATCCGAGCAAAAATTATATTTATTTATTAAAGGTAAATAGGGAAGGAGGCGTTTATGAACACTCTTGATGGTTTAGATAAATTCTTTATGTGGTGATGTTTTAATTCTCACAGTGCAAGTCAGTTAATATAGACTGCACAAATAACTTTGTGGTGGAAATAATTTTAGATTATGGTGTTATTTACTGGAACAGCGATCAAGCTGATTACAGGAATTCCAGTAAACTGTTGTATACTAAAAGTAAACCTATTACTAAATAATTATTCCTAATAAAGGAAAGTAAATGGTTACATCTGTGTTAGATCTACAGGTATGTGGAAATTTAATCTCCGAGTGGCTGACGCAACACTACACAATTCTAGGAGAAATTATATGATGTTCCATATTGTTACATAAGGGGGTGTCTGTACTATGGGGGATCTAGAATAACATGGGTGTAGGGGCAGTAGTTAGCATTAAGAGTTATCAACTATGGGAGAACTAAAAGGCCCGGCCCCCAAAATAAACTATCCACAGTAATAATAACTTGCTACTAGAACATGTCAGCCTAGAGGTTGATCATAGATCTCCCACACAGGAAGAAAGGATACTCCTTTAACTAACTTACCTATTTATTAACCCCTTAACAACCCCCCCCCCCCATATACACTCGCCCCAATAACAATAATAATAATTACTTCACCACACTATCTTACGTTAAAAGCCTTGGTCCACTTAAGCAGGATACAAGGTTTGCACTCAGAACAAGGTAGGGCAAAATACTACTAGTGAAGAGCTAGAAGCTTGAGTCCGCTTAGGGTAGGGAGACCACGTGGTTCCACTTGGACCCCTTTTAGAATACCTAGTAATACAAACACTAGGAACACCTAATTCATATAAAGTATAATATCCTACACATTAGAACACGCCTATGCCAGACAATGAGAACGCTACACAGTATACTTAGCTGGGTATCAAAGACACAGAAATAAAGAAACGAGAGGAAGGGGAGGAGACTCCTTTCACCACAGCCAGCCAGCAGAGAAGAGCGACCCTCTCCAGTCTTCTTCCCCAGTTCACTCGCCGCCAGCAGACTACTCAACTAATCGTGCAGCACTCCTATCCCAAGTTTACTCAGGTTTACTTTACAAATGATTAGAAAGTATTAGTAAACATAGTTGGTGCCTATTTTATTATTTATTAATCAACCCCAAGCTCAGTCTTAAATGCTCTTTGAGAAACAAGAATAGTCTTAGGTCTGGCAGGGAAGATACAAACAAATGCGTCTCGTGATGCGTTTCCACTACTATAAGGCTGTCTATTTAGCTCAATATTGACCTCTGGTTTCCATTGAGGAACCCAGGGTCGTAACACAAATAATAATACAGTAAAATCTACAATATTAAACTACATATTAGTAGTGTTAGTTAATTATTACGCTTAATACAGGAAATACATCCTGTTGTATTAAGGATTAGTAAATGAATATTAGATGTTCATGAAGCCTAATACAGGAAATACATCCTGTTGTATTAGGGATGAGAAAAACTGTCAGAAATTTCCAACAGACCTAGTTGATCGCTGGCAGTGTTGGGTGTGACGTCACTGGTCGTTGGTAGTGTTGGGTGTAACCTCACAGGTCGCTGGAAGTGATGGGTGTGACCTCACTGGTTGCTGGCAATGTTGGGTATGACCTCACTGGTCACTGGCAGTGTTGAGTGTGACTTCACTGGTCGCTGGCAGTGTTGGGTGTGACTTCACTGGTCGCTGGCAGTGTTGGGTGTGACCCCACTAGTCGCTGGCAGTGTTGGGTGTGACCTCACTGGGCGCTGGCAGTGTTGGGTGTGACCCCACTGGTCGCTGGCAGTGTTGGGTGTGACCCCACTGGTCGCGGGCAGTGTTCGGTGTGACCCCACTGGTCGCTGGCAGTGTTGGATGTGAACCCACTAGTCGCTAGCAGTGTTGGGTGTGACCTCACTGGTCACTGACAGTGTTATGTGTGACCCCACTAGTCGCTGGCAGTGTTGGGAGTGACCCCACTAGTTGCTGGCAGTGTTGGGTGTGACCCCACTGGTCGCTGGCCATGTTGAGTGTGACCTCACAGGTCGATGGCAGTGTTGGGTGTGACCCCACTGGTCACTGGCAGTGTTCGGTGTGACCCCACTAGTCGCTGGCAGTGTTGGGTGTGACCCCACTTGTCGCTGGCAGTGTTGGGTTAGACCTCACTGGTCACTGGCAGTGTTGGTGTGACCTCACTAGTCGCTGGCAGTGTTGGGTGTGACCCCACTTGTCGCTGGCAGTGTTGGGTGAGACCTCACTGGTCACTGGCAGTGTTGGGTGTGACCTCACTAGTAGCTGGCAGTGTTGGGTGTGACCCCACTGGTCGCTGGCAGTGTTGGGTGTGACCTCACTGGTAGTTGGCAGTGTTGGTGTGACCTCACTGGTCGCTGGCAGTGTTGGGTGAGACCTCACTGGTCGCTGGCAGTGTTGGGTGTGACCTCACTGGTCGCTGGCAGGGATGAGTGTGACCTCACTTGTAACTGGCATTGTTAAGTGTGACTCCCACTGGTCGCTGACAGTGTTGAGTGTGACCTCACTGGTCGCTGGCAGTGTTGGGTGTGACCTCACAGGTCGCTGGCAGTGTTGGGTGTGACCTCACAGGTCGCTGGCAGTGTTGGGTGAGACCCCTCTGGTCGCTGGCAGTGTTGGGAGTGACCCCACTGGCCGCTGGCAGTGTTGGGTGTGACCCCACTAGTCACTGGCAGTGTTGGGTGTGACCTCACTGGTCTCTGGCAGTAATGGGTGTGACCTCACTGGTCGCTGGAAGTGTTGGGTGTGACCTCACTGGCCGCTGGAAGTGTTGGGTGTGACCCCACTAGTAGCTGGCGGTGTTGGGTGTGACCTCTCTGGTCTCTGGCAGTAAGAGTTGTGACCTCACTGGTCGCTGGAAGTGTTAGGTGTGACCTCACTTGTCGCTGGCATTAATGGGTGTGACCTCACTGGTCGCTGGAAGTGTTAGGTGTGACCTCACTGGTCGCTGGCAGTGTTTGGTGTGACCTCACTGGTCGCTGGCAGTGTTTGGTGTGACCTCACTGGTCGCTGGCAGTGTTGGGTGTGACCTCACTGGTCGCTGGCAGTGTTGGGTGTGACCTCACTGGTCGCTGGCAGTGTTGGGTGTGACCTCACTGGTCGCTGCTAGTGTTGGGTGTGACCTCACTGGTCGCTGGCAGTGTTGGGTGTGACCTCACTGGTCGCTGGCAGTGTTGGGTGTGACCTCACTGGTCGCTGGCAGTGTTGGGTGTGACCTCACTGGTCGCTGGCAGTGTTGGGTGTGACCTCACTGGTCGCTGGCAGTGTTTGGTGTGACATCACGGGTAATACCAGGAAATCTATCAGGACCTAACCAACAATAGATTAGAGAACTACTTAGATTCTGTGACAAATTTTCACTCAATCAGCAGATATCGGAGCCAACGAGAAATGAAAATATTCTAATCTGGTCTTTACGAACAATGAAGACATTACGATATCAGATACCACATACTCAGATCACAAGCTCATTGAAGTGCAAACGACCATCAATACTCAGAATAGACCTAAAACGTTGATAAAGTGAGAGGGGTTATTCAGTAAATTCAATTTTAATAATAAAAGGATAGACTGGGAGATAATAAACTGGGAACTTACAAACATTCCATGGGAAACTGTTCTAAGTAATACAAGTCCTTCAGAAGGAATAGAAAAACTGACTTCGGAAGCGTATCAAGTCTGTCTGAAACATGTTCCTTTGAGGAAAGCCAGAAACAGATGCAACATAGTAAGAGAACGCAGACGACACTTTAAACGCAGGAAAAAAATAACGGAACTGCTTATGCAAACACGAATTTCCCGTCAAAGAAGAAATAATTTAAATAGGGAGATTGAAGAAATCGAGCGGAAATTGAAACACTCATATGAAACTGAAGAAAGACAGTTAGAACAGAAAGCAATTCAGGAAATAAAGAAAAATCCAAAATATTTCTTCTCATATGCGAAATCAAAAGCAAAAACCACTGCCAGTATTGGACCTATTCGTACAAGTGAAGGTTCATACACGGAGGATAACAAAGAAATTAGTGAAATCCTAAAAAAGCAGTATGAGGACATGTTTAGCACTCCAATAAACAACATGAAAGTGGAAGATCCAGACAATTTGTTTGTGCGGGATATTCAAACCCCTGTAAATATAACTGATATCAACACGAGCGCACTAAATTTTGAAAGAGAAATTGAAAACATGCCCATGCACTCGGTCCCAGGTCCAGACTCATGGAATTCAATATTCATAAAGAAATGCAAAGTGCCGGTAGCACAGGCACTCAGTATAGTGTGGAGGAAGAGCTTGGACACGGGAGAGATACCAGATGCACTTAAAGTAGCAGACATAGCCCCTCTTCACAAGGGAGGGAGCAAAGCATTGGCAAAGAATTATAGACCAGTTGCACTAACATCGCACATCATAAAAGTATTTGAGAGAGTGATTAGGAGTCAGGTCACCAATTTCATGGAGACCAATGACCTTCACAACCCAGGCCAACATGGATTTCGAGCGGGAAGATCGTGCGCCTCACAGCTACTTGAGCACTACGATAAAGTCACTGAGGCATTAGAAGAAAAACAGAATGCTGATGTGATATACACGGACTTCGCAAAGGCTTTCGATAAATGTGACCATGACGTGATAGCACACAAAATGAAGTCAATGGGAATAACCGGTAAAGTAGGACACTGAATACTCAGTTTTCTGTCAAACAGGACTCAGCGAGTAACGGTCAACCATATAAAATCTAGTCCAAGTGCAGTTAAGAGCTCTGTACCTCAGAGTACAGTCCTTGCACCACTGCTTTTCTTTATTCTCATATCAGATATAGACAAAAATACAAGTCACAGCTTCGTATCATCCTTTGCAGATGACACAAAAATCAGTATGAAAATTAATTCGGCTGAAGACATTGAAAAACTTCAAGCTGTTATTAATAAAGTTTTCGACTGGGCATCAGAAAATAACATGATGTTTAACAGTGATAAATTCCAGGTACTCAGGTACGGTAAAAATAAGGACCTTAAACATAATACAGAGTACAAAACACAATAAAATGTACCCATAGTAGGAAAACAGCATGTAAAGGATTTGGGAATAATAATGTCTGACGACCTAACGTTTAAGGAACATAACCAAGCAAATATTGCGACAGCCAGAAAAATGATAGGATGGATTACGAGAACTTTCAAATCCAGGGATCCCATCACAATGGTTGTACTCTTTAAGTCACTTGTGTTGTCCCGTCTTGAGTACTGCTCAGTACTCACTTCCCCCTTCAGAGCAGGAGAGATTGCTGAAATAGAGGGAATACTGAGAACATATACGGCACGCATAGACGCAATAAAGCACTTAAATTATTGGGATCGTCTCAAAGCCCTCCAAATGTACTCACTAGAAAGAAGACGAGAGAGATATCAAATAATATACACCTGGAAGATACTGGAGGGCCAAGTACCAAATCTACACAGTAAAATAACAACGTACTGGAGTAAACGATATGGAAAAAAATGCAGAATAGAACCAGAGAAGAGCAGAGGAGCCATAGGCACAATTAGAGAACACTGTACAAACATCAGAGGTCCGCGGTTGTTCAACGTCCTCCCAGCAAGCATAAGAAATATTGTCGGAACAACCGTGGACATCTTCAAGAGGAAACTAGATTTATTCCTCCAAGGAGTGCCGGACCAACCGGGCTGTGGTGGGTATGTGGGCCTGCGGGCCGCTCCAAGCAACAGCCTGGTGGACCAAACTCTCAGAAGTCAAATCTGGCTTCGAGCCGGGCTTGGGGAGTAGAAGAACTCCCAGAACCCCATCAAAGAGGTATCAACCAGCTGGCAGTGTTGGGTGTGACCTCACTGGTCACTGGCAGTGTTGGGTTTGACCTCACTTGTCGCTGGCAGTGTTGGATGTGACCTCACTCGTCGCTGGCAGAGTTGGGTGTGACCTCACTGGTCGCTGGCAGTGTTGGGTGTGACCCCACTGGTCGGTGTCAGTGTTGGGTGTGACCTCACTGGTCGCTGGCAGTGTTGGGTGTGACCTCACTGGTCGCTGGCAGTGTTCGGTGTGACCTCACTGGTCGCTGGCAGTGTTGGGTGTGACCTCACTGGTCGCTGGCAGTGTTGGGTGTGACCTCACAGGTCGCTGGCAGTGTTGGGTGTGACCTCACAGGTCGCTGGCAGTGTTAGTTTGATGGGTGTGACCCCACAGGTCGATGGCAGTGTTGGGTGTGACCTCACTCGTAACTTACTGTGTTGGGTGTGACCTCACTGGTCGCTGGCAGTGTTGCTGTGACCCCAATGGCCATTGGCAGTGTTGGGTGTGACATCACTTTTCGCTGTCAGTGTTGGATGTGACCTCACTGGTTACGAGCAGTGTTGGGAGTGACCCCACTGGTTGCTGGAAGTATTGGGTGTGACCTCACTGGTCGCTGGCAGTGTTGGGTGTGACCTCACTGGTCGCTGGGAGTGTTGGGTGTGACCTCACTGGTCGCTGGCAGTGTTGGGTGTGACCTCACTGATCGCTGGCAGTGTTAGGTGTGACCCCTCCGGTCGCTGGCAGTGTTGGGTGTGACCTCACTGGTCGCTGGCAGTGTTAGGTGTGACCCCACTGGTCGCTGGCAGTGTTGGGTGTGACCTCACTGGTCGCTGGCAGTGTTGGGTGTGACCTCACTGGTCGATGGCAGTGTTGGGTGTGACCTCACTGGTCGCTGGCATTGTTGGGTGTGACCTCACTGGTCGTTGGCAGTGTTGGCGTGACCTCACTGGTCGGTGGCAGTGTTAAGTGTGACCTCACTGGTCGCTGGCAGTGTTGGGTGTGACCCCACTGGTAACTAGCAGTGCTAGGTGTGACCTCACAGGTCACTGGCAGTGTTGGCTGTAACCTCACTGGTCGCTGGCAGTGTTGGGTGTGACCTCACTGGTCGCTGGCAGTGTTAGGTGTGACCCCACTGGTCGCTGGCAATGTTGGGTGTGACCTCACTGGTCGCTGGCAGTGTTCGGTGTGACCGCACTGGTCGCTGGCAGTGTTGGGTGTGACCCCACTGGTCGCTGGCAGTGTTGGTTGTGACCTCACTGGGCGCTGGCAGTGTTGGGTGTGACCTCACTGGTCGCTGGCATTGTTGAGTGTGACCTCCCGGGTCGCTGGCAGTGTTGGGTGTGACCCCACTGGTCGCTGACAGTGTTGGGTTTGACCTCACTTGTCGCTGGCAGTATTGGGTGTGACCCCACTCGTCGCTGACAGTGTTGGGTGTGACCTCACTGGTCGCTGGCAGTGTTGGGTTTGACCCCACTGGTCGCTGGCAGTGTTGGGTTTGACCTCACTGGTGGCAGGCAGTGCTGGGTGTGACCCCACTGGTCGCTGGTAGTGTTGCGTGTGACCTCACCGGTCGCTGGCAGTGCTGGATGTGACCCCACTGGTCGCTGGCAGTGTTGGGTTTGACCTCACTGGTCGCAGGCAGTGCTGGGTGTGACCCCACTGGTCGCTGGTAGTGTTGAGTGTGACCTCACTGGTTGCGGGCAGTGTTGGGTGCGACCTTACTGGTCACTGGCAGGGTTGGGTGTGACCTCATTGGTCGCTGGTAATGTTAGGTGTGACCCCACTGGTCGCTGGCAGTGTTGGGTGTGACCTCACTGGTCGCTGGCCGTGTTGGGTGTGACCTCACTGGTCACTGGCAGTGTTGGGTATGACCTCACTGGTCGCTGGTAGAGTTGGGTGTGACATCACTGGTCGCTGGATGTGTTGGATGTGATCTCACTGGTCGCTGGCAGTGTTTAGTATGACCCCTCTGGTCGGTGGCAGTGTTGGGTGTGACCTCACTGGTCGCTGGCAGTGTTAGGTGTGACCCCACTGGTCGCTGGCAGTGTTGGGTGTGACCTCACTGGTCGCTGGCAGTGTTAAGTGTGACCTCACTAGTCGCTGGCAGTGTTGGGTGTGACCCCACTGGTAACTAGCAGTGCTAGGTGTGACCTCACAGGTCACTGGCAGTGTTGGGTGTAACCTCACTGGTCGCTGGCAGTGTTGATTTTGACCTCACTGGTTGCTGGCAGTGTTGGATGTGACCTCACTGGTCGTTGGTAGTGTTGGGTGTAACCCCACTGGTAACTAGCAGTGCTAAGTCTACCTCACAGGTCACTGGCAGTGTTGGGTGTAACCTCACTGGTCGCTGACAGTGTGTTACGGCCCTACTGGGACGCAACCGAGTTCTTCTTTGATGGTAGTAGAGTTTTGGGTATCCGGCCCCAAGTTAGTAGAGGCTTTCAAGGGGTTCGTTCCATAATGCAAGTCAAAGCTATCAAGGAAGGTACATTGAAGACAAGTATTCTAATTTATTTATATATATATATATATATATATATATATATATATATATATATATATATATATATATACATATATATATATTCCCACCACCGTAATTTAAAGTCATAAAAGGGAATTATTACTACACAATGTACAATGAGGTCTCCCTCTCTGATGACGCTCCACTCTCGGCGATGCTTCTTCTGGGTAGCCCTAGTCTCTGCTTCCGTGGCTCACGATGAATCCACGATAACTCTACGACGAATCTACCCTGGCCACAGGCCACCCAAATCACAGTCCCACTGGGTGCCCCGTCGTGTTGGCCTTCAACTACAATCCAGCCTGTAGCTGGCAGGTACCGGTCAGCCTCGCTGTCAGGCTACTCCACAACTAATACTAGGGTTGCGAGCCCTAGGTAGGAGCCTCGTGTGACCCGCTGATCACTCTCCTCATTAAGCACCACAGTGGCTAGTCTCTTCCACCAGCCAACCCCGGATAAGGCGATTCCCGACACTGCCACGCCTCAGGCAGGCTATTACACTCTCAACAGAGTTCGTCCGTGGGTGACTCACAGCTTCTTCAAAGCAGACTTGTGAAGAGACCTTGGCTGCCTTGGGTAGACTGGTCTATCGTCCAACACAGCAGTCCCAGGTCGACTTTGCAATCAGACACGTCATTAATACTGGGACGCTTCACTCACAAGCTTAGACAGAAACGTCCACCTCTTCACTCCATAGATGGCGTTCACTGTCTAAGCGCCACCTCACCAGAGGTCTGCAGCGGCTAAGTCACGAGCCGACTAGGACAGACATCCAGTACATATTGCCGGCATATCCTGTCACCAATAGGTGGCGTCGTCCATTTGGAGTGGGTTTCGGGAGCGGACTCACAGATGGCGTTGTCGTCACTGCTCCGTGCTCCGACGCTGGACTCGGGTCCGCAACACAGTGTTGGATGTGACCTCACTGGTCGTTGGCAGTGTTGGGTGTAACCTTACTGGTCGTTGGTAGTGTTGGTGTGACCTCACTGGTCGCTGGCAGTCTTGGGTGTGACCCCACAGGTCGCTGGCAGTGTTGGATGTGACCTCACTCGTAACTGGCTGTGTTGGGTGTAACCTCACTGGTCGCTGGCAGTATTGGGTGTGACTCTCACTTGTCGCTGGCAGTGTTGGGTGCGACCTCACTGAGCGCTGGCAGTGTTGGGCGTGACCTCACTGGTCGCTGGCAGTGTTGGGCGTGACCTCACTGGTCGCTGGCAGTGTTGGGTGTGACCTCACTAGTCGCTAGCAGTGTTGGGTGTGACCTCACTGGTCGCTGGCAGTGTTGGGTGTGACCCCACTCGTCGCTGACAGTGTTGGGTGTGACCTCACTGGTCGCTGGCAGTGTTGGGTGTGACCCCACTGGTCACTGGCAGTGTTGAGTTTGGCCTCACTGGTCGCAGGCAGTGCTGGGTGTGACCTCACTGGTCGCTGGTAGTGTTGAGTGTGATCCCCACTGGTCATTGGCAGGGTTGGGTGTGACCTCATTGGTCGCTGGTTATGTTAGGTGTAACCCCACTGGTCGCTGGCAGTGTTGGGTGTGACCTCATTGGTCGCTGGCAGTGTTGCTTGTGACCCCACTGGTCACTGGCAGTGTTGGGTGTGACCTCACTGGTCGCTGGCAGTGTTGGGTATGACCTCAATGTCCCTGGCAGTGTTGGGTGTGACCTCACTGGTCATTGGCAGTGTTGGGTGTGACCTCACTGGTCGCTGGCAATGTTAGGTGTGACCTCACTGGTCCCTGGCAGTGTTGGGTGGTACCTCACTGGTTGCAGGCAATGCTGGATGTGACCTCACTGGTCGCTGGCAGTGTTGGGTGTGACCTCACTGATCGCTGGCAGTTTTGGGTGTGACCTCACTGGTCGCTGGCAGTGTTGGGTGTGACCTCACTGGTCATTGGCATTGTTGGTTGTGACCTCACTGGTCGCTGGCAATGTTAGGTGTGACCTCACTGGTTGCAAGCAATGCTGGGTGTGACCTCACTGATCGCTGGTTGTGTTGGGTGTGACCTCACTGGTCACTGGCAGTGTTGGGTGTGACCTCATTGGTCACTGGCAGTGTTGTGTGTGACCTCACTAGTCGCTGGCAGTGTTAGGTGTGACCCCACTGGTCGCTGGCAGTGTTATGTGTGACCTTACTGGTCGCAGGCAGTGCTGGGTGTGACCCCCACTGGTCGCTGATATTGTTTGGTGTGACCTTATTGGTAGCTGGAAGCGTTGGGTCTGACCTCACTGGTCACTGGCAGTGTTGGGTGTGACCTCACTGGTCGTTGGCAGTGGTGGGTGTTACCTCACTGGTCGCTGGCAGTGTAGGGTGTGACCCCACTGGTCGCTGACAGTGTTGGGTGTGACCTCACTGGTCGGTGGCAGTGTTGGTTGTGACCTCACTGGTCACTGGCAGTGTTGGGTGTGACCACACTGGTCGCTGGCATTGTTGGGTGTGACCTTACTGGTCGCTGACAGTGTTGGGTGTGATCCCACTGGTCACTGGCAGTGTTGGGTGTGACCTCACATGCCGCTGGCAGTGTTGGGTGTAACCTCACTGGTCGCAGGCAATGCTGGGTGTGACCCCACTGGTCGTTGGCAGTGTTGGGTGTGACCCCACTGGTCGCTGGCAGGGGTGGGTGTGACATCACTGGTAGCAGGCAGTGCTGGGCGTGACCCCACTGGCCGCTGGTAGCGTTGAATGTGACCTCACTAGTCGCTGGCAGTGTTGGGTGTGACCCCACTGGTCGCTGGCAGTGTTGGGTGTGACATTAGAGGTCGCAGGCAGTGCTGGGCGTGACCCCTCTGGTCGCTTGTAATGTTGAGTGTGACCCCACTGGTCGCTGGCAATGTTGGGTGTGACCCCACTGGTCGCTGGCAGTGTTGGGTGTGACCTCACTGGTCGCTGGCAGTGTTGGGTGTGACCTCACTGGTCATTGGCAGTGCTGAGTGTGACCTCACTGGTCGTTGGCAGTGTTGGGTGTGACCCCACTAGTCACTGGCAATGTTGGGTGTGACCCCACTGGTCGCTGGCAGTGTTGGGTGTGACCTCACTGGTCGCTGGCAGTCTTGGGTGTGACCTCACTGGTCGGTGGCAATGTTGGGTGTGACCTCACTGGTCGCTGGCAGTGTTGGGTGTGACCTCACTGGTCGCTGGCAATGTTGGGTGTGACCTCACTGGTCGCTGGCAGTGTTGGGTGTGACCTCACTTGTCGCTGGCAGTGCTGGGTGTGTTACGGACCCGAGTCCAGCGTCGGAGCACGGAGCAGTGACGATAACGCCATCTGTTAGTCCACTCCCGAAACAAACGCTAATTATGTTATGGCCCTACTGGGACGCAACCGGGTTCTTCTCTGATGGTAGTAGAGTTTGGGAATCCGGCTCCAAGTTAGTAGAGGCTTTCAAGGGGTGTGTTCCGTAATGCAAGTTAAATTAAAGGGGGAGGGATACAAATGTTCCAATTTATATATATTGCAAACCACAGTGGCAGATAAGTAACTATAACACAAAGGCACTGGGTTGGTAAGACTATGTAGCACAGTCAGAGTCATGGGATATTCAAAAGTTGATAAAGACCATTTTAGATGCCAAAATGGGAAGAAAAAGGACATTGGGCAGGCTGCATCAAAGTTGTCAGATTCACAAAGGATTACAAGCAACCCAGAGGGAGTTATCATTATCTCGAAAATCTGAACATTCCTAAAGGAGGTGCAAAACAGTAAGTAATGCAATGCAGTATGAACAATACCTGGAGTGGGTTCTGGGAGTTCTTTTACACCTCATGCTCAGTCTGGGGCCAGGCTTGACTTGTAATTACTTGGTCCAACAAAGTTGGACCCCCAGGCTCACATATCCACTTCAACCGAGTTGGTCTTGCACTTCTTGCAGGACCATATACAGTACATTTTTCTTACTGAGAGAGTACTGAATAGCTGTGATTTTCTAATTTTCATATAGTGTTCTCTTAATTGTGCCTATGAGACCTGTTGGCAATGTTGGGTGTGACCCCACTGGACGCTGGCAGTGTTGGGTGTGACCCCACTGGTCGCTGGCAGGGTTGGGTGTGACATCACTGGTCGCAGGCAGTGCTGGGCGTGACCCCACTGGCCGCTGGTAGCGTTGAGTGTGACCTCACTATTCGCTGGCAGTGTTGGGTGTGACCCCACTGGTCGCTGGCAGGGTTGGGTGTGACATCACTGGTCGCAGGCAGTGCTGGGCGTGACCCCACTGGCCGCAGGTAGCGTTGAGTGTGACCTCACTAGTCGCTGGCAGTGTTGTGTGTGACCCCAGTGGTCGTTGGCAGTGTTGGGTGTGACCCCACTGGTCGCTGGCAGGGATGGGTGTGACATCACTGGTAGCAGGCAGTGCTGGGCGTGACCCCACTGGCCGCTGGTAGCGTTGAATGTTACCTCACTAGTCGCTGGCAGTGTTGGGTGTGACCCCACTGGTCGCTGGCAGTGTTGGGTGTGACATTAGAGGTCGCAGGCAGTTTAGGGCGTGACCCCTCTGGTCGCTTGTAATGTTGAGTGTGACCCCACTGGTCGCTGGCAATGTTGGGTGTGACCCCACTGGTCGCTGGCAGTGTTGGATGTGACCTCACTGGTCGCTGACAGTGTTGGTTGTTACCCCACTGGTCGCTGGCAGTGTTGGGTGTGACCTCACTGGTCGCTGGCAGTGTTAGGTGTGACCTCACTGGTCGCAGGCAATGCTGGATGTGACCCCACTGGTCGCTGGCAATGTTGGGTGTGACCTCATTGGTCGCTGGCAGTATTGGGTGTGACCTCACTGGTCGCAGGCAATGCTGGATGTGACCCCACTGGTCGCTGGCAGTGTTGGGTGTGACCTCACTGGTCGCTGGCAGTGTTGGGTGTGACCTCACTGGTCGTTGGCAGTGCTGGGTGTGACACTACTGGTCACTGGCAGTGTTGGGTGTGACCCCACTGGTCGCTGGCAGTGTTGGGTGTGACCCCACTGGTCGCTGGCAGTGTAGGGTGTGACCTCACTGGTCGTTGGCAGTATTGGGTGTGACCCCACTGTTCGCTGGCTGTGTTGGGTGTGACCTCACTGGTCGCTGGCAGTGTTGGATATGACCTCACTGGTCGTTGGCAGTGCTGGGTGTGACCTCACTGGTCGTTGGCAGTGTTGGGTGTGACCCCACTAGTCACTGGCAGTGTTGGGTGTGACCCCACTGGTCGCTGGCAGTGTTGGGTGTGACCTCACTGGTCGTTGGCAGTGCTGGGCGTGACCCCACTGGCCGCTGGTAGCGTTGAGTGTGACCTCACTAGTCGCTGGCAGTGTTGTGTGTGACCCCACTGGTCGTTGGCAGTGTTGGGTGTGACCCCACTAGTCGCTGGCAGGGTTGGGTGTGACATCACTGGTAGCAGGCAGTGCTGGGCGTGACCCCACTGGCCGCTGGTAGCGTTGAATGTTACCTCACTTGTCGCTGGCAGTGTTAGGTGTGACCCCACTGGTCGCTGGCAGTGTTGGGTGTGACATTAGAGGTCGCAGGCAGTGCTGGGCGTGACCCCTCTGGTCGCTTGTAATGTTGAGTGTGACCCCACTGGTCGCTGGCAATGTTGGGTGTGACCCCACTGGTCGCTGGCAGTGTTGGGTGTGACCTCACTGGTCGCTGGCAGTGTTGGTTGTGACCCCACTGGTCGCTGGCAGTGTTGGGTGTGACCTCACTGGTCGCTGGCAGTGTTGGGTGTGACCTCACTGGTCGCAGGCAATGCTGAATGTAACCCCACTGGTCGCTGCCAATGTTGGGTGTGACCTCATTGGTCGCTGGCAGTATTGGGTGTGACCTCACTGGTCGCAGGCAATGCTGGATGTGACCTCATTGGTCGCTGGCAGTATTGGGTGTGACCTCACTGGTCGCTGGCAGTGTTGGGTGTGACCTCACTGGTCGTTGGCAGTGCTGGGTGTGACACTACTGGTCGCTGGCAATGTTGGGTGTGACACCACTGGTCGCTGGCAGTGTTGGGTGTGACCCCACTGGTCGTTGGCAGTGTAGGGTGTGACCTCACTGGTCGTTGGCAGTGTTGGGTGTGACCCCACTCTTCGCTGGCTGTGTTGGGTGTGACCTCACCGGTCGCTGGTAGTGTTGGGTGTGACCTCACTGGTCGTTGGCAGTGCTGGGTGTGACCTCACTGGTCGTTGGCAGTGTTGGGTGTGACCCCACTAGTCACTGGCAGTGTTGGGTGTGACCTCACTGGTCGTTGGCAGTCTTGGGTGTGACCTCACTGGGCGGTGGCAATGTTGGGTGTGACCTCACTGGTCGCTGGTAGTGTTGAGTGTGACCTCACTGGTCGCTGGCAGTGTAGGGTGTAACCCCACTGGTAGCTGACAGTGTTGGGTGTGACCTCACTGGTCGCTGGCAGTGTTGGGTGTGACCTCACATACCGCTGGCAGTGTTGGGTGTGACCTCACTGGTCACAGGCAGTGCTGGGTGTGACCTCACTGATCGTTGACAGTGTTGGGTGTGACCCCACTGGTCGCTGGCAGTGTTGGGTGTGACCTCACTGGTCGCAGGCAGTGCTGGGTGTGACCCCACTGATCGTTGGCAGTGTTGGGTGTGACCCCACTGGTCGCTGGATGTGTTGGGTGTGACCCCACTGGTCGTTGGCAGTGTTGGGTGTGACCCCACTGGTCGCTGGCTGTGTTTGGTGTGACATCACTGGTCACTGGCAGTGTTGGGGATGACGTCACTGGTCGCTGGCAGTGTTTGGTGTGACATCACTGGTCACTGGCAGTGTTGGGGATGACGTCACTGGTCGCTGGCAGTGTTAGGTGTGACCCCACTGGTCGCTGGCATTGTTGGGTGTGACCTCACTGGTCGCTGGCAGTGTTGGGTGTGACCCCACTGGTCGCTGGCAGTGTTGTGTGTAACCTCAATGGTCACTGGCAGTGTTGCGTATTACCTCACTGGTCGCTGTCAGTGTTGGGTGTGTCCTCACTGGTCGCTGGCAGTGTTGGGTGTGACCTCACTGGTCACTGGCAGTGTTTGGTGTGACTTCACTGGACACTGGCAGTGTTGGGTGTGACCTTACAGGTCGCTGGCAGTGTTGGGTGTAACCCCACTGGTCGCTGGTGGTTTTGGGTGTTACCTCACTGGTCGCTTGCAGTGTTGGGTGTGACCTCACTGGTCGCTGGCAGTGTTGGGTGTGACCTCACTGGTCGCTGGCAGTGGTGGATGTGACGTTACTGGTCGCTGGCAGTGTTGGGTGTGACCTCACTGGTCGCTGGCAGAGTTGAGTGTGACCTCACTAGTCACTGGCAGTGTTGGGGATGATGTCACTGGTCGCTGGCAGTGTTAGGTGTGACCCCACTGGTCGCTGACAGTGTTGGGTGTGACCTCACTAGTCGCAGGCAATGCTGGGTGTGACCCCACTGGTCGCTGGCAGTGTTGGGTGTGACCTCACTGGTCGCTGACAGTGTTGGGTGTGACCTCACTGTCACTGGCAGTGTGGTGTGTGACCTCACTGGTCACTGGCAGTGTTGGGGATGACCTCACTGGTCGCTGGCAGTGTTAGGTGTGACCCCACTGGTCGCTGGCAGTGTTGGGTGTGACCTCAATGGTCGCTGGCAGTGTTGGGTGTGACCTCACTGGTCACTGGCAGTGTTGCATATGACCTCACTGGTCGCTGTCAGTGTTGGGTGTGTCCTCACTGGTCGCTGGCAGTGTTGGGTGTGACCTCACTAGTCGCTGGCAGTGTTGTGTGTGACCCCACTGGTCGTTGGCAGTGTTGGGTGTGACCCCACTGGTCGCTGGCAGGGTTGGGTGTGACATCACTGGTAGCAGGCAGTGCTGGGCGTGACCCCACTGGCCGCTGGTAGCGTTGAATGTTACCTCACTAGTCGCTGGCAGTGTTGGGTGTGACCCCACTGGTCGCTGGCAGTGTTGGGTGTGACATTAGAGGTCGCAGGCAGTGCTGGGCGTGACCCCACTGGTCGCTTGTAATGTTGAGTGTGACCCCACTGGTCGCTGGCAATGTTGGGTGTGACCCCACTGGTCGCTGGCAGTGTTGGGTGTGACCTCACTGGTCGCTGACAGTGTTGGTTGTGACCCCACTGGTCGCTGGCAGTGTTGGGTGTGACCTCACTGGTCGCTGGCAGTGTTAGGTGTGACCTCACTGGTCGCAGGCAATGCTGGATGTGACCCCACTGGTCGCTGGCAATGTTGGGTGTGACCTCATTGGTCGCTGGCAGTATTGGGTGTGACCTCACTGGTCGCAGGCAATGCTGGATGTGACCCCACTGGTCGCTGGCAGTGTTGGGTGTGACCTCACTAGTAGCTGGCAGTGTTGGGTGTGACCTCACTGGTCGTTGGCAGTGCTGGGTGTGACACTACTGGTCGCTGGCAGTGTTGGGTGTGACCCCACTGGTCGCTGGCAGTGTTGGGTGTGACCCCACTGGTCGTTGGCAGTGTAGGGTGTGACCTCACTGGTCGTTGGCAGTGTTGGGTGTGACCCCACTCTTCGCTGGCTGTGTTGGGTGTGACCTCACCGGTCGCTGGTAGTGTTGGGTGTGACCTCACTGGTCGTTGGCAGTGCTGGGTGTGACCTCACTGGTCGTTGGCAGTGTTGGGTGTGACCCCACTAGTCACTGGCAGTGTTGGGTGTGACCCCACTGGTCGCTGGCAGTGTTGGGTGTGACCTCACTGGTCGTTGGCAGTCTTGGGTGTGACCTCACTGGGCGGTGGCAATGTTGGGTGTGACCTCACTGGTCGCTGGTAGTGTTGAGTGTGACCTCACTGGTCGCTGGCAGTGTTGGGTGTGACCTCACTGGTCACTGGCAGTGTTGGGTGTGTCCTCACTGGTCGCTGGCAGTGTAGGGTGTAACCCCACTGGTAGCTGACAGTGTTGGGTGTGACCTCACTGGTCGCTGGCAGTGTTGGGTGTGACCTCACATACCGCTGGCAGTGTTGGGTGTGACCTCACTGGTCGCAGGCAGTGCTGGGTGTGACCTCACTGATCGTTGACAGTGTTGGGTGTGACCCCACTGGTCGCTGGCAGTGTTGGTTGTGACCTCACTGGTCGCAGGCAGTGCTGGGTGTGACCCCACTGATCGTTGGCAGTGTTGGGTGTGACCCCACTGGTCGCTGGCTGTGTTGGGTGTGACCCCACTGGTCGTTGGCAGTGTTGGGTGTGACCCCACTGGTCGCTGGCTGTGGTTGGTGTGGCCCCACTGGTCGTTGGCAGTGTTGGGTGAGACCTCACTGGTCGTTGGCAGTTGTTGGGTGTGACCTCACTGGTCGCAGGCAGTGCTGGGTGTGACCTCACTGGTCGCTGGCAATGTTGGGTGTGACCTCACTGGTCGCTGGCAGTGTTTGGTGTGACATCACTGGTCACTGGCAGTGTTGGGGATGACGTCACTGGTCGCTGGCAGTGTTAGGTGTGACCCCACTGCTCGCTGGCACTGTTGGGTGTGACCTCACTGGTCGCTGGCAGTGTTGGGTGTGACCCCACTGGTCGCTGGCAGTGTTGTGTGTGACCTCAATGGTCACTGGCAGTGTTGCGTATTACCTCACTGGTCGCTGTCAGTGTTGGGTGTGTCCTCACTGGTCGCTGGCAGTGTTGGGTGTGACCTCACTGGTCACTGGCAGTGTTGGGTGTGACTTCACTGGACACTGGCAGTGTTGGGTGTGACCTTACAGGTCGCTGGCAGTGTTGGGTGTAACCCCACTGGTCGCTGGTGGTTTTGGGTGTTACCTCACTGGCCGCTTGCAGTGTTGGGTGTGACCTCACTGGTCGCTGGCAGTGTTGGGTGTGACCTCACTGGTCGCTGGCAGTGGTGGATGTGACGTTACTGGTCGCTGGCAGTGTTGGGTGTGACCTCACTGGTCGCTGGCAGAGTTGGGTGTGACCTCACTAGTCACTGGCAGTGTTGGGGATGATGTCACTGGTCGCTGGCAGTGTTAGGTGTGACCCCACTGGTCGCTGACAGTGTTGGGTGTGACCTCACTAGTCGCAGGCAATGCTGGGTGTGACCCCACTGGTCGCTGGCAGTGTTGGGTGTGACCTCACTGGTCGCTGACAGTGTTGGGTGTGACCTCACTGTCACTGGCAGTGTGGTGTGTGACCTCACTGGTCACTGGCAGTGTTGGGGATGACCTCACTGGTCGCTGGCAGTGTTAGGTGTGACCCTACTGGTCGCTGGCAGTGTTGGGTGTGACCTCAATGGTCGCTGGCAGTGTTGGGTGTGACCTCACTGGTCACTGGCAGTGTTGCATATGACCTCTCTGGTCGCTGTCAGTGTTGGGTGTGTCCTCACTGGTCGCTGGCAGTGTTGGGTGTGACCTCACTAGTCGCTGGCAGTGTTGTGTGTGACCCCACTGGTCGTTGGCAGTGTTGGGTGTGACCCCACTGGTCGCTGGCAGGGTTGGGTGTGACATCACTGGTAGCAGGCAGTGCTGGGCGTGACCCCACTGGCCGCTGGTAGCGTTGAATGTTACCTCACTAGTCGCTGGCAGTGTTGGGTGTGACCCCACTGGTCGCTGGCAGTGTTGGGTGTGACATTAGAGGTCGCTGGCAGTGCTGGGCGTGACCCCACTGGTCGCTTGTAATGTTGAGTGTGACCCCACTGGTCGCTGGCAATGTTGGGTGTGACCTCACTGGTCGCTGACAGTGTTGGTTGTGACCCCACTGGTCGCTGGCAGTGTTGGGTGTGACCTCACTGGTCGCTGGCAGTGTTAGGTGTGACCTCACTGGTCGCAGGCAATGCTGGATGTGACCCCACTGGTCGCTGGCAATGTTGGGTGTGACCTCATTGGTCGCTGGCAGTATTGGGTGTGCCCTCACTGGTCGCAGGCAATGCTGGATGTGACCCCACTGGTCGCTGGCAGTGTTGGGTGTGACCTCACTGGTAGCTGGCAGTGTTGGGTGTGACCTCACTGGTCGTTGGCAGTGCTGGGTGTGACACTACTGGTCGCTGGCTGTGTTGGGTGTGACCCCACTGGTCGCTGGCAGTGTTGGGTGTGACCCCACTGGTCGCTGGCAGTGTAGGGTGTGACCTCACTGGTCGTTGGCAGTGTTGGGTGTGACCCCACTGTTCGCTGGCTGTGTTGGGTGTGACCTCACTGGTCGCTGGCAGTGTTGGGTGTGACCTCACTGGTCGTTGGCAGTGCTGGGTGTGACCTCACTGGTCGCTAGCAGTGTTGGGTGTGACCTCACTGGTCGTTGGCAGTCTTGGGTGTGACATCACTGGTCGCAGGCAGTGCTGGGCTTGACCCCACTGGCCGCTGGTAGCGTTGAGTGTGACCTCACTAGTCGCTGGCAGTGTTGTGTGTGACCCCACTGGTCGTTGGCAGTGTTGGGTGTGACCCCACTGGTCGCTGGCAGGGTTGGGTGTGACATCACTGGTAGCAGGCAGTGCTGGGCGTGACCCCACTGGCCGCTGGTAGCGTTGAATGTTACCTCACTAGTCTCTGGCAGTGTTGGGTGTGACCCAACTGGTCGCTGGCAGTGTTGGGTGTGACATTAGAGGTCGCAGGCAGTGCTGGGCGTGACCCCTCTGGTCGCTTGTAATGTTGAGTGTGACCCCACTGGTCGCTGGCAATGTTGGGTGTGACCCCACTGGTCGCTGGCAGTGTTGGGTGTGACCTCACTGGTCGCTGGCAGTGTTGGTTGTGACCCCACTGGTCGCTGGCAGTGTTGGGTGTGACCTCACTGGTCGCTGGCAGTGTTTGGTGTGACCTCACTGGTCGCAGGCAATGCTGGATGTAACCCCACTGGTCGCTGCCAATGTTGGGTGTGACCTCATTGGTCGCTGGCAGTATTGGGTGTGACCTCACTGGTCGCAGGCAATGCTGGATGTGACCCCATTGGTCACTGGCAGTATTGGGTGTGACCTCACTGGTCGCTGGCAGTGTTGGGTGTGACCTCACTGGTCGTTGGCAGTGCTGGGTGTGACACTACTGGTCGCTGGCAATGTTGGGTGTGACCCCACTGGTCGCTGGCAGTGTTGGGTGTGACCCCACTGGTCGCTGGCAGTGTAGGGTGTGACCTCACTGGTCGTTGGTAGTGTTGGGTGTGACCCCACTCTTCGCTGGCTGTGTTGGGTGTGACCTCACTGGTCGCTGGTAGTGTTGGGTGTGACCTCACTGGTCGTTGGCAGTGCTGGGTGTGACCTCACTGCTCGTTGGCAGTGTTGGGTGTGACCCCACTAGTCACTGGCAGTGTTGGGTGTGACCCCACTGGTCGCTGGCAGTGTTGGGTGTGACCTCACTGGTCGTTGGCAGTCTTGGGTATGACCTCACTGGTCGGTGGCAATGTTGGGTGTGACCTCACTGGTCGCTGGTGGTGTTGAGTGTGACCTCACTGGTCGCTGGCAGTGTTAGGTGTGACCTCACTGGTCACTGGCAGTGTTGGGTGTGTCCTCACTGGTCGCTGGCAGTGTAGGGAGTAACCCCACTGGTAGCTGACAGTGTTGGGTGTGACCTCACTGGTCGCTGGCAGTGTTGGGTGTGACCTCACATACCGCTGGCAGTGTTGGGTGTGACCTCACTGGTCGCAGGCAGTGCTGGGTGTGACCTCACTGATCGTTGACAGTGTTGGGTGTGACCCCACTGGTCGCTGGCAGTGTTGGGTGTGACCTCACTGGTCGCAGGCAGTGCTGGGTGTGACCCCACTGATCGTTGGCAGTGTTGGGTGTAACCCCACTGGTCGCTGGCTGTGTTGGGTGTGACCCCACTGGTCGTTGGCAGTGTTGGGTGTGACCCCACTGGTCGCTGGCTGTGTTGGGTGTGGCCCCACTGGTCGTTGGCAGTGTTGGGTGAGACCTCACTGGTCGTTGGCAGTTGTTGGGTGTGACCTCACTGGTCGCAGGCAGTGCTGGGTGTGACCTCACTGGTCGCTGGCAATGTTGGGTGTGACCTCACTGGTCTCTGGCAGTGTTTGGTGTGACATCACTGGTCACTGGCAGTGTTGGGGATGACGTCACTGGTCGCTGGCAGTTAGGTGTGACCCCACTGGTCGCTGGCATTGTTGGGTGTGACCTCACTGGTCGCTGGCAGTGTTGGGTGTGACCCCACTGGTCGCTGGCAGTGTTGTGTGTGACCTCAATGGTCACTGGCAGTGTTGCGTATTACCTCACTGGTCGCTGTCAGTGTTGGGTGTGTCCTCACTGGTCGCTGGCAGTGTTGGGTGTGACCTCACTGGTCACTGGCAGTGTTGGGTGTGACTTCACTGGACATTGGCAGTGTTGGGTGTGACCTTACAGGTCGCTGGCAGTGTTGGGTGTGACCCCACTGGTCGCTGGTGGTTTTGGGTGTTACCTCACTGGTCGCTTGCAGTGTTGGGTGTGACCTCACTGGTCACTGGCAGTGTTGGGTGTGACTTCACTGGACATTGGCAGTGTTGGGTGTGACCTTACAGGTCGCTGGCAGTGTTGGGTGTGACCCCACTGGTCGCTGGTGGTTTTGGGTGTTACCTCACTGGTCGCTTGCAGTGTTGGGTGTGACCTCACTGGTCGCTGGCAGTGTTGGGTGTGACCTCACTGGTCGCTGGCAGTGGTGGATGTGACGTTACTGGTCGCTGGCAGTGTTGGGTGTGACCTCACTGGTCGCTGGCAGAGTTGGGTGTGACTTCACTAGTCACTGGCAGTGTTGGGGATGACGTCACTGGTCGCTGGCAGTGTTAGGTGTGACCCCACTGGTCGCTGACAGTGTTGGGTGTGACCTCACTAGTCGCAGGCAATGCTGGGTGTGACCCCACTGGTCGCTGGCAGTGTTGGGTGTGACCTCACTGGTCGCTGACAGTGTTGGGTGTGACCTCACTGTCACTGGCAGTGCGGTGTGTGACCTCACTGGTCACTGGCAGTGTTGGGGATGACCTCACTGGTCGCTGGCAATGTTAGGTGTGACCCCACTGGTCGCTGGCAGTGTTGGGTGTGACCTTACAGGTCGCTGGCAGTGTTGGGTGTGACCCCACTGGTCGCTGGTGGTTTTGGGTGTTACCTCACTGGTCGCTTGCAGTGTTGGGTGTGACCTCACTGGTCGCTGGCAGTGTTGGGTGTGACCTCACTGGTCGCTGGCAGTGGTGGATGTGACGTTACTGGTCGCTGGCAGTGTTGGGTGTGACCTCACTGGTCGCTGGCAGTGTTGGGTGTGACCTCACTGGTTACTGGCAGTGTTGGGGATGACGTCACTGGTCGCTGGCAGTGTTAGGTGTGACCCCACTGGTCGCTGGCAGTGTTGGGTGTGACCTCACTAGTCGCAGGCAATGCTGGGTGTAATCCCACTGGTCGCTGGCAGTGTTGGGTGTGACCTCACTGGTCGCTGACAGTGTTGGGTGTGACCTCACTGTCACTGGCAGTGTGGTGTGTGACCTCACTGGTCACTGGCAGTGTTGGGGATGACCTCACTGGTCGCTGGCAGTGTTAGGTGTGACCCCACTGGTCGCTGGCAGTGTTGGGTGTGACCTTACTGGTCACTGGCAGTGTTGGGGATGACGTCACTGGTCACTGGCAGTGTTTGGCGTGACCCCACTGGTCGCTGGCAGTGCTGGATGTGACCCTACTGGTCGCTGGTAGTGTTGGGTGTGACTTTATTGGTTGCTGGAAGCGTTGGGTGTGACCCCACTGGTTGCTGGCAGTGTTGGGGATGACCTCACTGGTCGCTGGCAGTGTTGGGTGTGACCTCACTGGTCGCTGGCAGTGGTGGATGTGACGTTACTGGTCGCTGGCAGTGTTGGGTGTGACCTCACTGGTCGCTGGCAGTGTTGGGTGTGACCTCACTGGTTACTGGCAGTGTTGGGGATGACGTCACTGGTCGCTGGCAGTGTTAGGTGTGACCCCACTGGTCGCTGGCAGTGTTGGGTGTGACCTCACTAGTCGCAGGCAATGCTGGGTGTGACCCCACTGGTCGCTGGCAGTGTTGGGTGTGACCTCACTGGTCGCTGACAGTGTTGGGTGTGACCTCACTGTCACTGGCAGTGTGGTGTGTGACCTCACTGGTCACTGGCAGTGTTGGGTGTGACCTCACTGGTCACTGGCAGTGTTGGGTGTGACCCCACTGGTCGCTGGCAGTGTTGGGTGTGACCTCACTGATCGCTGGCAGTGTTGGGTGTGACCTCACTGGTCGCTGGCAGCGTTGGGTGTGACCTCACTGGTCACTGGCAGTGTTGGGTGTGACCCCACTGGTCGCTGGCAGTGTTCGGTGTGACCCCACTGGTCGCTGGCATTGTTGGGTGTGACCTCACTGGTAGCTGGCAGTGTTGGGTGTGACCCCACTGGTCGCTGGCAGTGTTGGGTGTGACCTCAATGGTCGCTGGCAGTGTTGGGTGTGACCTCACTGGTCACTGGCAGTGTTGCGTATGACCTCACTGGTCGCTGTCAGTGTTGGGTGTGTCCTCACTGGTCGCTGGCAGTGTTGGGTGTGACCTCACTGGTCACTGGCAGTGTTGGGTGTGACCTTACTGGTCGCTGGCAGTGTTGGGTGTGACCCCACTGGTCACTGGTGGTTTTGGGTGTTACCTCACTGGTCGCTTGCATTGTTGGGTGTGACCTCACTGGTCGCTGGCAGTGTTGGGTGTGACCTCACTGGTCGCTGGCAGTGGTGGATGTGACGTTACTGGTCGCTGGCAGTGTTGGGTATGACCTCACTGGTCGCTGGCAGTGTTGGGTGTGACCTCACTGGTCGCTGGCAGTGTTGGGTGTGACCTCACTGGTTCCTGGCAGTGGTGGATGTGACCTCACTGGTCGCTGGCAGTGTTGGGTGTGACGTTACTGGTCGCTGGCAGTGTTGGGGGTGACCTCACTGGTCGCTGGCAGTGGTGGATGTGACGTTACTGGTCGCTGGCAGTGTTGGGTGTGACCTCACTGGTCGCTGGCAGTGTTGGGTGTGACCTCACTGGTCACTGGCAGTGTTGGGTGTGACCTCACTGGTCGTGGTGCTCCGGCGTCCTCATCCGTCGTCAAGGTAAGCAACTCCGCGAGCCTTATATGTCGCCTTCACAAGCATTCCCCATATTATATATATATATTTATATAATATATATAAATGTGCTGAAATATAACAATTCTTTTGGTGAATATATTGTATTTGTAGTGCGTAAATATTGATTTATATATGAGTACTTCACCGATGCATATAATTCTTTTTCATTTAATTTCAAATAAGGAATTACATCAAGGGACAGATATCCTCCAGTCTTGAGGTATGTTCCCATTCCCTTATGCTTCCACAGAGTAATTTTAGAGCTGTAACACAGCCAGAGTGTGGGAGGTGGTGAGCGTGGTCGGGCGAGCTTTAGTTTCTGTTGTGGGGAAAGTTGTAAACACTTGGGGTGGATGTCTCCTGAATGATAACAGCCTCTGGATAAACTACATCTTAAGATACTCGTAGTGAGTCAAACCTAAAGCTACTTCAATTAACTCGACTGACGTTGAGAGCATAGGACCTGTAGTTACAGATTTTTGAGGTGCAGTCTTACTGTTTAGTAAGTCTGAGGAGGCTCAACCGGGCTCGCTGGAATATTATGGAGGAGGGAGCTGGCCGGCCAGTTGTAGTGGAGGAGTGAGCTGGCCGGCCAGTTGTAGTGGAGGAGTGAGCTGGCCGGCCAGTTGTAGTGGAGGAGTGAGCTGGCCGGCCAGTTGTAGTAGAGGAGTGAGCTGGCCGGCCAGTTGTAGTGGAGGAGTGAGCTGGCCGGCCAGTTGTAGTGGAGGAGTGAGCTGGCCGGCCAGTTGTAGTGGAGGAGTGAGCTGGCCGGCCAGTTGTAGTAGAGGAGTGAGCTGGCCGGCCAGTTGTAGTGGAGGAGTGAGCTGGCCGGCCAGTTGTAGTGGAGTGAGTTAGGGAGGAAGGAGGAGGTCGTCTGTGCATCACCGATAAAGATTAAGCCACCCAAGAGGTGGCACGGGCATGAATAGCCCGTAAGGTGCATCACCAGGTAGTTTCGGGCTTCCTACCCCAGACTAGCCTGGTGTGGCCAGGTGTAGTGCAGACAGGTGTGGTGCAGGGAGCGTCAGCACACACAGCCAGGTGTGGGGCAGGGAGCGTCAGCACACACAGCCAGGTGTGGTACACGGAGCGTCAGCACACACAGCCAGGTGTAGTGCAGGGAACGTCAGCACACACAGCCAGGTGTGGTGCAGGGAGAACCAGCACACACAGCCAGGTGTGATGCAGGGAGGGTCAGCACACACAGCCAGGTGTGGTGGAGTCAGGTGTGATGCAGGGAGCGTCAGCACACACAGCCAGGTGTGATGCAGGGAGGGTCAGCACACACAGCCAGGTGTGGTGGAGTCAGGTGTGGTTCAGGGTGCGCCAGCACACACAGCCAGGTGTGGTGCAGGGAGGGTTAGCACACACAGCCAGGTGTGGTGGAGTCAGGTGTGGTTCAGGGTGCGCCAGCACACACAGCCAGGTGTGGTGCAGGGAGGGTTAGCACACACAGCCAGGTGTGGTGGAGTCAGGTGTGGTTCAGGGTGCGCCAGCACACACAGCCAGGTGTGGTGCAGGGAGGGTTAGCACACACAGCCAGGTGTGGTGGAGTCAGGTGTGGTGCAGGGAGCGTCAGCACACACAGCCAGGTGTCGTGCAGGTAGCTTCAGCACACAGCCAGGTGTGGTGGAGTCAGGTGTGGTTCAGGGTGCTCCAGTACACACAGACAGGTGTGGTGCAGGGAGGGTTAGCACACACAGCCAGGTGTGGTGGAGTCAGGTGTGGTTCAGGGTGCGCCAGAACACACAGCCAGGTGTGATGCAGGGAACGTCAGCACACACAGCCAGGTGTCGTGGAGCCAGGTGTGATGCAGGGAACGTCAGCACACACAGCCAGGTGTGGTGCTGCCAGGTGTTGTGCAGGGAGCGTCAGCACCCATGCTAGATGTGGTGCAGGGAGAATCAGCACACACAGCCAGCCAGGTGTGGTGAAGGGAGCGCCAGCACCCACAGCCAGGTCTGGTGCAGCGTGCGCCAGCACACACAGTCAGGTGTGGTCCAGGGAGCGTCAGCACACAGTCAGGTGTGGTGCAGGAAGCGCCAGCACACACAGCCAGGTGTGGTGCAGGAAGCGTCAGCACACACAGCCAGGTGTGGTGCAGGGAGCGTCAGCACACACAGCCAGGTGTCGTGCAGGGAGCGCCAGCACACACAGCCAGGTGTTATGGAGTCAGGTGTGGTTCAGGGTGCGCCAGCACACACAGCCAGGTGTGGTGCACGGAGCACCAGCACACACAGCCAGGTGTGGTGCAGGGAGCGCCAGCACACACAGCCAGGTGTGGTGCAGGGAGCGCCAGCGCACACAGCCAGGTGTGTTGCAGGGAGCGCCAGCACACACAGCCAGGTGTGGTGCAGGGAGCGCCAGCACACACAGCCAGGTGTGGTGCAGGGAGCGCCAGCACACACAGCCAGCCAGGTGTGGTGAAGGGAGCGCCTGCACACACAGCCAGGTGTGGTACAGGGAGCACCAGCACACACAGCCAGGTGTGGTGGCGGAAGTGCCAGCACACAGAGCCATGTGTGGTGCAGGGAGCGCCAGCACTCACACCCAGGTGTGGTGCAGGGAGCGCCAGCACTCACAGCCAGGTGTGGTGCAGGGAGCAATAGCACACATAGCCAGGAGAGGTGCAGCCAGGTGTGGTGCAGGGAGCGACAGCACACACAGCGAGGTGTGATCCAAGGAGCGCCCGCATCCACAGCCAGGGCTGGTGCAGGAAGCACCAGCACACACAGCCAGGTGTGGAGCAGGGAGCGTCAGCACACACAGCCAGGTGTGGTGCAGGGAGCACCAGCACACACAGCCAGCAAGGTGTGGTGCAGGGAGCGTCAGCACACACAGCCAGGTGTGATGCAGGGAGCGTCAGCACTCACAGCCAGGTGTGATGCAGGGAGCGTCAGCACACACAGTCATGTGTGGTGCAGGGAGTGTCTGTACTCACAGCCAGGTGTGGTGCAGGGTGCACCAGCACTCACGACCAGGTGAGGTACAGGGTGCACCAGTACTCACAGCCAGATGTGGAGCAGGGAGCGCCAGCACTCACAGCCAGGTGTGGTGCAGGGTGCACCAGCACTCACAGCCAGGTGTGGAGTAGGGAGCGTCAGCACACACAGCCAGGTGTGGTGCAGGGATCGCCAGCACACATAGAGAGGTGTGGTGCAAGGAGCGCCAGCACCCACAGCCAGGGGTGGTGCAGGGAGCGCCAGCACACACAGCCAGGTGTGGTGCAGGGAGCTCCAGCACTCACAGCCAGGTGTGGAGTAGGGAGCGTCAGCACACATAGCCAGGTGTGGTGCAGGGAGCGCCAGCACACATAGAGAGGTGTGGTGCAAGGAGCGCCAGCACCCACAGCCAGGGGTGGTGCAGGGAGCGCCAGCACACACAACCAGGTGTGGTGCAGGAAGCGCAAGCACACTCAGCCAGGTGTGGTGCAGGGAGCGTCAGCACACACAGCCAGGTGTGGTGCAGGGAGCGTCAGCACTCACAGCCAGGTGTGGTGCAGGGAGCTTCAGCACACACATCCAGGTGTGGTGCAGGGAGCGTCAGCACACACAGCCAGGTGTGGTGCAGGGAGCGTCAGCACACACAACCAGGTGTCGTGCAGGTAGCTTCAGCACAAACAGCGAGGTGTGGTAGAGTCAGGTGTGGTGCAGGGAGCCCCTGCCCACACAGCCAGGTGTGGTGGTGGGAGCACCAGCACACACAGCTAAGTGTGTGGTGCAGGGAGCGCCAGCACACACAGCCAGGTGAGGTGCAGGGAGCACCAGCACACACAGCCAGGTGTGGTCCAGGGAGCATCAGTGTAACAAACTAGGCTTGTTGTAAGAATTATCCAGAATGGTTATCTACACAGGGGAGAATGGGAAGCTGGACCCACGTGGTGACCTGGGGGGATTGACGGTGAAGATAACTGACGCCTTTGTTCACAAGTTTCGTATAATGAATCATTCTATAGTACTCAGTATTTTAGAGAAATTAGCCTTCATTCATTTTGTATTAAAATTGTATTGTGTAATATTCCTGGTTATAGTATCAAGAGTATTCTAATTATTAGGATAATGAGTTAAGTCACCATCAGTGACGTCACGAGCCAAGACTATGCTGTAGCGCGGAGTGACCTCGTCGACCTGGCGGTCACAGGTCAACACAGGTTCCACATTCAGTAATTCTCAAAGGTCAAATAGCCACTTTGTAATCGGGAATAACTCTTCCTTAAGCTTGTGTAATTAACTTCAGTTAAAATCATTCAACCAATCTGGATCATTCAGTGCAACAGAGGTTAGTTGCTAAAACTAAGCCTTGCTAGTAACTTGGTAAAACTTAGACTATGCGGAAGGATACAATGCTCTGGTCTGGGGAAGACCAGACGAGCAGAGACAGTGTGGTTTGAGGAGCAGCTCAGGCAGGTGGCCTTCCATCATCGGCCTCCAGACAGCACGAACATCCAGCTGGTCTTTAGAAGGCAGAGTTGCTGTAAGAGTTTGTAGGGAGTAGGTCAATTCATTGCCTCAAATGTAATGCCAGGGAGTGCTCAGATCAGGGAGTGAACATCTTTAGATTTTGTTTTAGTTTTTTTTTAATAAATTAATTAGCTAGTAATTTGCATTTTTATTATTTTCCATTTCATTGTTTCCATTCTCATGTCCTTGTCACGTGGTCCCCACGAGGCCGAGTTGACTTGGGCGACGATTAAATCACCGAATCAGAATTATCATTCCCGTTGATTTGTAATTAATTCCACACTTAAGATCCAAGGTTATATGATACTAGTGGGGATCAAGCCCCAAAGTTATTGATTGGCATGATCGATCCAGGCCTCGATTATTGCTCAGTGTTGCAGGTCTGGTGGTGGCGGCGGAAAGGTGACCCTAGAGTTTTGCTACAAGTCTATGTCACGTCATACAGGTTGTAGAATCTTAAGTTGTTCAATCGTCTTAAGACCACGTGGCGTGGGGTCGGCTCAGGTGAAAGTTTTGGGGTCCCTTGGTACATAGAACAAAGTATAAAGAACAAAGTTAAAATACGGGCAGAGAGAAAGGGGGAGAAGAGATCGCAAGAACCCCCCCCCCCCCGTGTTACATCAGCACACACAGCCAGGTGTGGTGCAGGGAGCGTCAGCACACACAGGCAGGTGTGGTGGAGCCAGGTGCAGGGAGCGTCAGCACACACAGCCAGGTGTGGTGCAGGGAGCACCAGCACTCACAGCCAGGTGTGGTGGAGGGAACACCAGCAGTCACAGCCAGGTTTGGTGCAGGGAGCGCCAGCACTCACAGCCAGGTGTGGTGCAGGGAGTACCAGGTGTGGTGCAGCTAGGTGTGGTGCAGGGAGCGCCAGCACACACAGCCAGGTTTGGTGCAGGGAGCGTCAGCACACACAGCCAGGTGTGGAGTAGGGAACGTCAGCACACATAGCCAGGTGTGGTGCAGGGAGCGCCAGCACACACAGAGAGGTGTGGTGCAAGGAGCGCTAGCATCCACAGCCAGGGGTGGTGCAGGAAGCGCCAACACACACAGCCAGGTGTGGTGCATCCAGGTGTGGTGCAGGGAGCGTCCGCACACGCAGCCAGGTGTGGTGCAGTGAGCACCAGCAAACATAGCCAGGTGAGGTGCAGGGAGCGTCAGCACACACAGCCATGTGTGGTGCAGGGAACACCAGCACACACAGCCAGGTGTGGTTATCTTGAGATGATTTCGGGGCTTTAGTGTCCCCGCGGCCCGGTCCTCGACCAGGCCTCCACCCCCAGGAAGCAGCCCGTGACAGCTGACTAACTCCCAGGTACCTATTTACTGCTAGGTAACAGGGGCATTCAGGGTGAAAGAAACATTGCCCATTTGTTTCTGCCTCGTTCGGGAATCGAACCCGCGCCACAGAATTACGAGTCCTGCGCGCTATCCACCAGGCTACGAGGCCCCCAGGGAGCAGGGTGCTCCCTGGTGCAGGGAGTTGGAAGTTGGAAGACAGCTATTGTAGTCCCAATATACAAAAAGGGTGACAAGCAAGAGGCACTGAACAACAGGCCAGTTTCCCTAACTTGTATACCATGCAAGGTGATGGAAAAGATCGTGAGAAATAGGCTCGTACGTTTAATATAATTCTATGACCAAGTAAGAAAGAGAAGGGTGGGCAGATTGCATTTTCTTGGACTGTCAGAAAACCATTGACACAGTACCCCATAAAAGGCTGTTACAAAAGTTGGAGCAACAGGCAGGAGTAAAAGGTAAGGTGCTCCAGTGGATAAGGGAGTATCTAAGCAACAGGAAACAGTGAGTAACTGTGTGGGGAGAGACATTAAAGTGGCGAGATGTCACGAGCAGAGTCCTACAGGGCTCTGTACTTGGACCCATCCTGTTTCTAATATATGTAAATGATCTTCCGTAGGTTATAGACTCATTCCTCTCAATATTTGCTGATGATACAAACATTATGAGAAGAATCAAGACAGATAAAGATAGACAGAGACTACAGGATGACATGGACAAACTGGAGGAATGGGCTTGAAAATGGCTGCTAAAGTTCAACTCAGGAAAGTGTAAAGTAATGAAATTAGGCGAAGGGAGCAGGAGGCTGAACACAAGGTACCATCTGGGAGGTGAAATCCTGCAAGAGTCAAATAGAAAGAAAGATCTAGGGGTTGATATCATACCGAACCTGTCCCCAGAGGCCCACATCAAAAGGATATCATCAGCGGCATATGCTAGAATGGCCAACATAAGAACTGCCTTTAGAAACTTGTGTAAGAATGGGTGAAAGAAACTCTGCCCATTTGTTTTCCGTCATCGTCGGGGATCGAACCCAGGTCCCCAGGATTACGAGTCTTCACAATAGAACGCTGAGTGCTGTCGACTCAGCCACCAGGCGCCCCTTGTGAATGGAAGGTAATTATCGGGAGAAAACGCCAAGCCATTTCGACTATATAGCACTTGGAAAGGATCAGGATAAGGATATGGGATGGGACGAGGGGGAAAGGAATGGTGCCCAATCACTTGGACGGTCGGTAGGGGATTGAACGCCGACCTGCATGAAGCGAGACCGTCGCTCTACCGTCCAGGCCAACCTTGTGAAGGGAAGCATAGTAAGCGCTAACAGATAGTGAAAGCTGCCAGAGACTGACTCGCATATAAGTGCAGTTGACCTAGTTTATAACTCTTTAATAAATGACATCGCATGAGTCTGCTGGCGAGTGTCTGCTGCCACTAGGAAAATCCACTTAAACAGTTAATAAGATTTTCAGTGGTATAATTAAGGGAGCTACGTGTTTGTGTGTCCTGGTTACTGAGTGAAGCGTTACTAGTAGGTCTGGAAATATTATATATTCATACACTTATGATTGTGTGGAGTTGTACCAAGCGTGGAGTGTTTATTTTTGTACTTTGTGAATAGTAATAACGTATCGAGGAGCTTTTATGGTTAACTGATGGGATTTTGTTTATTTTGAGACTCAGAGTAAATATTAGATAAGTGACTTAGAACAAGCCACTGTGAACAGTGACTTGTTCACAGTAACAAAACCACTGTTCACAGTGGTTTGTTCACAGTAACAAGCCACTGTGTACAGTCCTGTTAACAATATATGTTCAGAAGGAGGTTGATAGTTCAGAGTAGCTTATCAGCTATAACGTTGGAACGAGATGCATTTTATACAACGAGATACATTTTATACAACGAGATACATTTTATACAACGAAATACATTTTATACAACGAGATACATTTTATACAACGAGATACATTGCGTGACAGTACTATGTCATGCAACTTACAGAGAACATTCACTCACGGACCATCCCAAGTTCCTCAGTAATCAAGAGACTGATGACATCACCAGGTGTTACTGACGACACCAAACAACAGGTTGGTACGACTCTTTACGTCGTAAAGTCACTAATTAACACATTGTGGAAGTGGGACGAGGACAACAATAGGACCACCAGTCTCATGGAGGAACAACACCCAGACGATGGCTGCTGCTGACACAAGGAGCATTAGGTTTCTCAGCTGGAATATTCGCAGTATCAACAAAACACTGAATGATCTAATTACACATGTTACCAGTAACAACATAGATATAATTGCTATACAGGAGCCCTACACGTCCAACATGATAAACAAAACCCCACCAAAGATCAGAGGGTATGCATCCTATACTAACAGTAACGCCACAGGCCTATTAACATACATCGGAAGTGATATACCACACATTCTTGTGAGCACGTCACACACAATGTACACACACAGTATATTCACTTTAATATAAAAACTGCAGCAGGCCACTTCTCATTCCTCAACGTATATGCCAGAAGCCAGAAACTCAATGTAATATTGCTTCCAGATCTAGACAATCATGGGACAATATACATGGGAGATTTTAATGCTAGACATATTACGCTAGGAGACATTACTAACAACGATAATGGATGCAAATTTGTCAAACATATTAACTGTGTACACTACGGATACCCAAACTTCTTTATTGGGAGGCAGACTTGATTACGTAATGGGTAGAAACCTTGTGCAAGATAGGATGGAATGTTCGTTGGTAAATCACTTGGTTAGTGATCACTATGCAGTTTCTGCTTCCAATGAGGTACAGTGTGATGTACCTCATAGACATCAGAGACGGAAAATGAATATTCTATATGGTTTGCATGACCACTTTATTAGGTTTATTTCAAAATGGTATCAAGATTACACAATAACGAATGTACAAGCTGTGTCCAGAGATCGCGTTGATGATCTACTACCTACTACGACACTTTTTTTTTTTTATAAAAGAAACCACAATGTACAAACAGAAAACCACATACACATAAAAACAAGAGTACATACAGGATACGCAGAATACAATAATACAACATGTAAAGAACCTAAACACAAGAAGAATCAAAAGTTAGATACACATGATACAAAGCATACAACTAACCCCAACACGGGCACATAATACAGAACAAAAATCAGAACAGGACACATAACCAGGACAAGAAACACAAAGCATTAATAACAGAACAGAACCACACAGGGAACCGTAAGTATAAAAACAAAGTGTATAAAAAAACACATGCAAACGACCAGAAGGCCGTAAGGACGCAAGTACATAATGTAAACTATCCCCACACCAAGCACACCAATATAGCAGCACAACCAACCACGCATAAGACACACAGGGCCGGAAGTATAAAACCACACAGAACATATACAGAAAGACAAAACCCGCCCCACCCCACAACAACGCACCCATCCGCAAGCAACACCACAACACACAGTAATCAATTTGGAAGATATTTCTCAGGGAATTTCCGCTTCTAAGCCTCCCATATCAAATACTCCTGTTCGGTCGGGGAACGGCCCTCACGACACCGAGGGTACGTCATATACTCAGGGACCACCAAATCCGGCGGAAGCGTTCGCCCCCAACCAGAGGACACTGAAGACGAAGAACTAGTCAGATGAGGCAGGAACACCGCCGCCGAGGAAGCAGGAGATACCGGAACAACGGGCGGAGCTTGCCGAGGCGGCAACACCGCCTCTAACAAAGCAGGAGACGCAGAAGAAATGGCCGGAGACGTGTGGGACGGCAACACCGCCGCCGACGAAACAGGGGACGGGGGAAGGGACACGGAATACTTAGAGCGAGCAATTTTCTTCGGCACCACCACCAGGTCGCCACGCCCACTCTCAACCTCGCAAGGGGAAATCACCCCCCACGAGGAACTGGAACCATCCGATGCCGGCGATGCACCCAAATCAAGAGTCACAGGCCCCACACCGGCCCCCACCCCTACAGCAAGAGCCACACCAGGGCCCCCACCATCCACCGGTAACACACCAGCACCAGATGCACCATCCTCGCACTCCACACTCCGCACAGGTCGCAGCAAATATCAACACATGCTGCATCCTTACATTCCTCTGACCAGGTACGAGAAGGCTAAGTACCCGTATCCGTATGTGAACGCTTGGGGACAGGCCGTTGATCATCGGAGCTATCACCCTCTGAAGGAGGCACCCGAGAAGAGCCGGAGGCAGACTGCCCCCCAACCGGGGGAGCACGACCCCACAGAATGTCAGCCTCAACGACACGGGGGACGAGACCGCCACCCACAGAGGAGACAGGAGAAGGAACAGGTGCGGCCGGGGAAGGGGGAAGGGATCAACACAGATGAGGGAGCCTGCAGCGACGTCGAAGGCGACAGAGGCGCAGAGGCGGAAACAGGTGCAGAAGTTGTCGGAAGTAAAGAGACAGACTGCGGGGGCGGAGCCGCACACACCACCACCTCGTTGTGTACACCACCATCGACACATGCCGGGCCAGCAGGCGAGGAATGCAGAACCACCACCGGGTCAGCAGGCGGCGGGGAAACCTCCCCACCCACTCCATCACGAGACGACAGGTCCTGCGCCACTAACGGGGGAAAATCCTCTTCTCGGAACAGATTAATTAACAGGTGCAGCCGCGACCCCAGTGCAAGCGGCTGCCAGGTGCCCCTCAAGGCCACAACGAAAAGAGAAGCGTGGCTGCCCTGCATAGAATGCACGCAGAGCGTACCCAAGCAAGGTAACCGTGGAGGGAACCAGGGACTTGAGTCTCAAGGCGAGAGTGCGTTTACCATAAGAGACCCCACGCCACCTGCCGGAAGAGACGGAGTTCATACGGAGGGATACCACTGTACCATATTGACCTAAGCAGGGCCTCCTAAAACTCGAAGGGCACACTATGCAATGCAACATAGGTAACAGAGCCGCAGCGGTCGGAAATGGCAACCGTACCGCCGTCCCCAGGGAGGGTCAATGTTCGTCCATCATAGCAGGCTACGAACTCCTTGTACACCGCCGCGGAGTTAAACTTCACTACTGCTCGGTGGGTCGTCAGGAGATGGAGCCCGTACACCTCGTCCACACGAACACGTAACATGTCCAACAACACAACCTCAAGAGCAAGGTATGAAGCACGTCCTGAAAACTCCAAATCAACGGTCTCCGTCCGGCGAACAGGGAGAAGGGAAGGGGGTCCCCATGGCGCCGACACGCTAAACAGCATCCTCCGTCAGGCAGCTCCAGGCAACAACTCAGTTATTGACTTTTACATTCATTTCAGTTGTGCTACCATCGGGCTGGTAAACAATAACAGTACTTCTCACCCTCCGTTTAACTGAATCAGTGATCCATCGGTGTTAATGGGCTCTAAAGTAAATTTTATGTGCAAGAGAATGTAATGACCGCAAAGCTATGAGATGTCAAAGTCTAGCAACTCTTAAAGAATTAGTGACTTAAATTTAAAGCCTCAAACTTAGAGCACAATTCAATTCAATTTCTTTATTATGCACCCCATACCCATCCCATGGGCGGTGGAGTAAAGGGTTACAGAGGCACATAATTGGTTCAGGAACTCAACCCCTTAGTTCGTTTAGCTAAGCAAATAACAGTCTTTTGACGCTAGTTACACAATTATTAATGTTATATATACTCGTACTCATACTCATACACACTTAGAACACTCCAGGACATTTGGCTACTCTTTTATTCAAACACAAGGTATTATTTGAGCGTTAGATTTACATTTCAACATTAGACAAGCAATACAAGTGCTTAGACAATACTTGTGTTTACAATAAACAAAAAGAACACAGTTTATGGAAAAGTGTTTGTTGAGTAAACAGTCCAATTTAAAATTGATGTTTGTTAGCTAATATGAACCCTCAAACTCACAGTGGTTATAGATAAGGGCATGGAAGGCGACCATGACTATTAAAAAAAAAATGAAAAACACTGTTAGTCTATTGGTGTTCGACTTGATCCACACACACTTTATATTTCATTTTGTCTAGATCTCCATACAAGGTGACTGTCAGTGGGACCACATCTGGCAGTGTACTGATTTTGTTACATGGCTCATACAAGTGTTTTGTTTGATACATTTATTTTTTATATATATAATATCGGCTTGTTTTCTAAACCTAACGGCCTGTTAGCTCAGTTGGTTAGAGCGCCGTGCTAATAACGCGGATGTCGTGGGTTCGATCCCCATACAGGCCAGAAGGTTTTCTCAAGGAAGTGTTGTTTTACCTGATTAACCAGGCTGTGAGTCATACGTCAGGCTGCAAGCAGTAGCTGCGTCAAACATTCTGGTTCACTACTTTAGCAACCATGAGGCCTGGTTGGGGACCGGGCCGCTGGGACGTTGAGCCCCGAAATCATTGCAAGGAAACCGAAAGGTGGTTCCTGTTCACACTCCACTGCAGCTTGCTTTGGTTTCGTCTGAGATTTCTTGTCTATAATGACACTTTTTATATTTGATAGTGCAAGATTATGTGCAACATGTCTATATTTACTGCAAGCTTGCTTGACAAGAATATCAACTTTATTTTTATGTTCTTTGGATCTCAATCATGTGAGGAGAACCACAACAATTTGACTCTGACCCCTTTAGTTAAGTATGCACATTTCTGAGGTTGAGCGAAAAACAGAATAGGGAAAATAACTTTAATAATTAAGATAATACGTAGAGTAAATAAGAGCTAATTAAACATTTAATAAAATAAACTGCAGTGAAGAACACTAACTTATATGAGTAAATATATAAGTTAATCCCTGGTGACAATAATAGAGTAAAACTAATCTGTAGTAAGTGGCCACATTAATGAACTTTAAAATAAAAGACTAGAACGTATATCTGTGTCTGGCTTCAAAGACAAGCAAGTTACAGTTTGATTGTAACTTATTAAGAGTTTGTAATGAGAAAAATAGGGAGAGAATTTGAGATAATTAAGCTTTCTGCTGCAACATTTTCAGTCATTTTCCACATTAAGAAAAACCAACAGTTTAACGTGTTGGGTGGATGGATACCCAATCATTGACACATTGGTATTTGTGTTACTGTTGCGCTATGTTGCTGGATACTTTAGATTCTTGAAATCACGTCTTGCTTGTGTAATTCTGTATCAATTTTGTGGCCAAAGAATACAATTTAAAATAATATATATATATAATTTACGCTAATTTTAACTTTTTTTGTAATAGTGTACAAACAGCGCTTCTGTTAATTACAATGCAGTAATTGTTATTCCAGTGCAATTGTACATGAAGTGTAAACTATAACGTGGAAATTGTAGTACTCTGATTTAAATGTTTTCATAAAACAAGGGGGCACCCGGGATTGAACCAGGGACCTCTCGATCTGCAGTCGAATGCTCTACCACTGAGCTACACCCCCTATGGAGAGTAGTGTGTGTGTTGAGCTCAACGCATATAATAGTTACAAATTTATTATATATATATATATATTTATATATATATATATATATATATATATATATATATATATATATATATATATACATATATATATATATATATATATATATATATATATATATATATATATATATATATATATATATATGTATGTATTGGAAGCGTTATTATGGCAGATATTTATTTATTTACCATTTAACAAAATGTAAATTAATTTTATATACATCGCTGAACGAGATGCGTACACTTCTCAGTGTATTTATGTATTGTGTCCTTGGACAATTCTAAGTTCTGATAAATTTTATGATGATAAATATTCTTAAATATTTTAATGTTACAAACTTTCTAATTCTTGAGTGATGCTATATAACGTCATAAACTAGAGTTACTTATGGGAATGAATTAAAGTAGCTAAAAAATGTGAAATATTACTGTTACTATTTAGGTACAAAATGACATTTCACAGAGAAAGCCTCCTGACCCGTATGGGGATCTAACCCACGACATCCGCGTTATTAGCATGGCGCTCTAACCAACTGAGCTAACAGGCCGATATGTAAATTTACTCGGTTGGTCAATAAGTTTAAAGTAACTTAGTTTGATATTCGAAAATGCTTTAGATAAATAATTTATAACAATTTACATAAATACATTTTTCTATACATATGTTTATATCAAGGAAATACATCCGAGATATTGTGGTGAAACACGAAAACGTTCTGAATTTTTGTTTCATTTTCCTGTGATTTTCATTATTTCTGTGTTGTTTACTAGGATTTCTCTGGCGATGGTTTGGTTGTGGGAAGAGATTATATGTTCCTAAAAGAAGCCCTGTTGCTTATGCATCGTTAAACGCCTAGAAAGTGATGTTGTTGTCTTGCCTATATACTGTTTTTTTTGGAGCTTACAGTCCCCAAGTGGGTATTTGAAGGCATAGACGACGTTGGTCTCTTTTAAAGCGTTCTGTTTTGTGTCTGGAGAGTTTCTCATGAGTAGGCTGGCCGTTTTTCTGGTTTTATAGTAAATCGTCAGTTGTATCCTCTGATTTTTGTCTGTAGGGATAACGTTTCTATTAACAATATCTTTCATGGCCATTTCCTCCGTTTTATGAGCTGTGGAAAAGAAGTTCCTGTAAAATAGTCTAATAGGAGGTATAGGTATTGTGTTGGTTGTCTCTTCAGAGGTTGCATGGCGTTTCACTTTCCTTCTTATGATGTCTTCAACGAAACCATTGGAGAAGCCGTTGTTGACTAGGACCTGCCTTACCCTACAGAGTTCTTCGTCGACTTGCTTCCATTCTGAGCTGTGGCTGAGAGCATGGTCGACATATGCGTTAACAACACTCCTCTTGTACCTATCTGGGCAGTCGCTTTTGGCATTTAGGCACATTCCTATGTTCGTTTCCTTAGTGTAGACTGCAGTGTGGAAACCTCCGCTCTTTTCCATGACTGTTACATCTAGAAAGGGCAGCATACCATCCTTTTCCATCTCGTAAGTGAAACGCAGCACGGAACTCCGCTCAAATGCCTCCTTCAGCTCCTGCAGATGTCTGACATCAGGTACCTGTGTAAAAATGTCGTCAACATACCTGCAGTATATGGCCGGTTTCAAGTTCATGTCGACTAAGACTTTTTGCTCGATGGTACCCATGTAGAAGTTTGCAAACAGGACACCTAGGGGAGAACCCATGGCGACCCCATCTACTTGCTTATACATGTGCCAATCCGGGCTCAAGAAGGGTGCCTCTTTAGTACAAGCTTGGAGTAGTTTCCTTAGGATATCTTCTGGTATGTCAAGAGGAGTACAGGCTGGATCACGATACACTCTGTCGGCTATCATCCCGATTGTCTCGTCCACTGGTACG
The DNA here is from genome assembly GCF_040958095.1 of Procambarus clarkii. Classification (NCBI taxonomy): domain Eukaryota; kingdom Metazoa; phylum Arthropoda; class Malacostraca; order Decapoda; family Cambaridae; genus Procambarus; species Procambarus clarkii. Next base: position 6,127,917 of record NC_091233.1, on the reverse strand, counting down.
TTAGTGAACAGCGATTCTACGTCCAACGAGGCTCTTATTCCTGTGGCCCGTGTGCCCCGCAGTAAGTCAACAAATTCCTTTGGCGACTTCAGGCTGAAGGCGCAAGGGACATAAGGAGTCAGCAGGCCGTTGAGTCGCTTCGCTAGTCTGTACGTGGGTGTGGGTATCTGGGTAATGATTGGCCGAAGTGGGTTTCCAGGCTTGTGTGTCTTGACATTTCCATACGCATATCCAGGTTTATATTCCCCAATAATCTTTGGCAGGTGGAGTCCTGATTTCGTTTCGCCAGATATTCGTCTTTTTAAGAATGACGTATATTTTGGCGACTTGTCACCTCTTCTGACAACTATCTCCTTGTTCTCACGAAAGGCTTTTGGCTGCCGCTTTGAGCTCGGGGAACAGTATGGTGCTTCTGTAATTGCCTCGATTCTTTCCTCCTTCCGCAATAAGTTCTGCTTGTAAGGTATCTTTGGTTGTGACCTTCTTTTGCGTCACGAGGTCGAATATGTCGTCCAACAGAATTTCCAACTCCACTTTACGGGCCATCTCACTCGGTCTGGACATAACGTGACAGTTTATGCCCAGATTTAGGAGAGTGACTTGGTCCTCAGGGAGGTTAATTCCTGCAAGGTTCAGGAAGCCATCTTTTGGTCGTGGAATTGCCATAGGTCCTCCATATAACGTTGTTAGTTTCTTGATAATCCTTGTTTCAGTGCTGAGGTGATGTTGGTCTGTGAGGATGTCGAGGTGTTGTTCAATGCGGGTACGGATACTTTCGTCGATGTTGCTATTTCTCCACTCGTTCGTAGCATGAAGTAGTTGCGTTTTGTTGTCTTTGATTTCATTCTCTGCCTTGTATATCTGATCACGAACCAGATCCTGGCGATATTTTATCGTGAAGGCTTGATTCCTTGCTGCTGGGTCGTGCGTTTTAATATTAGTATATTTTTAATATTAGTATATTTGCCCGTGTGCCCCGCAGTAAAGGGGTAAGGAAGGACACTACAGCCAAATTGAAAGCAAATGTCAGCAGACTAATCGAAACTGTGAACGCCAAGAAATCAGGACTCCACCTGCCAAAGATTATTGGGGAATATAAACCTGGATATGCGTATGGAAATGTCAAGACACACAAGCCTGGAAACCCACTTCGGCCAATCATTAGCCAGATACCCACACCCACGTACAGACTGGCGAAGCGACTCAACGGCCTGCTAACTCCTTACGTCCCTTGCGCCTTCAGCATGAAGCCGCCAAAGGAATTTGTTGACTTACTGCGGGGCACACGGGCCACAGGAATAAGAGCCTCGTTGGACGTAGAATCGCTGTTCACTAACGTACCAGTGGACGAGACAATTGGGATGATAGCCGACAGAGTGTATCGTGATCCAGCCTGTACTCCTCTTGACATACCAGAAAATATCCTAAGGAAACTACTCCAAGCTTGTACTAAAGAGGCACCCTTCTTGAGCCCGGATGGGCTCATGTATAAGCAAGTAGATGGGGTCGCCATGGGTTCTCCCCTAGGTGTCCTGTTTGCAAACTTCTACATGGGTACCATCGAGCAAAAAGTCTTAGTCGACATAAACATGAAACCGGCCATATACTGCAGGTATGTTGACGACATTTTTACACAGGTACCTGATGTCAGACATTTGCAGGAGTTGAAGGAGGCATTTGAGTGGAGTTCCGTGCTGCGTTTCACTTACGAGATGGAAAAGGATGGGAAGCTGCCCTTTCTAGATGTAACAGTCATGGAAAAGAGCGGAGGTTTCCACACTGCAGTCTACACTAAGGAAACGAACATAGGAATGTGCCTAAATGTCAAAAACGACTGCCCAGATAGGTACAAGAGGAGTGTTGTTAACGCATATGTCGACCGTGCTCTCAGCCACAGCTCAGAATGGAAGCAAGTCGACGATGAACTCTGCAGGGTAAGGCAGGTCCTAGTCAACAACGGCTTCTCCAATGGTTTCGTCGAAGACATCATAAGAAGGAAATTGAAACGCCATGCAACCTCTGAAGAGACAACCAACACAACACCTATACCCCCTATTAGACTATTTTACAGGAACTACTTTTCCACAGCTCATAAAACGGAGGAAAGGGTCCTGAAAGATATTGTTAATAGAAACGTTATCCCTACAGACAAAAATCAGAGGATACAACTGACGATTCACTATAAAACCAGAAAAACGGCTAGCCTACTCATGAGAAACTCTCCAGACACAAAACAGAACGCTTTAAAAGAGACTAACGTCGTCTATGCCTTCAAATGCCCTCTTGGGGACTGTAAGCTCCAAAAAACCCAGTATATAGGCAAGACAACAACATCTCTTTCCAGGCGTTTAACGATGCATAAGCAACAGGGCTCCATTATGGAACATATAATCTCTTCCCACAACCAAACCATCGCCAGAGAAATCCTAGTAAACAACACAGAAATCATCGATAGATACAGCGATTGCAGGCGGCTTGACGTTTGCGAGGCATTACACATCAAGAAGTCAACACCAGCAATCAACAGCCAATTAATGCACAACTATATTCTACCCACCTCAAGACTCCGCTCCAATATAGAAGCATCAAGAAATATGGACCAATAGGCTTTCTACAATCACTTCTATTCAGTACCCATTGTTTCATGTTCTGGCTTGTGTTGATGAAATTAATACCTTATTAAATACCACCTCACCCCATCCACCTCACTCAAATGTAGATATAAACAAAACCGGAGATGTTCTATTCTATTCAGTAAGTTCTATTCAGTTGTGTTTGTGTTAACTAAAGTCTTTGAAAATGTAATAAGTTTTACGAAACGCGCTCAAGTGTCGCGTCAGACTAGAAATAAAAATGAATTTTGGAGAATTGATTTTTGAATTACCTCCAACAGTGAAAAGAAATGTACGAAAGATTGAGAAAATTCGTGTTAGAATTATTAATCTTACTTTTTCGGTCATATTTAATAATATATGTCTACAGGAAAGACTGCTACCAAAATATACTAATATATATATATATATATATATATATATATATATATATATATATATATATATATATATATATATATATATATATATATATGTATATATATATATATATATATATATATATATATATATATATATATATATATATATATATATATATATATATATATATGTACACACATATATATATATGTATGTATATAAAGAGCCCAAAAGAATAATCGCAAGCACGTGATTCGATTTTACGTAAGTATCCACTAGGAAAATGAAACAAAAATTCCGAACGTTTTCGTGTTTCACCACATTATCTCGGATGTATTTCCTTGATATAAACATATGTATAGAAAAATGTATTTATGTAAATGGTTATAAATTATTTATCTAAAGCATTTTCGAATATCAAACTAAGTTACTTTAAACTTATTGACCTACCGAGTAAATTTACATATCGGCCTGTTAGCTCAGTTGGTTAGAGCGCCATGCTAATAACGCGGATGTCGTGGGTTCGATCCCCATACGGGTCAGGAGGCTTTCTCTGTGAAATGTCATTTTGTACCTAAATAGTAACAGTAATATTTCACATTTTTTAGCTACTTTAATTCATTCCCATAAGTAACTCTAGTTTATGACGTTATATAGCATCACTCAAGAATTAGAAAGTTTGTAACATTAAAATATTTAAGAATATTTATCATCATAAAATTTACCAGAGTTTAGAATTGTCCAAGGACGCAAGACATAAATACACTGAGGAGTGTATGCATCTCGTTCAGCGGTGTATATAAAATGAATTTACATTTTGTTAAATGGTAAATAAATAAATATCTGTCATAATAACGCTTCCAATACATATATATATATATATATATATATATATATATATATATATATATATATATATATATATATATATATATATATATATATATATATATATATATATATATATATATATATATATATATATATATATATATATATATATATATATTAATAAATATGACCGAAAAAGTAATATTAATAATTCTAACACGAATTTTCTCAATCTTTCGTACATTTCTTTTCACTGTTGGAGGTAAATCAAAAATCAATTCTCCAAAATTCATTTTTATTTCTAGTCTGACGCGACACGAGCGCGTTTCGTAAAACTTATTACATTTTCAAAGACTTTAGTTTACAAATGCACAACTGAATTGAACTTACGCATCTCCGATTTTATATCTACATTTGAGTGAGGTGGATAGGGTGAGGTGGCATTAATAGGGTATTAATTTCATCAACACAAGACAGAACAAGAAGTGGTATTAATAGGGTATTAATTTCATCAACACAAGACAGAACACGAAACAATGGGTATTGAATAGAAGTGTTTGTAGAAAGCCTATTGGTCCATATTTCTTGATGCTTCTATATTGGAGCGGAGTCTTGAGGTGGGTAGAATAAAGTTGTGCATTAATTGGCTGTTGATTGCTGGTGTTGACTTCTTCATGTGTAGTGCCTCGCAAACGTCAAGCCGCCTGCTATCGCTGTATCTATCGATGATTTCTGTGTTGTTTACTAGGATTTCTCTGGCGATGGTTTGGTTGTGGGAAGAGATTATATGTTCCTTAATGGAGCCCTGTTGCTTATGCATCGTTAAACGCCTAGAAAGAGATGTTGTTGTCTTGCCTATATACTGGGTTTGTACGCCACGTTGGACGTAGAATCGCTGTTTACCAACGTACCTGTGGACGAGACAATCGGGATGATAGCCGACAGAGTGTATCGTGATCTAGCCTGTACTCCTCTTGACATGCCAGAAAATATTCTGAGGAAACTACTCCAAGCTTGTACTAAAGAGGCACCCTTCTTGAGCCCGGATGGGCACATGTATAAGCAAGTAGATGGGGTCGCCATGGGTTCTCCCCTAGGTGTCCTGTTTGCAAACTTCTACATGGGTACCATCGAGCAAAAAGTCTTAGTCGACATGAACTTGAAACCGGCCATATACTGCAGGTATGTTGACGACATTTTTACACAGGAACCTGATGTCAGACATCTGCAGGAGCTGAAGGAGGCATTTGAGCAGAGTTCCGTGTTGCGTTTCACTTACGAGATGGAAAAGGATGGGAAGCTGCCCTTTCTAGATGTAACAGTCATGGAAAAGAGCGGAGGTTTCCACACTGCAGTCTACACTAAGGAAACAAACAAAGGAATGTGCCTAAATGCCAACAGCGACTGTCCAGACAGGTACAAGAGGAGTGTTGTTAACGCATATGTCGACCGTGCTCTCAGCCACAGCTCAGAATGGAAGCAAGTCGACGAAGAACTCTGTAGGGTAAGGCAGGTCCTAGTCAACAACGGCTTCTCCAATGGTTTCGTCGAAGAGCCGGTCGGCCGAGCGGACAGCACGCTGGACTTGTGATCCTGTAGTCCTGGGTTCGATCCCAGGCGCCGGCGAGAAACATTGGGCAGAGTTTCTTTCACCCTATGCCCCTGTTACCTAGCAGTAAATAGGTACCTGGGTGTTAGTCAGCTGTCACGGGCTGCTTCCTGGGGGTGGAGGCCTGGTCGAGGACCGGGCCGCGGGTGTTAGTCAGCTGTCACGGGCTGCTTCCTGGGGGTGGAGGCCTGGTCGAGGACCGGGCCGCGGGGACACTAAAAGCCCTGAAATCATCTCAAGAAGACATCATAAAAAGGAAAGTGAAACGCCATGCAACCTCTGAAGAGACAACTAACACAACACCTATACCCCCCTATTAGACTATTTTACAGGAACTTCTTTTCCACAGCTCATAAAATGGAGGAAAGGGTCCTGAAAGATATTGTTAATAGAAACGTTATCCCTACAGACAAAAATCAGAGGATACAACTGACGATTTACTATAAAAGCAGAAAAACGGCCAGCCTACTCATGAGAAACTCTCCAGACACAAAACAGAACGCTTTAAAAGAGACTAACGTCGTCTATGCCTTCAAATGCCCTCTTGGGGACTGTAAGCTCCAAAAAACCCAGTATATAGGCAAGACAACAACATCTCTTTCTAGGCGTTTAACGATACATAAGCAACAGGGCTCCATTAAGGAACATATAATCTCTTCCCACAACCAAACCATCGCCAGAGAAATCATAGTAAACAACACAGAAATCATCGATAGATACAGCGATAGCAGGCGGCTTGACGTTTGCGAGGCACTACACATCAAGAAGTTAACACCAGCAATCAACAGCCAATTAATGCACAACTATATTCTACCCACCTCAAGACTCCGCTCCAATATAGAAGCATCAAGAAATATGGACCAATAGGCTTTCTACAAACACTTCTATTCAATACCCATTGTTTCGTGTTCTGTCTTGTGTTGATGAAATTAATACCCTATTAATACCACCTCTTGTTCTGTCTTGTGTTGATGAAATTAATACCCTATTAATGCCACCTCACCCCATCCACCTCACTCAAATGTAGATATAAAATCGGAGATGCGTAAGTTCAATTCAGTTGTGTATTTATAAACTAAAGTCTTTGAAAATGTAATAAGTTTTACGAAACGCGCTCGTGTCGCGTCAGACTAGAAATAAAAATGAATTTTGGAGAATTGATTTTTGATTTACCTCCAACAGTGAAAAGAAATGTACGAAAGATTGAGAAAATTCGTGTTAGAATTATTAATCTTACTTTTTCGGTCATATTTAATAATATATGTCTACAGGAAAGACTGCTACCCAAACATACTAATATATATATATATATATATATATATATATATATATATATATATATATATATATATATATATATATATATATATATATATATATATATATATATATATATATATATATATATATATATATATATATATATATATATAAATATATATATATATATACATATATATAATAAATTTGTAACTATTATATGCGTTGAGCTCAACACACACACTACTCTACATAGGGGGTGTAGCTCAGTGGTAGAGCATTCGACTGCAGATCGAGAGGTCCCTGGTTCAATCCCGGGTGCCCCCTTGTTTTATGAAAACATTTAAATCAGAGTACTACAATTTCCACGTTATAGTTTACACTTCATGTACAATTGCTCTGGAATAACAATTACTGCATTGTAATTAACAGAAGCGCTGTTTGTACACTATTACAAAAAAAGTTAGAATTAGCGTAAATTATATATATATATTATTTTTAATTCTATTCTTTGGCCACAAAATTGATAAAGAATTACACAAGCAAGACGTGATTTCAAGAATTTAAAGTATCCAGCAACATAGCGCAACAGTAACACAAATACCAATGTGTCAATGATTGGGTATCCATCCACCCAACACGTTAAACTGTTGGTTTTTCTTAATGTGGAAAATGACTGAAAATGTTGCAGCAGAAAGCTTAATTATCTCAAATTCTCTCCCTATTTTTCTCATTACAAACTCTTAATAAGTTACAATCAAACTGTAACTTGCTTGTCTTTGAAGCCAGACACAGATATACGTTCTAGTCTTTTATTTTAAAGTTAATTAATGTGGCCACTTACTACAGATTACTTTTACTTTATTATTGTCACCAGGGATTAACCTATATATTTACTCATATAAGTTAGTGTTCTTCACTGCAGTTTATTTTCTTATATGTTTAATTAGCTCTTATTTACTCTACGTATTATCTTAATTATTAAAGTTATTTTCCCTATTCTGTTTTTCGCTCAACCTCAGAAATGTGCATACTTAACTAAAGGGGTCAGAGTCAAATTGTTGTGGTTCCCCTCACATGATTGAGATCCAAAGAACATAAAAATAAAGTTGATATTCTTGTCAAGCAAGCTTGCAGTAAATATAGACATGTTGCACATAATCTTGCACTATCAAATATAAAAAGTGTCATTATAGACAAGAAATCTCAGACGAAACCAAAGCAAGCTGCAGTGGAGTGTGAACAGGAACCACCTTACGGTTACCTTGCAATGATTTCGGGGCTCAACGTCTCGGCGGCCCGGTCCCCAACCAGGCCTTATGGTTGCTAGAGTAGTGAACCAGAATGTTTGACGCGGCTACTGCTTGCAGCCTGACGTATGACTCACAGCCTGGTTAATCAGGTAAAACAACACTTCCTTGAGAAAACCTTCTGGCCTGTATGGGGATCGAACCCACGACATCCGCGTTATTAGCACGGCGCTCTAACCAACTGAGCTAACAGGCCGTTAGGTTTAGAAAACAAGCCGATATTATATATATAAAAAATAAATGTATCAAACAAAACACTTGTATGAGCCATGTAACAAAATCAGTACACTGCCAGATGTGGTCCCACTGACAGTCACCTTGTATGGAGATCTAGACAAAATGAAATATAAAGTGTGTGTGGATCAAGTCGAACACCAATAGACTAACAGTGTTTTTCATTTTTTTTAATAGTCATGGTCGCCTTCCATGCTCTTATCTAAAACCACTGTGAGTTTGAGGGTTCATATTAGCTAACAAACATCAATTTTAAATTGGACTGTTTACTCAGCAAACACTTTTCCATAAACTGTGTTCTTTTTGTCTATTGTAAACACAAGTATTGTCTAAGCACTTGTATTGCTTGTCTAATGATGAAATGTAAATCTAACGTTCAAATAATACCTTGTGTTTGAATAAAAGAGTAGCCAAATGTCCTGGAGTGTTCTAAGTGTGTATGAGTATGAGTACTAGTATATATAACATTAATAATTGTGTAATTAGCGTCAAAAGACTGTTATTTGCTTAGCTAAACGAACTAAGGGGTTCAGTTCCTGAACCAATTATGTGCCTCTGTAACCCTTTACTCCACCGCCCATGGGATGGGTATGGGGTTCATAATAAAGACAGAAATTGAATTTAATTGTGCTCTATGTTTAAGGCATTAAATTTAAGTCACTTCAATTCTTTAAGAGTTGGTAGACTTTGCCATCTCTAAGCTTTACGGTCATTACTTTCTCTTGCACATAAAATTTACTTTAGAGCCCATTAACACCGATGGATCACTGATTCAGTTAAACGGAGGGCGAGAAGTGCTGTTATTGTTTACCAGCCCGATGGTAGCACAACTGAAAAGAATATAAAAGTCAGTAACTGAGTTGTTGCCTGGAGCTGCCTGAGAGAGGATGCTGTTTGGCGTGTCGGCGCCATGGGGACCCCCCCACCCCCCTTCTCCACTGTTCGCTGGACGGAGACCGTTGGTTTGGAGTTTTCAGGACGTGCTTCATACCTTGCTCTTGATGTTATGTTGTTGGACATGTTACGTGTTCGTGTGGACGAGGTGTACGGGCTCCAGCTCCTGACGACCCACTGAGCAGTAGTGAAGTTTAACTCCGCGGCGGTGTACAAGGAGTTAGTAGCCTGAAATGATAGACAAACGTTGACCCTCCCTGGGGACGGCGGTACGGTCGCCATTTCCGACCGCTGCTGCTCTGTTACCTATGTTGCATTGCATAGTGTGCCCTTTGAGTTTTCGGAGGCCCTGCTTGGGAGATACTTTGGCCAATATGGTACGGTCAATACAAGTCATCTCTGTTAACAATAACTCAAACTCTTATATTACATCACACTTCACTCCTAGCAAGTATTCAGTGAGTAATCCTCATTTAAGATCAAACGGACCACTAATTACATCCCCATTGAGTTACGTTAACTAAGCCTACCCTAACTTGGTAGCTTCTCAACAGTCTGTGTCAAAAAATTACTAGTGAGTGTTAATTACCCTAATTAACTCCGAGCAATTAATTAACTGTCACCAGGACCGATAATTAATCATCCATAAATACGTCTCACTCCGCACTGCCTAAGCAGGTCTCATCAAACACTGTGAATTCACGGGAAAGGAGTTAATTACCCCTAATTAACATGTGTGTAATTAATCCACTGTCCTCAGACAGGATATGATTAATGCAACGATTTATGCTAGCTCCATGACCTCGTTTTACCAAGTCATCTGAGCCCTCCAGACGTAAATTACTCCATTAATTAACATGAGCCACTAATTGCTATACCCCAGAAAGGTAATTAGTCTCGAGCAAATTACGTTAACACAAATACTGACAGATCCTCTCCCACTACGTGAATTCATGATGAGAAGGCTAATTACATAATTAGCTAGAGTGGTCAATTAATTGTCACACGGAAAATTAATTGCTCCCGAGATGTATCTCACTCAAGCTCAACGCTGTTCTCTCACATAACAGCCCTCATTCACTCCACAATAAGTGTGCACCCCTTATCCAGTTAATTACCCCTTACTTAATTAATTCACTGAATCCTTAAGTCCTCAACACAACTTAAAGAAACAAAGTAACCCAAGTGTTACATAGGTCACACTACAATGGCATGCAACAACACAAATGCACTGCCCACATACGGTTGCGGCTACTGCAACTCGTTAATTACTGTGCCCACACAATAATGACACACGGTTGTGCAACAACAAGAGTATACCAATATTACTGCCCCCCTTTTCTTGCAACCGTTGCAAAGGACTACTGTGAGCACACACTTACCTCAGCAAGGCAATTAACCAATCAACTGCCTGCTCTCATTAAGTACTGTGAATTCCCCTGAATAATTCTAGAGGTCCCTTAAACCCTCAACACAGCTCCCATGGCAGCAATATCGTATAAACTGATAACAACACTGCACAAACCTGCAACATAATGATGCTGTCAGCATACCCCACATGCTAATGACATCATTAGGCAATCAGTCAGCAATCACATCTACTGACTCACCACACAACACAGTACATAAAACATGCAAATGAACACATAGAAATGGCATTCACATAATCAATGAAAATTATATCATCAGGTAAATGTATGTCTAACTACACAGACCTCAGGATACCCACTGACATCCCTGCAACCTGGCCTGCCTACCTCTAATGATACAATTTAGATGCAGTACTCTATGGCATTAATCAAGTCTGAACGACTATATAGAATCGACAGGCTGGATCACTTATATGGTAAATCTCTACACTGACCGGTTACATACTCGAGTCAGTCTACACACACATATATATATATATATATATATATATATATATATATATATATATATATATATATATATATATATATATATATATATATATATATATATATATATATATATATATATATATATATATATATATATATATATATATATATATATATATGCGAACAAGCCTGAATGGTCCCCAGGACAATATGCAACTGAAAACTCACACCCTTATATATATATATATATATATATATATATATATATATATATATATATATATATATATATATATATATATATATATATATATATATATATATATATATATATATATATATATATATATATATAACTACAGTGTGGTCGTGTACAACATCTATCTCCAGGTACCGCCCTAGTTAGTTATATATATATATATATATATATATATATATATATATATATATATATATATATATATATATATATATATATATATATATATATAACTACAGTGTGGTCGTGTACAACATCTATCTCCAGGTACCGCCCTAGCAGTCACCTGGACGTGCCACTGACAGCTGTCTCTCAGCTGCTTCCCTAGCCTGGCAGGGCTATGGGACAACACAGCTTTACCGTGAATTTTCCCTAATACTGAGACACTGTTACACTGGCTATTGTACTCACGTTTTCCTCACATTTCACTCATTTCCCAGGTCACTACCTCTCGGGCTGTCAACACTTAGCTTGTTCCTCAAGCGTCGACAAGATGTGGCCCTAGGCTGTCCCGGGAATGTGGCCAAGTGGCCCAAGGAGGTGGCCAAGGCATGTGGCCACCGCGTGGCCCACAGCGCCCCTCCTGAGCTGAGAGGGGGGGTAGTCGGCGCGCGGCCAGGCAGGGTGGCCGGGCCATGCGGCGGGGTGGCCTGGGGGTGGCCCCCAGGCATACACACGTGGATGGGGAATCACCAACAACTCCAGCAAACCAGAGCCTGCCTTGCTCTACACTGGGGTGACAATGGCCAGCGGCGTCCCCACACTGAAGCCGCCTGGCAGAATTCAAAGTCCAACATGGACCTGTAATTTCACCACAATTACACTAGGAGGCCCTGTCCGTATTCTGCTAATTGTCCATCAACACTAGACAGGTTATTTGAACCACCTGTTACACCATGAGGCTCTGCCAGCTGCCTCATGGGTGCCCACTGTCTCTGACGCTATTTTACTGGTCCTTCCGTACCTCATCGGCCCCAAATTTCACGAAAATTGGGTCTAGACACAACCCGGGATGGCAGGAGTGCCATCCCTGCTGGACAACACGGTACCGTCCGCGATTAACGGGGGTGGAGGGGGAAAACTCCCCCCTTCACCCAGCCATGTCCTCGTCCACCTGCTACCCTGCTCAAACTGACGATTTCGCGGGCTAAGGAAACTCAAAATGCCCATACCTCCTCCCCTACTTTGTCTTGACCAATCAGCACGAAGCCTGCACTGTTCCCTCGTGCCGCTACCAATCACAGCTGTTCGCGCCAAACACAGCTCGGAGCAGACATGCCTACCCCAATCACAGGCCTCACTCACCCTCAGGCGTCCCGTGACGTCACAAGGAGGGGGAGGCCTAAGACAGTGGCGCACTGTCTCTCATGGTGGGGGGGGGGGGGCAATTGTCACCCCACTTTGCCCCCACCTCTAACGGTTTGAGTCAAGTACCTTACATACCACTTCACTCTCACCTCCTCATCCTATTTCACAGAAACAGGAAAATCTCTGTAATTCTCTCTACAGAGCAATCACAGACTTCTGACTACTCACAAATGATAATCCTTAACATAAGCCTGCATTCAACACCCCACAAGTATATGTTAGTTTGAAAGCTCCAGTTTCTAGAGTCCCTAGAGCGACTAGCCTAATCTAGAAACTAGGAAAACTAGCTAAGGGAATCGAGATTCACTCACAATGTTATTATTATTCACAAAGTACAAAAATAAACACTCCACGCTTGGGACAACTCCACACAAGCATAAGTGTATGAATATATAATATTTCCAGACCTTCTACTAGTAACGCTTCACTCAGTAACCAGGACACACAAACACGTAGCTCCCTTAATTATACCACTGAAAATCTTATTAACTGTTAAAGTGGATTTTTCCAGTGGCAGCAAACACTCGCCAGCAGACTCATGTGATGTCTGCTGTATTAAACAAGTTATAAACTGTGTCAACTGCACTTATATGCGAGGCAGTCCCTGACAGCTGTCACTATCTGTTAGCGTTTACTATGTTTCCCTTCACAAGGTTGACCTAGACGGTAGAGCGACGGTCTCGCTTCATGCAGGTCGGCGTTCAATCCCCTACCGACCGTCCAAGTGATTGGGCACCATTCCTTTCCCCCTCGTCCCATCCCATATCCTTATTCTGATCCTTTCCAAGTGCTATATAGTCGTAATGGCTTGGCGTTTTCTCTCGACAATTACCTTCCATTCACAAGGGGCGCCTGGTGGCTGAGTGGACAGCACTCAGGACTCGTAATCCTGGGGACCTGGGTTCGATCCCCGACGATGACGGAAAACAAATGGGCAGAGTTTCTTTCACCCTTCCTTACACAAGTTTCTAAAGGCAGTCCTTATGTTGGCCAGTCTAGCATATGCCGCTGATGATATCCTTTTGATGTGGGCCTCTGGGGACAGGTTCGGTGTGATATCAACCCCCCAGATCTTTTTCTCTATTTGACTCTTGCAGGATTTCACTTCCCAGATGGTACCTTGTGTTCAGCCTCCTGCTCCCTTCGCCTAATTTCAATACTTTACACTTTCCAGAGTTGAACTTAAACAGCCATTTTCAAGCCCATTTCTCCAGTTTGTCCAGGTCATCCTGTAGTCTCTGTCTATCTTCATCTGTCTTGATTCTTCTCATATATTTTGCATCATCTGCAAACATTGAGAGGAATGAGTCTATACCCTCTGGAAGATTATTTACATATATTAGAAACAGGATGGGTCCAAGTACAGAGCCCTGTAGGACTCCGCTGGTGACATCTCGCCACTTTGATGTCTCTCCCTTTACAGTTACTCACAGTTTCCTGTTGCTTAGATTCTCCCTTATCCACTAGAGCATCTTACCTTTTACTACTGCCTGTTGCTCCAACTTTTGTAACAGCCTTTTATGGGGTACTGTGTCAAAGGTTTTCTGACAGTCCAAGAAAATTCAGTTTGCCCACCCTTCTCTTTCTTGCTTGGTCATAGAATTCTATTAAACCTATGAGCCTATTTCTCACGATCATTAATAGGGTATTAATTTCATCAACACATGATGAATACTTGATATATGTTTATATCAAGGAAATACATCCGAGATAATGTGGTGAAACACGAAAACGTTCGGAATTTTTGTTTCATTTTCCTAGTGGATACTTACGTAAAATCGAATCACGTGTTTGCGATTATTCTTTTGGGCTCTTTATATATATACATATATATATTTCATGTTGATGAAATTAATACCCTATTAATCCCACCTCACCCCATCCACCTCACTCAAGTGTAGATATAAAATCGGAGATGCGTAAGTTCTATTCAGTTGTGTATTTGTAAACTAAAGTCTTTGAAAATGTAATAAGTTTTATGAAACGCGCTCGTGTCGCGTCAGACTAGAAATAAAAATGAATTTTGGAGAATTGATTTTTGATTTACCTCCAACAGTAAAAAGAAATGTACGAAAGATTGAGAAAATTCGTGATAGAATTATTAATCTTACTTTTTCGGTCATATTTAATAATATATATATATATATACATTCGATGGTTACAAGATATACATGGGTTGATACAAAAATAATAATGCAAAAAGGTGCTTAAAGGTTATGGATCTCTTGAAAAACACAACAATGGGAAACATTGATGAATGTCACAGACGGGTTCGATCATTGTTGCAAGTCAAACACTTCTTCGAATTCCTCTGAAGTTGGACTAGTGCCCAAGACGCAACAGGCATTTCCCCTCTGAATCGCAACACTGAGGCGCTGGAACAAGAAACTTTTTGCTGTCTGGTCTTTTGTAGCGCTGATCAATTTGTCCCCCAATTCCTTCAGGAACTTCAATGCACATTTTCCCCACGAACCGAGGGTCTCCGAGCCGATCGGAACAAAGCTGTAGCAGTGTGCTAGACCTCTGTATTTAATAATTTTCTGCGATTACCTGAAAGAAGCAGCACCACCGCTTTCACGTGTGCTGTAGTGGAGGTAGGTACTGGCCAGTGTAGCAGCACACGTGTAGTCCCACACCACCTGCTTACCATCCTTCCAAGGTAGCAAGGTGACCCCATCAGGGCGCTTCTGAGGGTCGTTAGGTCTGGATAAGTGTGGTTCTCTTTGTGCCGGGCAGCGGGCTGTGGCGAGGCTCCTCTTGATGATGTCGTTGACTTCTTCATGTCTTGCGATTTTACCCTGTGATTTACGACATACCAGACCATGACGACCATATTGGTCTGCCATCGCAGTTCCGCAGATGCACCTATGTTCGGTGAGGATCGGGGCGGCAAGGCGAAGGGCAACTCCAATGCGGAGAGCGTCATGACTGAGGCGAGTTCCCAGGGCTGCATTGGGCACAGCAAATAAAAAATCCCCGGCGTGGGGTGCTGTTACCGCTAGGAGGCGGCCTTTGTTTTCAGCATCAGCGTTGTCAATCATTGCTGTGACAGTCTTTTCCATTATGGGGCTATCCCAGTGGGCCTGCTTGTGGTCTTTTGGGACTTGTGGTCGGGGTTGAGGGTGTGCAATGGTGTCCCATTGTCTGGCTGCTTCGATGAACGTTTGATCATGAGTTCCCGCGGTCTCTCTCATACGCTCTGGTAGGATCTGCCCTACCAATTCGTTGGCTGCTGTACATGAGGATAAGAATGCTGGAAGTGCTACCTCAGTTGCGTTTCGTATGCCTATCCCTCCAAATCTCACTGGTAGTGTTGCTTGGTCCCACTGACTGTCATCTAAATCTAGGTTGAGCGCCTTCCTGAATATTGACCTGAGGAGCTCATCATATTGATTTAGAAGTGGGTTGCCAAAAGTTGGTGCACACCTTAAGAAGTATGTTAGCCTGGGCAAGGTAAGGCACTTTGTGAGAAGGTAGAGGGCATCGTGGGAGTCCAAGTCCCCAATTCTCTCTTCCATCCTCTTTAGGTCTCTAAACTTTTCGTCAAGGACTGCAGCAATGGCATTGTGGCCCAGAGGTGCTCCGAGTAGTGTGCTGTCGGTAGGTTTAACGACTGAGGCTTCTGGTAGAACTGATTTCACTGCTCTAATGATTACTTCACTAGATGCAATAATTTCGCACTTGGAGGGGTTAAGAACGAGACCCATGGACTCCCCCCGTGTCTTCACCAGCTGTAGGTCTTCTAGCAGGGAATCTTGTGTGCCTGCCAGAGTGCCATCATCCAGGAACCAGATGTTGAGCTCGCTGGACAGTCTGGTTGTAATTTCTCGAACCGCTATGCAAAAGAGGAACGGTGCAAGTGGGTCACCCTGTTGAATTCCCTCTGCTGAGGTGACTTCATGTTTGCCAAACAGGAGGGTTGAGTCTTTGCTGTAGCCTGCTGACACAAACGGGAGAATGCTTGGGCAATGTTCCTGGACTGCAGTGAGGATTGCTTCCCTTTTGACCGAGTTGAAAGCGTTTTTAAAATCTAATTTTACTACTGCCTGGTCTTCAGTAAGAGAGCTAATGTTGGCTCGTGCAGCATGAGCCGCTGCTTCGCAGCCTTGGGGGACTCCAAACCCCAGCTGGTTGGGTTGCAGCATGGTGGCTGCTTCCGTTCGGATACTTCTGACAGCAGCCCTTGCAACTAGGCGGCGAAGGGTATTACCAACGG
Organism: Procambarus clarkii; assembly: GCF_040958095.1. Lineage (NCBI taxonomy): Eukaryota > Metazoa > Arthropoda > Malacostraca > Decapoda > Cambaridae > Procambarus > Procambarus clarkii. The sequence goes on along the minus strand of NC_091233.1, from coordinate 6,111,099 downwards.
CAATGGGTCTGATCCCTCCCCCCTTCTTTTTAAGGGCACATAGGGAAGCACCAAAGAAGAATGGTTTGATTTCATCAGGGATTAACAAGGCGAGGCAGTTGTTGACAAACGATGTGATTTCTGTCAGGAGCGCTTCTGCAGCTGGGCCAAGAACAGGGTTCACCATTTCCTTCACATGTTGAGGTCTTACCCCTGTGTAGCCTCCTGAGGAGCCCGGGGGAAATGAAACGATAGCTTTATAAACCTCTGACTCCCGAAGGACGAGAGGTTCCTGGTTAGGGGCGAGCCTGACCTGTGGGGGAGGTTCACCTACGGCCCTGAGCGGCCCTGATATATATATATATATATATATATATATATATATATATATATATATATATATATATATATATATATATATATATATATATATATATATATATATATATATATATATATATATATATATATATATATATATATATATATATATATATATATATGTATTGGAAGCGTTATTATGTCAGATATTTATTTATTTACCATTTAACAAAATGTAAATTCATTTTATATACACCGCTGAACGAGATGCGTACACTCCTCTGTGTATTTATGTCTTGTGTCCTTGGACAATTCTAAGCTCTGGTAAATTTTATGATGATAAATATTCTTAAATATTTTAATGTTACAAACTTTCTAATTCTTGAGTGATGCTATATAACGTCATAAACTAGAGTTACTTATGGGAATGAATTATAGTAGTTAAAAAATGTGAAATATTACTGTTACTATTTAGGTACAAAATGACATTTCACAGAGAAAGCCTCCTGACCCGTATGGGGATCAAACCCACGACATCCGCGTTATTAGCATGGCGCTCTAACCAACTGAGCTAACAGGCCGATATGTAAATTTACTCGGGTGCTCAATAAGTTTAAAGTAACTTAGTTTGATATTCGAAAATGCTTTAGATAAATAATTTATAACCATTTACATAAATACATTTTTCTATACATATGTTTATATCAAGGAAATACATACGAGATAATGTGGTGAAACACGAAAACGTTCGGAATTTTTGTTTCATTTTCCTAGTGGATACTTACGTAAAATCGAATCACGTGTTTGCGATTATTCTTTTGGGCTCTTTATATATATGCATATATATATATGTGTACATATATATATATATATATATATATATATATATATATATATATATATATATATATATATATATATATATATATATATTAGTATATTTTGGTAGCAGTCTTTCCTGTAGACATATATTATTAAATATGACCGAAAAAGTAAGATTAATAATTCTAACACGAATTTTCTCAATCTTTCGTACATTTCTTTTCACTGTTGGAGGTAATTCAAAAATCAATTCTCCAAAATTCATTTTTATTTCTAGTCTGACGCGACACTTGAGCGCGTTTCGTAAAACTTATTACATTTTCAAAGACTTTAGTTAACACATACATAACTGAATAGAACTTACTGAATAGAATAGAACATCTCCGATTTTGTTTATATCTACACTTGAGTGAGGTGGATGGGGTGAGGTGGTATTTAATAAGGTATTAATTTCATCAACACAAGCCAGAACATGAAACAATGGGTACTGAATAGAAGTGATTGTAGAAAGCCTATTGGTCCATATTTCTTGATGCTTCTATATTGGAGCGGAGTCTTGAGGTGGGTAGAATATAGTTGTGCATTAATTGGCTGTTGATTGCTGGTGTTGACTTCTTGATGTGTAATGCCTCGCAAACATCAAGCCGCCTGCTATCGCTGTATCTATCGATGATTTCTGTGTTGTTTACTAGGATTTCTCTGGCGATGGTTTGGTTGTGGGAAGAGATTATATGTTCCTTAATGGAGCCCTGTTGCTTATGCATCGTTAAACGCCTAGAAAGAGATGTTGTTGTCTTGCCTATATACTGGGTTTTTTGGAGCTTACAGTCCCCAAGAGGGCATTTGAAGGCATAGACGACGTTAGTCTCTTTTAAAGCGTTCTGTTTTGTGTCTGGAGAGTTTCTCATGAGTAGGCTGGCCGTTTTTCTGGTTTTATAGTGAATCGTCAGTTGTATCCTCTGATTTTTGTCTGTAGGGATAACGTTTCTATTAACAAAATCTTTCAGGACCCTTTCCTCCGTTTTATGAGCTGTGGAAAAGAAGTTCCTGTAAAATAGTCTAATAGGGGGTATAGGTGTTGTGTTGGTTGTCTCTTCAGAGGTTGCATTGCGTTTCACTTTCCTTCTTATGATGTCTTCGACGAAACCATTGGAGAAGCCGTTGTTGACTAGGACCTGCCTTACCCTACAGAGTTCATCGTCGACTTGCTTCCATTCTGAGCTGTGGCTGAGAGCTCGGTCGACATATGCGTTAACAACACTCCTCTTGTACCTATCTGGGCAGTCGCTTTTGACATTTAGGCACATTCCTATGTTCGTTTCCTTAGTGTAGACTGCAGTGTGGAAACATCCGCTCTTTTCCATGACTGTTACATCTAGAAAGGGCAGCTTCCCATCCTTTTCCATCTCGTAAGTGAAACGCAGCACGGAACTCCACTCAAATGCCTCCTTCAGCTCCTGCAGATGTCTGACATCAGGTACCTGTGTAAAAATGTCGTCAACATACCTGCAGTATATGGCCGGTCCTCGAGACACAAAAGAAGGTCACTACCAAAGATACCTTACAACCAGAACTTATTGCGGAAGGAGGAAAGAATCGAGGCAATTACAGAAGCACCATACTGTCCCCCGAGCTCAAAGCGGCAGCTAAAAGCCTTCGTGAGAACAAGGAGATAGTTGTCAGGAGAGGTGACAAGTCGCCAATATATGTCATTCTTAAAAAAGACGAATATCTGGCGAAAATGAACCTCATACTCTCTGACCAAACTAAATTCCAAAGGGTAACGAAGGACACTACAGCCGAATTGAAAGCAAAGGTCAACACACTAATCGAAACTGTGAACGCCAAGAAATCAGGACTCCACCTGCCAAAGATTATTGGGGAATATAAACCCGGATATGCGTATGGAAATGTCAAGACACACAAGCCTGGAAACCCACTTCGGCCAATCATTAGCCAGATACCCACACCAACGTACAGACTAGCGAAGCGACTCAACGGCCTGCTGACTCCTTATGTCCCTTGCGCCTTCAGCCTGAAGTCGCCAAAGGAATTTGTTGACTTACTGCGGGGCACACGGGCCAAAGGAATAAGAGCCTCGTTGGACGTAGAATCGCTGTTCACCAACGTACCAGTGGACGAGACAATCGGGATGATAGCCGACAGAGTGTATCGTGATCCAGCCTGTACTCCTCTTGACATACCAGAAAATATCCTAAGGAAACTACTCCAAGCTTGTACTAAAGAGGCACCCTTCTTGAGCCTGGATGGGCACATGTATAAGCAAGTAGATGGGGTCGCCATGGGTTCTCCCCTAGGTGTCCTGTTTGCAAACTTCTACATGGGTACCATCGAGCAAAAAGTCTTAGTCGACATGAACTTGAAACCGGCCATATACTGCAGGTATGTTGACGACATTTTTACACAGGTACCTGATGTCAGACATCTGCAGGAGCTGAAGGAGGCATTTGAGCGGAGTTCCGTGCTGCATTTCACTTACGAGATGGAAAGGATGGTAAACTGCCCTTTCTAGATGTAACAGTTATGGAAAAGAGCGGAGGTTTCCACACTGCAGTCTACACTAAGGAAACGAACATAGGAATGTGCCTAAATGCCAAAAGTGACTGCCCAGATAGGTACAAGAGGAGTGTTGTTAACGCATATGTCGACCATGCTCTCAGCCACAGCTCAGAATGGAAGCAAGTCGACGATGAACTCTGTAGGGTAAGGCAGGTCCTAGTCAACAACGGCTTCTCCAATGGTTTCGTCGAAGACATCATAAGAAGGAAAGTGAAACGCCATGCAACCTCTGAAGAGACAACCAACACAATACCTATACCTCCTATTAGACTATTTTACAGGAACTTCTTTTCCACAGCTCATAAAACGGAGGAAATGGTCCTGAAAGATATTGTTAATAGAAACGTTATCCCTACAGACAAAAATCAGAGGATACAACTGACGATTTACTATAAAACCAGAAAAACGGCCAGCCTACACATGAGAAACTCTCCAGACACAAAACAGAACGCTTTAAAAGAGACCAACGTCGTCTATGCCTTCAAATGCCCCCTTGGGGACTGTAAGCTCCAAAAAAACCAGTATATAGGCAAGACAACAACATCTCTTTCTAGGCGTTTATCGATGCATAAGCAACAGGGCTCCATTAAGGAACATATAATCTCTTCCCACAACCAAACCATCGCCAGAGAAATCCTAGTAAACAACACAGAAATCATGAAAATTACAGGAAAATGAAACAAAAATTCCGAACGTTTTCGTGTTTCACCACATTATCTCGGATGTATTTCCTTCATATAAACATATGTATAGAAAAATGTATTTATGTAAATGGTTATAAATTATTTATCTAAAGCATTTTCGAATATCAAATTAAGTTACTTTAAACTTATTGACCAACCGAGTAAATTTACATATCGGCCTGTTATCTCAGTTGGTTAGAGCGCCATGCTAATAACGCGGATGTCGTGGGTTCGATCCCCATATGGGTCAGGAGGTTTTCTCTGTGGAATGTCATTTTGTACCTAAATACTAACAGAAATATTTCACATTTTTTAACTACTTTAATTCATTCCCATAAGTAACTCTAGTTTATGACGTTATATAGCATCACTCAAGAATTAGAAAGTTTGTAACATTAAAATATTTAAGAATATTTATCATCATAAAATTTACCAGAGCTTAGAATTGTCCAAGGACACAAGACATAAATACACTGAGAAGTGTACGCATCTCGTTAAGCGATGTATATAAAATGAATTTACATTTTGTTAAATGGTAAAATAAATAAATATCTGCCATAATAACGCTTCCAATACATATATATATTATATATATATATATATATATATATATATATATATATATATATATATATATATATATTTATATATATATATATATATATATATATATATATATATATATATATATATATATATATATATATATATATAATAATAATAAATTTGTAACTATTATATGCGTTGAGCTCAACACACACACTACTCTACATAGGGGGTGTAGCTCAGTGGTAGAGCATTCGACTGCAGATCGAGAGGTCCCTGGTTCAATCCCGGGTGCCCCCTTGTTTTATGAAAACATTTAAATCAGAGTACTACAATTTCCACGTTATAGTTTACACTTCATGTACAATTGCACTGGAATAACAATTACTGCATTGTAATTAACAGAAGCGCTGTTTGTACACTATTACAAAAAAAGTTAAAATTAGCGTAAATTATATATATATATTATTTTAAATTGTATTCTTTGGCCACAAAATTGATACAGAATTACACAAGCAAGACGTGATTTCAAGAATCTAAAGTATCCAGCAACATAGCGCAACAGTAACACAAATACCAATGTGTCAATGATTGGGTATCCATCCACCCAACACGTTAAACTGTTGGTTTTTCTTAATGTGGAAAATGACTGAAAATGTTGCAGCAGAAAGCTTAATTATCTCAAATTCTCTCCCTATTTTTCTCATTACAAACTCTTAATAAGTTACAATCAAACTGTAACTTGCTTGTCTTTGAAGCTAGACACAGATATACGTTCTAGTCTTTTATTTTAAAGCTCATTAATGTGGCCACTTACTACAGATTACTTTTACTTTATTATTGTCACCAGGGATTAACTTATATATTTACTCATATAAGTTAGTGTTCTTCACTGCAGTTTATTTTATTATATGTTTAATTAGCTCTTATTTACTCTACGTATTATCTTAATTATTAAAATTATTTTCCCTATTCTGTTTTTCGCTCAACCTCAGAAATGTGCATACTTAACTAAAGGGGTCAGAGTCAAATTGTTGTGGTTCCCCTCACATGATTGAGATCCAAAGAACATAAAAATAAAGTTGATATTCTTGTCAAGCAAGCTTGCAGTAAATATAGACATGTTGCACATAATCTTGCACTATCAAATATAAAAAGTGTCATTATAGACAAGAAATCTCAGACGAAACCAAAGCAAGCTGCAGTGGAGTGTTAAAAGGAACCACCTTACGGTTACCTTGCAATGATTTCGGGGCTCAACGTCCCGGCGGCCCGGTCCCCAACCAGGCCTCATGGTTGCTAGAGTAGTGAACCAGAATGTTTGACGCGGCTACTGCTTGCAGCCTGACGTATGACTCACAGCCTGGTTAATCAGGTAAAACAACACTTCCTTGAGAAAACCTTCTGGCCTGTATGGGGATCGAACCCACGACATCCGCGTTATTAGCACGGCGCTCTAACCAACTGAGCTAACAGGCCGATAGGTTTAGAAAACAAGCCGATATTATATATATATAAAATAAATGTATCAAACAAAACACTTGTATGAGCCAAGTAACAAAATCAGTACACTGCCAGATGTGGTCCCACTGACAGTCACCTTGTATGGAGATCTAGACAAAATGAAATATAAAGTGTGTGTGGATCAAGTCGAACACCAATAGACTAACAGTGTTTTTCATTTTTTTTAATAGTCATGGTCGCCTTCCATGCCCTATCTATAACCACTGTGAGTTTGAGGGTTCATATTAGCTAACAAACATCAATTTTAAATTGGACTGTTTACTCAAACACTTTTCCATAAACTGTGTTCTTTTTGTTTATTGTAAACACAAGTATTGTCTAAGCACTTGTATTGCTTGTCTAATGATGAAATGTAAATCTAACGCTCAAATAATACCTTGTGTTTGAATAAAAGAGTAGCCAAATGTCCTGGAGTGTTCTAAGTGTGTATGAGTATGAGTACGAGTATATATAACATTAATAATTGTGTAACTAGCGTCAAAAGACTGTTATTTGCTTAGCTAAACGAACTAAAGGGTTCAGTTCCTGAACCAATTATGTGCCTCTGTAACCCTTTACTCCACCGCCCATGGGATGGGTATGGGGTGCATAATAAAGAAATTGAATTGAATTGTGCTCTAAGTTTGAGGCTTTAAATTTAAGTCACTAATTCTTTAAGAGTTGCTAGACTTTGACATCTCATAGCTTTGCGGTCATTACATTCTCTTGCACATAAAATTTACTTTAGAGCCCATTAACACCGATGGATCACTGATTCAGTTAAACGGAGGGTGAGAAGTACTGTTATTGTTTACCAGCCCGATGGTAGCACAACTGAAATGAATGTAAAAGTCAATAACTGAGTTGTTGCCTGGAGCTGCCTGACGGAGGATGCTGTTTAGCGTGTCGGCGCCATGGGGACCCCCTTCCCTTCTCCCTGTTCGCCGGACGGAGACCGCTGATTTGGAGTTTTCAGGACGTGCTTCATACCTTGCTCTTGAGGTTGTGTTGTTGGACATGTTACGTGTTCGTGTGGACGAGGTGTACGGGCTCCAGCTCCTGACGACCCACCGAGCAGTAGTGAAGTTTAACTCCGCGGCGGTGTACAAGGAGTTCGTAGCCTGCTATGATGGACGAACATTGACCCTCCCTGGGGACGGCGGTACGGTCGCCATTTCCGACCGCTGCGGCTCTGTTACCTATGTTGCATTGCATAGTGTGCCCTTCGAGTTTTCGGAGGCCCTGCTTAGGAGATACTTTGGTCAATATGGTACAGTGGTATCCCTCCGTATGAACTCCGTCTCTTCCGGCAGGTGGCGTGGGGTCTCTTATGGTAAACGCACTCTCGCCTTGAGACTCAAGTCCCTGGTTCCCTCCACGGTTACCTTGCTTGGGTACACTCTGCGTGCATTCTATGCAGGGCAGCCACGCTTCTGTTTTCGTTGTGGCCTTGAGGGGCACCTGGCAGCCGCTTGCACTGGGGTCGCGGCTGCACCTGTTAATTAATCTGTTCCGAGAAGAGGATTTTCCCCCGTTAGTGGCGCAGGACCTGTCGTCTCGTGATGGAGTGGGTGGGGAGGTTTCCCCGCCGCCTGCTGACCCGGTGGTGGTTCTGCATTCCTCGGCTGCTGGCCCGGCATGTGTCGATGGTGGTGTACACAACGAGGTGGTGGTGTGTGCGGCTCCGTCCCCGCAGTCTGTCTCTTTACTTCCGACAACTTCTGCACCTGTTTCCGCCTCTGCGCCTCTGTCGCCTTCGACGTCGCTGCAGGCTCCCTCATCTGTGTTGATCCCTTCCCCCTTCCCCGGCCACACCTGTTCCTTCTCCTGTCTCCTCTGTGGGTGGCGGTCTCGTCCCCCCGTGTCGTTGAGGCTGACATTCTGTGGGGTCGTGCTCCCCCGGTTGGGGGGCAGTCTGCCGCCGGCTCTTCTCGGGTGCCTCCTTCAGAGGGTGATAGCTCCGATGATCAACGGCCTGTCCCCAAGCGGGATACGGGTACTTAGCCTTCTCGTTCCTGGTCAGAGGAATGTAAGGATGCAGCATGTGCTGATATTTGCTGCGACCTGTGCGGAGTGTGGAGTGCGAGGAAGGTGCATCTGGTGCTGGTGTGTTACCGGTGGATGGTGGGGGCCTTGGTGTGGCTCTTGCTGTAGGGGTGGGGGCCGGTGTGGGGCCTGTGACTCTTGATTTGGGTTCATCGCCGGCATCGGATGGTTCCGGTTCCTCGTGGGGGGTGGTTTCCCCTTGCGAGGTTGAGAGTGGGCGTGGCGACAGGTGGTGGTGCCGAAGAAAATTGCTCGCTCTAAGTATTCCGTGCCCCTTCTCCCGTCCCCTGTTTCGTCGGCGGCGGTGTTGCCGTCCCACACGTCTCCGGCCATTTCTTCTGTGTCTCCTGCTTTGTTAGAGGCGGTGTTGCCGCCTCGGCAAGCTCCGCCCATTGTTCCGGTATCTCCTGCTTCCTCGGCGGCGGTGTTCCTGCCTCACCTGACTAGTTCTTCGTCTTCAGTGTCCTCTGGTTGGGGGCGAACGCTTCCGCCGGATTTGGTGGTCCCTGAGTATATGACGTACCCTCGGTGTCGTGAGGGCCGTTCCCCTACCGAACAGGAGTATTTGATATGGGAGGCTTAGAAGCGGAAGTTCCCTGAGAAATATCTTCCAAATTGATTACTGTGTGTTGTGGTGTTGCTTGCGGATGGGTGCGTGGTTGTGGGGTGGGGCAGGTTTTGTCTTTCTGTATATGTTCTGTGTGGTTTTATACTTCCGGCCCTGTGTGTCTTATGCATGGTTGGTTGTGCTGCTATATTGGTGTGCTTGGTGTGGGGATAGTTTACATTATGTACTTGCGTCCTTACGGCCTTCTGGTCGTTTGCATGTGTTTTTTTATACACTTTGTTTTTATACTTACGGTTCCCTGTGTGGTTCTGTTCTCTGTTATTAATGCTTTGTGTTTCTTGTCCTGGTTATGTGTCCTGTTCTGATTTTTGTTCTGTATTATGTGCCCGTGTTGGGGTTAGTTGTATGCTTTGTATCATGTGTATCTAACTTTTGATTCTTCTTGTGTTTAGGTTCTTTACATGTTGTATTATTGTATTCTGCGTATCCTGTATGTACTCCTGTTTTTATGTGTATGTGGTTTTCTGTTTGTACATTGTGGTTTCTTTTATAAATAAAAAAAAGTGTCGTAGTAGGTAGTAGATCATCAACGCGATCTCTGGACAAAGCTTGTACATTCGTTATTGTGTAATCTTGATACCATTTTGAAATAAACCTAATAAAGTGGTCATGCAAACCATATGGAATATTCATTTTCCGTCTCTGATGTCTATGAGGTACATCAAACTGTACCTCATAGGAATCAGAAACCGCATAGTGATCACTAACCAAGTGATTTACCAACGAACATTCCATCCTATCTTGCACAAGGTTTCTACCCATTACGTAATCAAGTCTGCCTCCCAATAAAGGAGTTTGGGTATCCGTAGTGTACACAGTTAATCTGTTTGATAAATTTGCATCCATTATCGTTGTTAGTAATGTCTCCTAGCGAAATATGTCTAGCATTAAAATCTCCCATGTATATTGTACCATGATTGTCTAGATCTGGAAGCAATATTACATTGAGTTTCTGGCTTCTGGCATATACGTTGAGGAATGAGAAGTGGCCTGCTGCAGTTTTTATATTAAAGTGAATATACTGTGTGTGTACATTGTGTGTGACGTGCTCACAAGAATGTGCGGTGTTACGTACTCCTAGCAGAATACGTATATAAATTTGAAATAGCATTTTTGTTTCCATTATATCATTGCCTGTATATGTACACACATTGTGTTTTGTAAATTGTCGTATGGTGTGGCAGCGTTAGTGGAGACAGGAGCGGGGTTGCGTTGCACACGTCTAGTACCTGTTCAATACGGAAAGCTGGACCTGTTCAGTTTGGAAGTTCCAGATGTCACTTTTATTTAGTTAGGTAATTGTTTATTTTCTGTAATTAAACAGGTGGCATTGTACTTATATATTTTGTAAGTAACTATTATCTGTAAATTGCATTCTTGTGTGTTTTGAGAACAAGTGGTTGTTCAATTAGTTTAAAATATTAAAAAGTCCTTAGTTTCCATCCCTCATCCTGGGATGAGGCAGACGGGAGGTGAGAATGTGGGTAGCGCCAGAGCGAGAGTTCAGTAGCTTCGGGGAACCAGGAGGAGTAACATGTGGGAGATAAGTCTGTTATTTCTTGTTGTGCCATATTTTATTTTACTATATTAGGAGAATGACAATACCTTGTTTGTTGTATAAGTTAACTTAACCATCTGTGTTTTTATATTATACTGTCTTGAATATATATCTATATAATATTTTGTATCTATTCTTCAGTCCTAAAGGAAGAGTTTTATTTATGTGCTCATTACTTATCAAGGGGTTATACTGGTGACGCGCTTTAGAGAGCAGCAGTGGTATCCCTAGACGTAATTAAAGCTTGGCTGCTGTAGGGTCACGAGCCGTAACGAACGATAGGTAACAAAGAGTTATGGGGGCCTGTGCCGGGAAATATTGTTCCCACTTAACCTTAATTATGCTAATCTAACCTTGCCTTCCTAGGTACCATTGTGTCAAGTGTCTGTGTGTTTCTTAAGAACTATTCCATGTGCCAAGCAAGCCTTCCTGTGTGTCAAGTAACAACGTTTCACGATTTTGAGGTAAGTCATTCTATATATTTTGTTTGTGCAGTGAGGCCAAGCGAATTTTCAGTGTGGTGACAATTTTACAGTGAAGAGTAGTGCAGTGCCATTGTTTTTAATTATTTTTGTGAATCAAGTGCCAAGTGTTAGTAACGATGGAGGAGAAAGTTGCAGCGTTGGTGGCTCACCCAGGCATTGAAAGGATTCAGAGCCTTAAAAAGACTGAGTTAATACAAATGGCAAATCAGTTGGATTTGACAGCCAACAATAGAATGGTTAAAGCCCAAATATTGAAAGTCATTGTGACACATTTTGTTGAGAATGGAGAGTTAGAGGAAGAAATTCTAGAAGAGTTAAGAGAGGAGTCGAGTGATCAGATGACGTTAAAGCGTCTTGAGTTAGAAGCGCAAATAGCCAATGCTAAGCTTGAAGCTCAAAAAGAACAGAGAATATTAGAGGCTGAAGCTCAGCAGAGGGAGCTTGAGACTAGACGTTTAGAAATTGAGGCACAGTTGCAAATAGAAGCCACAAAAAAGCAACAATTAGAGATTCAACAACAAATGGCTGACACTAACTTCAGGCTTGAAACACAGCGTATGGCAGCTGGGCATGGAAATACTAGTAATGTTTCAATAAATAGTGATAATAATCCCATCAGGACGCATAAGTATATAGAGTTACCAAAGTTCAATGAGGAGGATCCTGAGGTTTTCTTTGCCCATTTTTATAAAATTGCCATCAGTATGAACTGGCCAAGGGATCAGTGGGTAGCCATTATGCAGTCTCAATTTAAGGGGCGTAGTCAGGAGGTTTTTACATCCCTACCTGACGCTCATAGTTTTGATTATGAATTTGTAAAGAAAAGCATCTTAAATGCTTATCAGTTAAATCCAGAGGCACACAGGCAAAAGTTTAGAAATCTAAGGAGGACAAGTGATCAGACAATAGCAGATTTTACTCGTCAGAACACGAATTTTTGTAACAGATGGTTAAAGTCACTTTCAGTCACTGATTTTGATGCTCTAAAGAATCTTCTTATAATGGAAGAAGTATTGTCATGTCTCCCAGACCAGTTGTCTACTTTTATGGCAGAACAAAAGAATGTAACAGACATTTATGAGCTGTCAAAGCTCGCGGATGAGCATGAGTTGTTGACTAAGGCCCAGTTTACGGCCACTTCACCTAAGTCTAGTCGTAGAGTAAATTATAATGCTCCCCGAACTCCTTATCAGAATCCATCCCGTCCTAGTACTCCAGTTACTCCCATGAGCTCTTCTCTTACAAAACCTAATCCTGCTACTTCCTTGTCAGGAATGTCAAATAATAATAAGGTTATTTCTAAACCTACAGTTGGTTCCACAGGTGTGTCCACTGTAAGGTTCTGTTCCCATTGTCAGAGAAAAGGCCATGGAATTCATTCATGTTTTATATTGCACCCTGAGTTACGACCAACTGGTCTCATTTATTGTAGAGGTGTGCAAAATAAACTTACTAATAAACATGTAACTGTAAACCCCAATTGGGTGAAACAGTATTCACCATATATGTCTTCAGGTGAAGTTTTGTGTATTAATGGGAAGTGGAAGCCAGTGGTTATTCTTCGTGATACAGGTGCTTCCCAAACCATAATTTCATCCAGTATTCTTTCTGATGTTGAAAAGAGAGATACTGGAAAGTTTGTTGTTCTTCAGAGTGTTGCAGGATGTAAAACTGTACCTCTAATAGACATTAATTTCAGATCCACCATTACACCAAGTTTATGCACTGTGGGTGTTAGTACACAGTTGCCCATCCCAGGTGTGGATGTTATATTGGGTAATGATGTGGCCATAAATCATGTTGTGGGTGAGAATGATCCCCGTTTGTGTAAACAGCCAGTTGCAGACCATGTTTATTCTGCCTATGCTGAAGTTAGTTCTATGAATGAACCTGTTGTAGAAGATGGTTTTGTCCATTCTACCTGTGCTGATGTCAGTACTAATATAAATCCAGTTGTCAGTTCTGATGTTGTTACTCAAGCATTTGTTCCAGTAACCAGTACCCCTTCAGTGGAGAAGTGGGATGTGGTTGTTCCAGATTCCTGTGTGGCCGATTTAGTTGTTGAGAGTAAGCCTGATACTATGACTCTGCTTTATTCCAATAAATTGGGAAAGGATGTCCATGTACCATTGTCTTGCCCGCTCACTACGAACGTTGTGCCAGGAGTTGAGAGAAACTTAAAAGCCACGACTCTGTATTCCAGCCAAGTGAATGGTTTAGGACAAGATGTTGGGTTGGCAGAAGTATTCCCGCTCACTCCAAGTTTAGAATCAGTTGTCGAGAGTAAGTCCGTTGTAGAGGCCCCGCCTCACCCTAGTCAAGGTGATAGTATAGGGGAGGAGGTCAAACTACCTGTTACTTGCCCGCTCGTTTCAGATTCCCTTCATTTAAGTGCTTTGAGTAGAACTGACCCTAAGATTTCAGAGAGAAGCAAGGAGACAGTCTGTACTGTAGATCCAGTTTTGGAGAGTGTGGGAAAGCAGCCAGAGGATCAGCTTCTGTTGAGTAGATGGAGACCCATTGAGCCTCCCTCTTCAGTTGTCTGTGAGGATGTGACCCAGCTTGGTGGTGATATTATTGATTGTGAGCAGACAGTACTCCAAGCAGCTCCAGAAGTCATGGGAGGAAATTTTGGTAAAATCATTAAGAGTGGTAAAGTAGCATTTGGATCTAAGTTGCGGAGTTGTGATTCTTATTCTATGTGGAGTAAGTATTTATCATTGTGTACATTGAGTCAGAGTGTGTGTAGGATGTTGAAATCTACTTTTATTCTGCAGGAGCCATTTTCTTGTGAAGTAATGGACTGTGGGACATCTTTGTCAAGCCTTGTGGTGGAGCAGAGAGAGTTTACTCAAGTAGGTTGTGCATCCAGTTCTGAGGAAGTGGTGAGTTATGCTAGAGCAGTGTCTCTATATTCAGATCCAGTAAATTTTAATGCACGAGTGATAAAAGTGTATGTTCCACTCAAGTGTGGTGTTGACTTTCAGAGTCATATTGGAGTTGACTTTCAGAGTCATATTGTGGGTGAAGGATTAAATCATACTGGGGAGCAGATGTTTGAGGCTCCAGGTGTGCAATTCAAGTTGGGGGATAAGGTTATCCTACCTAGTGTTAATCATTGTGAAGGGTTTCAGATTGTCCTTGGGCGTTTCTCAGGAAATCTGCTGTACATTTTCCAGATGTTAAGACCCTTAAACCTCTTGGTTGATTGGTTGTCATCAGACGTAAATCACTTGGGAAGTGATGGTGAGGGTTGTAAAGTTTTCGGCATGTTTTATTTAGTCTTTTGGAAGACTAGACGGTTGATGAAAGTGTGTGTTGTGTTCAAGTTCACCATCAGGGGGCGTGAACTTGTTTTCGGAGTTATGATTGAGATATGGTGCCTAGGCATATGCCTGTTTTCTTTCATTGATCGTTATGACAGAGTTATGAGGCAATTGATTTCTGTGTTCCTTATGGATCATCTGAGTCAGTTCGATCAGGTAGTCTTTGCACTTATCTTGGGTTGTATTTCTTGGTTTGAAGGTCAAAGGTTTGATAAGTCGGTGTCTTGTGTTTCGGAAGGTTCTATGAATGGGAATGTTTTATGCATAATTGTGAGGTTTAATGCTAATTTCTCTAATTTTAGTATCCATTGGGCGAGAGTATGTGTTCCACAGAGGATCAAGAGTGATGAAGAGAAGATGTCTGTGTCAGAGCATACCCAGGAGAAGTCCCAAATCTACTCAACATCCAGTCAGCTTCAATTAAGCAGTTCAGCTCCAGAAAAAGGGAGTAATGGAAAATGGAGGCTGTCTTGGAAAAATTCACCATGTGGAAAAGGAATCACATGGAAAAATGAAACTGATCTTGGAGAAATAGTAGAAACATATGAAAAGCAAAATTGCCATGATAACTGTGTGAAAGCAGCTACCTTTATTGACAATTCTATTCATGCTACTAATGATACTGTTGTAGATAGGAGTGTGAAATATGATCTGAAACAAAGTGAAATAAATGAGATAGTACCTTGGAGAGATAAATTTGCATACTCCAGTGACACATATGTAGAATATAGTCATAAGACTGAAATTTCTGAGTTTCCTGTAAGACTATATTTGGAGTGTTTTCATTTTGGTCCAGAAATGTGTTCTTATTACTTTTACATGTTTGGTGTAATTAATACCATAAATCTCAAGTGTCATACATTTTACTTTGAAAAAATGCCATTGATCTTCAATCTATTGCATTTTTTTTCTTGGAGGTGGAAGTGTTACGTACTCCTAGCAGAATACGTATATAAATTTGAAATAGCATTTTTGTTTCCATTATATCATTGCCTGTATATGTACACACATTGTGTTTTGTAAATTGTCGTATGGTGTGGCAGCGTTAGTGGAGACAGGAGCGGGGTTGCGTTGCACACGTCTAGTACCTGTTCAATACGGAAAGCTGGACCTGTTCAGTTTGGAAGTTCCAGATGTCACTTTTATTTAGTTAGGTAATTGTTTATTTTCTGTAATTAAACAGGTGGCATTGTACTTATATATTTTGTAAGTAACTATTATCTGTAAATTGCATTCTTGTGTGTTTTGAGAACAAGTGGTTGTTCAATTAGTTTAAAATATTAAAAAGTCCTTAGTTTCCATCCCTCATCCTGGGATGAGGCAGACGGGAGGTGAGAATGTGGGTAGCGCCAGAGCGAGAGTTCAGTAGCTTCGGGGAACCAGGAGGAGTAACATGTGGGAGATAAGTCTGTTATTTCTTGTTGTGCCATATTTTATTTTACTATATTAGGAGAATGACAATACCTTGTTTGTTGTATAAGTTAACTTAACCATCTGTGTTTTTATATTATACTATCTTGAATATATATCTATATAATATTTTGTATCTATTCTTCAGTCCTAAAGGAAGAGTTTTATTTATGTGCTCATTACTTATCAAGGGGTTATACTGGTGACGCGCTTTAGAGAGCAGCAGTGGTATCCCTAGACGTAATTAAAGCTTGGCTGCTGTAGGGTCACGAGCCGTAACGAACGATAGGTAACATGCGGTATATCACTTCCGATGTATGTTAATAGGCCTGTGGCGTTACTGTTAGTATAGGATGCATACCCTCTGATCTTTGGTGGGGTTTTGTTTATCATGTTGGACGTGTAGGGCTCCTGTATAGCAATTATATCTATGTTGTTACTGGTAACATGTGTAATTAGATCATTCAGTGTTTTGTTGATACTCCAAATATTCCAGCTGAGAAACCTAATGCTCCTTGTGTCAGCAGCAGCCATCGTCTGGGTGTTGTTCCTCCATGAGACTGGTGGTCCTATTGTTGTCCTCGTCCCACTTCCACAATGTGTTAATTAGTGACTCTACGACGTAAAGAGCCATACCAACCTGTTGTTTGGTGTCGTCAGTAACACCTGGTGATGTCATCAGTCTCTTGATTACTGAGGAACTTGGGATGGTCCGTGAGTGAATGTTCTCTGTAAGTTGCATGACATAAGTACTGTCACGCAATGTATCTCGTTGTATAAAATGTATCTCGATGTATAAAATGTATTTCGTTGTATAAAATGTATCTCGTTGTATAAAATGTATCTCGTTGTATAAAATGTATCTCGTTCCAACGTTATAGCTGATAAGCTACTCTGAACTATCAACCTCCTTCTGAACATATATTTTTAACAGGACTGTACATAGTGGCTTGTTACTGTGAACGAACCACTGTGAACAGTGGTTTTGTTACTGTGAACAAGTCACTGTTCACAGTGACTTATTCTAAGTCACTTATCTAATATTTACTCTGAGTCTCAAAATAAACAAAATCCCTTTAGTTAACCATAAAAGCTCCTCGATACGTTATTATTATTCACAAAGTACAAAAATAAACACTCCACGCTTGGTACAACTCCACACAATCATAAGTGTATGAATATATAATATTTCCAGACCTACTAGTAACGCTTCACTCAGTAACCAGGACACACAAACACGTAGCTCCCTTAATTATACCACTGAAAATCTTATTAACTGTTTAAGTGGATTTTCCTAGTGGCAGCAGACACTCGCCAGCAGACTCTTGCGATGTCATTTATTAAAGAGTTATAAACTGGGTCAACTGCACTTATATGCGAGTCAGTCTCTGGCAGCTGTCACTATCTGTTAGCGCTTACTATGCTTCCCTTCACAAGGTTGGCCTGGACGGTAGAGCGACGGTCTCGCTTCATGCAGGTCGGCGTTCAATCCCCTACCGACCGTCCAAGTGATTGGGCACCATTCCTTTCCCCCTCGTCCCATTCCATATCCTTATCCTGATCCTTTCCAAGTGCTATATAGTTGTAATGGCTTGGCGTTTTCTCCCGATAATTACCTTCCATTCACAAGGGGCGCCTGGTGGCTGAGTGGACAGCACTCAACGTTCTATTGTGAAGACTCGTAATCCTGGGGACCTGGGTTCGATCCCCGACGATGACGGAAAACAAATGGGCAGAGTTTCTTTCACCCATTCTTACACAAGTTTCTAAAGGCAGTTCTTATGTTGGCCATTCTAGCATATGCCGCTGATGATATCCTTTTGATGTGGGCCTCTGGGGACAGGTTCGGTATGATATCAACCCCTAGATCTTTCTTTCTATTTGACTCTTGCAGGATTTCACCTCCCAGATGGTACCTTGTGTTCAACCTCCTGCTCCCTTCGCCTAATTTCATTACTTTACACTTTCCTGAGTTGAACTTTAGCAGCCATTTTCAAGCCCATTCCTCCAGTTTGTCCATGTCATCCTGTAGTCTCTGTCTATCTTTATCTGTCTTGATTCTTCTCATAATGTTTGTATCATCAGCAAATATTGAGAGGAATGAGTCTATAACCTACGGAAGATCATTTACATATATTAGAAACAGGATGGGTCCAAGTACAGAGCCCTGTAGGACTCCGCTCGTGACATCTCGCCACTTTAATGTCTCTCCCCACACAGTTACTCACTGTTTCCTGCTGCTTAGATACTCCCTTATCCACTGGAGCACCTTACCTTTTACTCCTGCCTGTTGCTCCAACTTTTGTAACAGCCTTTTATGGGGTACTGTGTCAATGGTTTTCTGACAGTCCAAGAAAATGCAATCTGCCCACCCTTCTCTTTCTTACTTGGTCATAGAATTCTATTAAACGTGCGAGCCTATTTCTCACGATCTTTTCCATCACCTTGCATGGTATACAAGTTAGGGAAACTGGCCTGTTGTTCAGCGCCTCTTGCTTGTCACCCTTTTTGTATATTGGGACTACAATAGCTGTCTTCCAACTTTCTGGTAAGTCTCCTATTTTCAGTGACCTGTTATACACCATCGAGAGTGGCACATTTAGTGCCTCTGCACCTTCTAAAAGAAGGTGCACCTACTTCTAAAGTATCCACAGTGAGTTTCTGTCAGACCCAACAGTCTTTGTCACATTCAGCTCCAACAGCCACCTTTTGACCTCATCACTGGTGAGGTCAAATTCCTCCAAGGTTGCTTGGTTTGCCTCCTCATTTAGTGCAGGGGCTTCTTGTTCTATTGTGAAGACCTCCTGGAATCTCTTGTTGAGTTCGTCACACACCTCCTTGTCATTCTCTGTGTATCTGTTCTCCCCTTTTTTCAATTTCATCACTTGTTCCTTCACTGCTGTTTTCCTCCTAATGTGGCTGTGGAGTAGCTTTGGTTGGGTCTTGGCTTTATTTGCTATGTCATTTTCATACTGTCTCTCTGCTTCCCTCCTCACTCTGAGGTACTCATTTCTGGCCCTCTGGTATCTCTCCCTGCTCTCCGGTGTTCTGTTATTTCTGTTGTTTCTCCATGTTCTTTTACTCAGTTGCTTCATTACCTTGCATTCCTGGTTGAACCATGGGTTTTACTGTTTTTTTCGTTTTTCTCCTTTTGGACTGGGTTAACCTGTCTACAGCTTCCTGGCACTTCTGGGTGACAAAATCCATCATGACCTGCACATTCTTGTCTCTAAGTTCTGTTTCCCATGGTATTCCCCTTAGGAAGTTCCTCATCTCGTCATATTTTCCTCTTCGGTAATTTAGTCTTTTTCCCTCCGATCCCATCCTTGGATAAGTTATCGCTACCTCCACCAAGTACTCAAAAGTCAATACACTGTGATCACTCATTCCTATGGGGGCTTCAACTTTGATTTCCCTTATTTCTGACTCATTCAGGGTGAATATCAGGTCGAGTCTAGCTAGTTTATCATTGCCTCTCACTCTTGTGGGTTCCCTGACATGCTGGCTCAGAAAGTTCCTTGTTGCCACTTCCAAGAGTTTAGCTCTCCATGTATCTTCACCACCATGTGGGTCCCCATTCTCCCAGTCTATCTTTCCGTGGTTGAAATCACCCATGATTAAGAGTCTTGAGCCATTCCTGCAGGCAACCGAAGCTGCTCTCTCTATTATATTAATGGTTGCCATGTTGTTCCTATCAGACTCCTGTCTGGGTCTTCTGTCATTTAGGGGAGGGTTGTAAATGACTGCCACTATTATCTTAGGTCCACCCATTGTTATAGTTCCTGTTATGTATTCTCTGAACCCGTCACAGCCCGGAATTTCCATCTCATCAAAACTCCAGTCCTTCCTTATCAGCAGGGCCACCCCTCCATCTCCTCTCCATTCCCTCTCATTCCTTACTGTATAGTAGTCCTTTGGAAACACAGCATCTGTTATGACTCCTGACAATTTTGTTTCCATGAGTCCTATTACATCAGGGTTTTCTTCTTGCACCCTTTCTGTCAGTTCACTTGCTTTATTGGTAATCCCATCAGTGTTTGAGTACAATACCTTGAAGCTCACTTTCTTATATCAAGTTTCACCCTCACTCCTTACAAGTGTAGGAAGTTGTTCCATGGTCATTGCTACTTGGGTAGGCTTATCCTCTTGTAAGGTAGTTGCCTGGGGTTCAGGGGGAGGTGTAGTGGGGGATGGAGGGCTTAGGCTCAGACCTGCTTGGGTCAGGAAGAAGTCCTGGGGGTGAGGGTGCAGGGATTGCTTGAGGAGAGGGCACGCCCTCCTGTGGTGTAGTTGACAGGGTTTTGCGGGGAGGTGGAGTGGGGGATGGAGGGCCTAGGTCTTGCCTGGGTCTGCATGGGGCAGGAAGAAGACCAGGGGTTGGGAAAGCAGGGGATACTTGGGGTAAGGGGAGAGGGTGGATTTGGGTGATATGATGGGCATTGTGCAGGGGCATGGAAGGGTTTGTGCTGGGGGTTAAGGGGGACCCTATTGGGAGGTGGGCTGGGGTGTTGCAGTTCCCTCTGGGGTTCCTGAGTTGCTGGATTGGGGTTACCCACTCTTTTCTGGGATTGCTGGGTTGGAGGCTGAGGTTCCCTGTCTCCCTTCCTTCTCCCTGCACCTTTTCCTTTCATCTGCTGCCCTTACTACCTCGTCCCTGGTCATGTCCCTCTGAAGATATACTTCTTTGTAGTTCCTTACATATCTCAGTTTGCTCTTCTTTACTAGGATGTCCTCTTTGATGTCCTCGCTCTTGAATACTACCTTGAGTACTCTCTTTTTGTCTGTTGTACTGACCAATCCGGAAAAACTGTTCTATGTCTCGTTCAGCCTCTTCCATTCCTATCTCCTTTAATATCACTGCCACTGCAGCTTTGTCTTTAGTCCTCCATTCCTCCCTTGTGGAACCCTCTTGTTCCTTCACACCTATCACTACTACAGCTCTTTTCCTTTCCATTAGCTGACTTGCGCATCTAGCTGCCTCTTGTGAGGTTACTGCTTTCATTACAACGTCCCTGACTGTGCTCAAAGCATCTGGGCTCTTCAGCATTTCAGCAAAGGTTGGACCAGTTGTAGGGGTCCCTGCCATTGCTACATCTCCTGGTACCTGGGGGTTGGTTGCCTGGGCCAGAGTCTGAGAGGGGCCTGTTTTAGGCTCTTTATCTCCTCTTGTGCTGCACTTAGTTCTGTCTGCAGCCTAAATATAGTTTCCCTCAGGTCCTTCAATTCCCCACTGACTTCCTTCCATGCCTTAGCAATCATCTCCATGTGTGATTCGTCCAGTCCCTCTCCTCCAGCTTCATTCCATTGTCTTACCATCCCGTTTGACCTGTGTGTGTGTTTGTGTTTATTGTGGGGGTGGCACGGTAAGGGGTGGGGTTAACCGGTGGAGGGATGGAGGGAGAGGGAGTGAAAGGGAGTGAGAGAGAAGGAGTGAGGGGAGAGAGGGAGAGGGAGTGAGAGGGAGAGCCAGGGGGCGAGGGAGAGCGAGGGAGAGAGGAAGAAGGGCAATCAGGAGGCTTGTGGACGGAGGGTCAGTCACGGAGGTGAGAGGTGAGGTTGGCGGTAGGCGGTTTGTGCGTGTGTGTGTGGGTGTGTGTGTGTACTCACCTAGTTGTGTTTGCGGGAGTTGAGCTCTGGCTCTTTGGTCCCGCCTCTCAACCGTCAATCAACAGGTCTACAGATTCCTGAGCCTATTGGGCTCTATCATATCTACCCTTGAAACTGTGTATGGAGTCTCCACCACATCACTTCCTAATGCATTCCATTTGTCAACCACTCTGACACTAAAAAAGTTCTTTCTAACATCTCTGTGCCTCATTTGGGCACTCAGTTTCCACCTGTGTCCCCTTGTGCGTGTTCCCCTTGTGTTAAATAGCCTGTCTTTATCTACCCTATCAATTTCCTTCAGAATTTTGAATGTGGTGATCATGTCCTCCCTAACTCTTCTGTCTTCCAGCGAAGTGAGGTTCAATTCCCGCAGTCTCTCCTCGTAGCTCATACCTCTGAGCTCAGGTACTAGTCTGGTGGCAAATCTTTGAACCTTTTCCAGTTTAGTCTTATCCTTGACTAGATATGGACACCATGCTGGGGCTGCATACTCCAGAATTGGCCTGACATATGTGGTATACAAAGTTCTGAATGATTCTTTACACAAATTTCTGAATGCCGTTCGTATGTTGGCCAGCCTGGCATATGCCGCTGATGTTATCCTCTTGATATGTGCTGCAGGAGACAGGCCTGGCGTGATATCAACTCCCAAGTCTTTTTCTTTCTCTGACTCTTGAAGGATTTCCTCTCCCAGATGATACCTTGTAATTGGCCTCCTGCTCCCTACACCTATCTTCATTACATTACATTTGGTTGGGTTGGACTCTAACAACCACTTGTTCGACCATTCCTTCAGTTTGTCTAGGTCTTCTTGAAGCCTCAAACAGTCCTCTTCTGTCTTAATCCTTCTCATAATTTTGGCATCATCCGCAAACATTGAGAGAAATGAATCTATACCCTCCGGGAGATCATTTACATATATCAGAAACAAGATAGGACCGAGTACAGAGCCCTGTGGGACTCTAATGGTGACTTCACGCTAATCAGAGGTCTCACCCCTCACCGAAACTCTCTGCTTCCTATTGCTTAGGTACTCCCTTATCCACTGGAGCACCTTACCAGCTACACCTGCCTGTCTCTCCAGCTTATGTACCAGCCTCTTATACGGTACTGTGTCAAAGGCTTTCCGACAATCCAAGAAAATGCAGTCCGCCCAGCCCTCTCTTTCTTGCTTAATCTGTGTCACCTGGTCATAGAATTCTATTAAGCCAGTCAGGCAAGATTTACCCTCCCTGATCCCATGTTGGCGATTTGTCACGAAGTCCCTTCTCTCCAGATGTGCTACCAGGTTTTTTTCTCACGATCTTCTCCATCACCTTGCATGGTATACAAGTCAAGGATACTGGCCTGTAGTTCAGTGCCTCTTCCCTGTTGCCCTTTTTGTATATTGGGACCACATTCGCCGTCTTCCATATTTCTGGTAGGTCTCCCGTCTCCAGTGACCTACTATACACTATGGAGAGTGGCAAGCAAAGTGCCTCTGCACACTCTTTCAGTACCCATGGCGAGATCCCGTCTGGACCAACAGCCTTTCTAACTTCCAGATCCAGCAGGTGTCTCTTGACCTCCTCTCTCGTAATTTCAAAGTCTTCCAAGGCCGCCTGGTTTACGTCCCTTTCTCCTAGCACAGTGACCTCACCTTGTTCTGTTGTGAAGACCTCTTGGAACCTCTTGTTGAGTTCATCACACACCTCTTTGTCATTCTCTGTATACCTGTCCTCGCCTGTTCTAAGTTTCACTACCTGTTCTTTCACTGTTGTTTTCCTTCTGTTCTGACTGTGGAGTAGCTTTGGTTCGGTCTTGGCTTTGTTTGCTATATCATTTTCATAACTTTTCTCTGCTTCTCTTCTCACCCTGACATACTCATTCCTGGTTCTCTGGTATCTCTCTCTGCTTTCTGGTGTTCTGTTATTCGGGAAGTTCCTCCATGCCCTTTTGTTCAGTTTCTTTGCTTCCATACATGCCCTATTGATTCCTAGTTCTTTTTGGGGGGAGATAATTCCGAGCTCTACCAGGTACTCAAAGTTCAATACACTGTGATCACTCATTCCCAAAGGTGCTTCCATCTTGACTTCCCTTATATCTCACTCATTTAGGGTAAATATCAGATCAAGCATTGCTGGTTCATCCTCTCCTCTCATTCTTATCGGATCCTTGATGTGCTGGCTTTGAAAGTTTCTTGTTGCCACGTCCAGCAGCTTAGCTCTCCATGTTTCTGGTCCTCCATGCGGGTCTCTGTTCTCTCAATCTATCTTCCCATGGTTGAAGTCTCCCATGATTAGTTGTCCAGATCCATTCCTGGGTCTTCTGTCATTTGGTGGTGGATTATATATGACTACGACTATAATTTTTTGCCCTCCAGTTGTTATTGTTCCTATTATGTAGTCACTGAAACCTTCACATCCCTGAACAACCAACTCCTCAAAATCCCAGCCTTTTCTTACCAGCAGAGCTACACCACCCCCACCTCTTCCTTCTCTCTCTTTCCTCATAACATAATAGTCCTGTGGGAACACTGCATTTGTTATTGTTTTCGTCAGCTTTGTTTCTGTGAGAGCTATTATGTTTGGGTTTTCCTTTAGTACCCATTCTCCAAGTTCATTTGCCATATTTGTAATACCATTACATTGTATTACAGGTGTGTGTGTGTGTGTGTGTGTGTGTGTGTGTGTGTGTGTGTGTGTGTGTGTGTGTGTGTGTGTGTGTGTGTGTGTGTGTGTGTTTACATTAGCGTGTTATGGAGAGGACAGGGGGTTGGGCTAGTCGGTGGCGGTGTAATGTAACACACAGGTGTGAAAAAAACTAGTACCAAGCTGAGACTCTCGAGCTACTTTTTCGTATTTAACCTAAATCCAAAGCTAATTCTTACATAAAGAATACTGTACACCGTGTATGGCTGACTTTGAGAGGCACTCACCTCCAAGTAAGCATCCCAAAGCACAACTAGGTGATTTATGCAGCTATGTCCGCCATATTTGTTGACGTCAATGTAGGACAGAGCTCCTCTCCACATAGTGGTCCAAATTCTTCCCTTCTCAGCCCGCTGGTGCCACTGTCTTGCCACAAACTCGTTCTTTTAAAAAATAAAATTTTATTTAACGTTATAAGAATTCATTATGATACGCTATCACTGCGTTGCTGTACCCTTCTGTGGTGTTTGTGTGTACTGAGGAAGTCTTGGTTGTAGGGTTGATATAAAGCCATCGCTTGGTTACTGACTTTAATAGTTAAACTGATACATGACTAGTAGCTACCAAGCTTGGAGGGCGTCCTATACGCTCTTTTTACCATCTCTGGCGTCTGCTCCGCCACACATAGAAAACGGATGGTACCATTTTCTGTGAACATGACATCCCTCCTTTTCTTTAAAAAGAATGAATACAGGATGTCCACCATGCTTGTAGCACAAAGCAAAGTTATTGACACAAAGTAAGTTATTAACATATCAAGAGATATTGCATACATTTAACATTAATTAAGCACACAAAGAATGTAAACAACTTAATCTTTACCACAAAGGATTTCAATGTTGTAAATACATATGCAATTTTAAACAAACATGAAAGAAACTGTAATACAAAGTTACAAAATATTGAATGAGAAATCTGCATTATTCAAACAATATTAAATTTAGTTTAGCATAATAAGTAAATACTTTTCATTACATAAGAACACAATTAATCATCAAATCGTGTAGGGCGTTTAACATGACGTTTAGGACGAGAGTCTCCAAGTACAATAACACCCCTTGATGAATTGTTTATTGAGTTATAACTCATTTTTTCTTTTTCTTTTGCACGACTTTGCACTTCATCATTTTCTACGCTATTTGGAATCACTTTGAAATAAGCCATATTACGTGTTATACTATGATCTCTATTACTAGCTGTTACCATAGTTCCTTTTACACTAATCACTTTATATGGTTTTGTATCATACGGCATATCTAGCCTTCCCTCTTTTTTCTTTTTAACGAGAACAGTATCTCCAACCTTTATGAATTGTTCCTTTGCACGTTGATCATGAGCAATTTTCATTTTGCCCTTGGCTAGTGCATCCTTCTGAGCGAGACGTTTATCCGTTACCTCGGCTGGCATGACAGGTAGTGCGATCCTCATAGGACGTCCAAATAAAAGTTCACCAGGTGACTTGCCCAGTGTTCCATGCGGTGTTGCACGGTAGTTCCTGAGAAAAGCATACATAGCTTGTTTCCAGGTTCGTCCTTCGGCATGAGCACAGCGTACCGCTTTCATGAGAGGTTGCATGAATCTCTCAACTTCTCCATTTGCTTGAGGATGTAGTGGCATCACACGGCGGTGTTTGAATCCAATATGCTCAGCAAAGTTGATGAAGTCTTGTCCATTGAATGGCGGTTCATTGTCCGTCTTGACAACTTCAGGAATGCCAAAGTTTGAAAAGATCTTGTCGAGTTTCGGGATGACGGCCTTTGCAGATGTGGAAGTGATGATTTCTACTTCTGGATAACGTGAATGATCATCAATGACTACCATCA
Organism: Procambarus clarkii; assembly: GCF_040958095.1. Lineage (NCBI taxonomy): Eukaryota > Metazoa > Arthropoda > Malacostraca > Decapoda > Cambaridae > Procambarus > Procambarus clarkii. The sequence goes on along the minus strand of NC_091233.1, from coordinate 6,085,092 downwards.
AGTACTCTCCAGTTGGTAGTGGTCCGCAGAAGTCCATTGATACTTCCGTCCATGGTGCAGCAGGTAGTGGTGAAGGTTGTAGAGGTGTTGGTCTTGAAGTATCCACTGCAGCTTGGCAAGGGACACAGGCATCATGCATATCCTTTGCTTGACGATCAATGCCAGGAAACCACACCTTTTCTCGTAGCAGCTGTTTGGTCCTAACAAGACCTTGGTGTCCTTGATGTGCAAGCTTCAGGGCACGTTCCTGGAGAACAGCTGGAATGACGATACGAGTACCTCGCAGCACGGTGTCGCGTTGTTGCGTAACACTTAATTCTGTCTGGATGCGTTCAAGTGCTTTGAATGCATCTAGGTCAACTCCTGAGGGTGGGATGCGTGGAAACTTTTTCTTAGTCAATGCATCCACTGTTGCTTGCAGAGTTGGGTCCTCTAGGGTTGCAGTACGGATTTCATTAAGAGTAAGAGCCTTAGGGACTGCATCACAGGTTACAGAGTGTACATATTCCTCGGCAACTTGCTGATGCTTGGTGATGGTGAAACTGTTGGCAGGATGTCGACTGATGTAATCAGCGGGATTGCCTGCACCCGGCTTGTATTTCACCGTAAAGTTGTATGGTTGCAGACGAAGAGCCCATCTCTCAATGCGAGCTGGTGGTTTGGACTTTTGATTATTGAAGATGGTCTCCAACGGTTTGTGGTCAGTGACTATCGTGGTGAAGGGCGCACCAAGCAGATACACATTGAAGTGTTCACAGCCCCATACAAGAGCAAGAGCTTCCTTCTCTGTCTGACTGTATCGTTGCCCAACATCTGTGAGAGAACGGCTGGCATAGGCAATTACTACTCTAGAATCTGGTTGACCAGGTTTGTGTTGGGCTAAAACAGCACCTAAACCAACAGGACTAGCATCCACCGTTAACTCAGTGTCCATTGATGGATCAAAGTACGCAGCAGTCGCATTTTCTACTAGTGCATCTTTCACAGCATCAAATGCATTTTGTTCGATATCGCTCCAGTACCATGATGCATTTTTCTTCAGGAGCTCAGGTAGAGGCTTCGTAATGGTAGCAAAATCTGGAATGAAGCGAGAACAGTAGTTTGCCATTCCCAGAAAACTATGTACTTCAGTGGACGTTGAAGGAGGTGCAGCATTCTTGATATCTGCAACTTTCTTAGGATCTGGAGACAGACCTTTGTCACTAAGTACATGTTCAAAGAATTCAATTTTACGTTGATTGAACTCACACTTTGCTCGGCTTAACGTCAGATTCTTTTCTCGTAAGCGTTGCAATGTTGCACGAAGAGCTTTGTCGTGTTCAGCTTGGGTACGGCCATAAACAATGATGTCATCAGACATGTTGTCAGCATTAGGTATATCTTGCAATACCTGGCTGATGATGTGCTGGAATACCTCGGCAGCACTGTTAATACAAAAACTCAGGCGCTTGTACCTATACAGACCTCGATGTGTCGTAAACGTTGTGATGAAGCGACTCTCATCATCAAGTTCAAGCTGATGATAGCCCTTGTTTAAATCTAACTTGCTGAATTCAGTTGCACCATTCAAGCGGTAAATCATATCATCTACAGTGGGTGTAGGATGGCGTTCACGCATTATTGCCTTGTTGGGAACACGCATGTCCACGCAAATGCGTATCTCATCTGGATTCTTCGGCTTTGGTGGCGTGACAATTGGGCTTACCCATGGTGTTGGGCCTGTTACTGGTTCAATGACATCTAGTTCCATCTGCCTATCCAGTTCGTCATCGACTTTCTTGCGAGTATGGAATGGTTGTCAGCGATGTGGTTGGGCAACTGGAATTGCATCTGGGTTGATATGCAGATGTACTTTGCTATCAGTATAACAACCTATGGATTTAAATCGATCAGAAAATTCAGCAACAATACCATCAACATTGTTTGCAGATTCCACTGCTCCAGCATTAGAAAGCTGAAGTAGCCCCAATTTGGTTGAAGTCTTGTAACTGAGTAGAGACTCCTTTGCATTCCTAACAACATGGAATATAGTAATGAGCATTGCATTCTTTGACTTAATCTCCGCAGTGAAAGTTCCAATCACTGGCAAGGCTACCTTTGAAGCATAGGCAGTGGCTTTGCCATTATAGTTCTCAAGCTTTGGGAGCTGTTTTTTAAATTTTTCATAGTGGCACTCAGCAATGGTGTCAATGTTTGATCCAGTGTCAATGAGAACTTTGAGACAAATACCAGCAATATATACTATAGTCTCTGGGTTGTTTGGAAGATCATTCCATTCTGTGATTGCCTGTACTCCATAAGTATAATCACATTCACTGTCATCTGAAACTGGTTGTAATGAAATGTTGTCTTGTACATTATTAACATTCTGGATATGAGGTTCAATATTGCGTTTACCACTTCGACACCTATGACCTGATCCTCGTACAGTACTTTTATTCATAGACTGTGGTTTCTTGAGTGCAGAACGACACATAGCACCAAAATGATCTAGTTTTCCACACACATAGCACTTCTTACCTTGAGCAGGAGAAACACTGCCCTGGTGTGGGTAGTCTCCTCCACAATTGTAACATTTATTGTTGACACCCTCTGATGTGGGTCGTTGTGACTGCTTGAGTCTTGTTCCATGACCCCAGTTGTGATGTGGTTCTCGGCTCAATTTACCGTTAGGTTTGGCATGATATCTTTTTTGATTACGATGTCCTCCCTGAACCTTACATACTTCATCACTGTTAGTACCAGTGGCAGAACCGTTGTTGGTACTGCACTCCATGACACGAGCATCACGTGCAGCATCTTATCTTCGATGAGCCATATCCAGTATCTTGGTAAGAGAACTGTCATCATCAACAAGTTCTAGAGCTCTTCGACGAAGACGTGGAGATGTGCATGTTTCAATTATTTGCTGTTTGATTTCTTTGTCAATATCAGCAAACTCACAATGGGCTGCTAAACCCTGCAGACGTGTGTGGTATTGATCAACGGTTTCATTAGAGAGTTGTCTGGCTCTCCTGAAATGCATAATTTCCATTGCAGTATTTTGCCTTGGTTTGAAATGCTCTGTTAGTTTGGCTTTGGCAATGTCATAATCTTTGGCACCACCAGTGTCTTTCAGTGTATCAAAGATGTCACAAACTCTATCACCTGCATAATGAAGTAGAAAGGCAAGCTTTCTTTCAGCACTTTTGATGTCAGAAACTATCAACAAATTTTCAAACCTTTTAAGCCATTTGGTCCACCTCTGTGACAGGTTTGTCTGGTCACAGTCAGGATCAAATGCAGGAAACTGAGGTATATTTGCCATTTTTACTTTTTTACTGAATAAAAGTAAACTTATCACTTAAAATGTTCCTCAGAATACTAAACACTTACTGCACTGTATATGTTAGTTAAGAATTCACTGTAATTACTTTAATTTTGCAAAGCACACAAGCATTTTAATGCAAAAGTTCACAACAGTGCACAATACAGCAGCAACTGACTTCTTACCTAGCTCTTGTGTACATGTGTTGCTCCTACTCACAGCAGCACAGCACTTGGCACAGTAGTAGTTAGCAGTTAGTACAGTAGTTGGTGCAGCAGTTGGTACACAGCGTGAAGAATTTTGTAGCACGAAGCGTCGTTTCGTAACCAAAACATCAGATTTTGTACACATCAAAGCGTCGTTTCGTACACGGCGTCGGCAGATTCCTCAGATTCCTTAGAACACAGCTTAGCCAGCACATAGCTTGGGTAGCACATAGCATTGGTTAGCACATAGCATTGGTTAGCACATAGCATCGTTTAGCACACAGCATCGGTTAGCATACAGCATCGGGTATGGCGCTCACAGCTTCTCTTCCTTCTCCAGGCAGCATGCTTCTTCCTTGTGTTTGAAACTGAACAAATACCTGCGTTCACAGTTCATCCTCGTCGCCAATGGGGTGTTTGTGTGTTACTGAGGAAGTCTTGGTTGTAGGGTTGATATAAAGTCATCGCTTGGTTACTGACTTTAATAGTTAAACTGATACATGACTAGTAGCTACCAAGCTTGGCGGGCGTCCTGTACCCTCTTGTTTACCTTCTCTGGCGTCTGCTCCGCCACACATAGAAAACGGATGGTACCATTTTCTGTGAACATGACATCTTCATATGACCAAAACCATGTTTTGTGATCACTGGTACATAAATATCCCGAGAATACTGAACTAATTCACGAACCACTGTCCCACACTTGTGTCTTCCCTGGCTGCCTGTGAGAGTGTGTGTGTGTGTGTGTGTGTATTCACCTAGTTGTATTTACCTAGTTGTTCTTGCGGGGGTTGAGCTCTGCTCTTTCGGCCAGCCTCTCAACTGTCAATCAACTGTTTCTAACTACTACTACTACTATTTTTTTTCACGCACACTCACACACACACACACACCCCATTAAGCAGCCCGTGACAGCTGACTAACTCCCAGGTTCCTATTTACTGTTAGGTAACAGGGGCATAGGGTGAAAGAAACTCTGCCCAATGTTTCTCGCCGGCGCCCGGGATCGAACCCGGGACCACAGGGTCACACGTCCAGCGTGCTGTTCGCTCGGCCGGCCGGCCCCATATTGTACATGTGTGAGTGTGTGTACTCACCTAATTTTGCATACGGGGGTTGAGCTCTGGCTCATTGGTCCCGCCTCTCAACCGTCAATCAACAGGTGTACAGGTTCCTGAGTTAATTGGGCTCTATCATATCTACACTTGAAACTGTGTATGGAGTCAGCCTCCACCACCTCACCCCCCTAATGCATTCCATTTGTCAACCACTCTGACACAAAATAAGTTCTTTCTAATATCTCTGTGGCTCATTTGGGCATTCAGGTTATACCTGTGTCTCCTAGTGCGTGTGCCCCTTGTGTTATATAACCTGTCTTTATCTACCCTATCGATTCCCTTGAGAATCTTGAATGTAGTGATCATGTCCCCCAAACTCTTCTGTCTTCCAGCGAAGTGAGGTTTAATTTCTGTAGCCTCTCCTCGTACCTCATACCTCTCAGCTCGGGTACTAGTCTGGTAGCAAACCTTTGAACCTTTTCCAGGTTAGTCTCATGCTTGACTAGATATGGACTCCATGCTGGAGCCACATACTCCAGGATTGGTCTGACATATGTGGTATATAATGTTCTGAAAGATTCCTTACACAAGTTTCTAAAGGCCGTTCTTGTATTAGCCAACCTGGCATATGCTGCTGATGTTATCCTCTTGATATGAGCTTCAGTTGACAGGTCTGGCGTGATATCAACCCCCAGGTCTTTCTCTCTCTCTGACTCTTGAAGTATCTCATCTCCCAAATGATACCTTGTATCTGGTCTCCTGCTTCCTACCCCCTATCTTCATTACATTACATTTGCTTGTTTTAAACTCTAACAGCCATTTGTTCGACCATTCCTGCAGCTTGTCCAGGTTTTCTTGAAGCCTCAAGCTGTCCTCTGTCTTAATCCTTCTCATAATTTTGGCGTCGACAGCAAACATTGAGAGGAATGAGTCTATACCCTCTGGGAGATCATTTACGTATATCAGAAACAGGATAGGTCCAAGCACAGAGCCCTGTGGGACTCCACTGGTGACTTCATGCCATTCTGAGGTCTCTCCCTTCACTGTAACTCTCTGCTTCCTATTGCTTAGGTACTCCCTTATCCACTGGAGCGCCCTACCAGTTACTCCTGCCTGTTTCTCCAGCTTATGCATCAACTTTTTATGGGGTAATGTGTCAAAGGCTTTCCGACAGTCCTAAAAAATGCAGTCCGCCCATCCTTCTCTTTCTTGCTTAATCTGTGTCACCTGGTCATAAAATTCTATTAAGCCAGTCAGGCAAGATTTACCCTCCCTGAACCCATGTTGTCGATTTGTCACGAAGTCCCTTCTCTCCAGATGTGCTACCAGGTTTTTTCTCACGATCTTCTCCATCACCTTGCATGGTATACAAGTCAAGGATACTGGCCTGTAGTTCAGTGCCTCTTGCCTGTCGCCCTTTTTGTATATTGGGACCACATTCGCCATCTTCCATATTTCTGGTAGATCTCCCGTCTCCAGTGACCTACTATACACTATGGAGAGTGGCAAGCAAAGTACCTCTGCACACTCTTTCAGTACCCATGGTGAGATCCCGTCTGGACCAACAGCCTTTCTAACATCCAGATCCAGCAGGTGTCTCTTGACCTCCTCTCTCGTAATTTCAAAGTCTTCCAAGGCCGCCTGGTTTTCGTCCCTTTCTCCTAGCACAGTGACCTCACCTTGTTCTGTTGTGAAGACCTCTTGGAACCTCTTGTTGAGTTCATCACACACTTCTTTGTCATTCTCTGTATACCTGTGTGTGTGTGTGTGTGTGTGTGTGTGTGTGTGTGTGTGTGTGTGTGTGTGTGTGTGTGTGTGTGTGTGTGGGTGTGTGTGTGTGTGTGTGTGTCCTGTGTGTGTGTGTACTCACCTATTTGTGCTTGCAGAATCGAGCATTGACTCTTGGATACCGCCTTTCCAGCTATCGGTTGTTTACAGCAAATGACTCCTGTCCCATTTCCCTATCATACCTAGTTTTAAAAGTATGAATAGTATTTGCTTCCACAACCTGTTCCCCAAGTGCATTCCATTTTTCCACTACTCTCACGCTAAAAGAAAACTTCCTAACATCTCTGTGACTCATCTGAGTTTCCAGTTTCCACCCATGTCCCATCGTTCTGTTATTATTACGTGTGAACACTTCATCTATTTCCACTTTGTCAATTCCCCTGAGTATTTTATATGTCCCTATCATATCTCCTCTCTCCCTTCTTTTCTCTAGTGTCGTAAGGTTCAGTTCCATCAGACGCTCTTCATATCCCATCCCTCGTAACTCTGGGACAAGCCTCGTCACAAACCTCTAAACCTTCTCCAGTTTCTTTATGTGTTTCTTCAGGTGGGGCTCCATGATGGCGCGGCATACTCTAAGACGGGTCTCACGTAGGCAGTGTAAAGCGCCCTAAAAGCCTCCTCATTTAGGTTTCTGAATGAAGTTCTAATTTTCGCCAGTGTAGAGTACGCTGCTGTCGTTATCCTACTTATATGTGCCTCAGGAGTTAGATTAGGTGTCACATCCACTCCCAGGTCTCTTTCTCGAATCGTTCCAGGTAGGCTGTTCCCCTTCATTGTCTACTGTCCCTTTGGTCTCCTATCACCTGATCCCATTTCCATAACTTTTCATTTACTGGTGTTAAACTCCAGTAGCCATTTCCCTGACCATCTCTGCAACCTGTTTAAGTCCTCTTGGAGGATCCTACAATCCTCGTCTGCCACAACTCTTCTCATTAATTTTGAGTCATCCTCAAACATTGACATGTATGATTCCACTCCTGTAAACATATCATTTACGTAAATTAGAAAGAGGATTGGTCCCAGCACTGATCCTTGAGGTACTCCACTTGTTACTGTTCGCCAGTCCGACTTCTCGCCCCTTACCATTACCCTCTGGCTCCTTCCTGTTAGGTAGTTCTTCATCCATACTAGGGCCTTTCCGCTTACTCCTGCCTGCCTCTCAAGTTTGCATAGCAGTCTCATGTGCGGTACTGTATCAAAGGCCTTTTGACAGTCAAGAAATATGCAGTCTGCCCAGCCTTCTCTGTCCTGCCTTATTCTTGTTACTTTATCATAGAATTCTAAAAGGTTTGTTAGGCATGATTTACCTGACCAGAACCCATGTTGGTGCTTGTTACGAACCCAATGCTCTCCAGGTGCTCAACAAGTCTTAGCCTAATTATTCTTTCAAGTATTTTGCAGGGGATGCTTGTCAGTGATACGGGTCTGTAGTTAAGTGCCTCCTCCCTATCACCTTTCTTGAAAATCAGTACGACATTTGCCTCCTTCCAGCAACTGGGCAATTCTCCCGACATAAGTGACTCATTAAAGATCATAGCCAGAGGTACACTGAGAGCCTGCGCTGCCTCTTTAAGTATCCACGGTGATACTTTGTCTGATCCAACAGCTTTATTTGCATCCAGTGTTGTCAACTGTTTCATTACCTCCTCTGCTGCCACCTCTATATCTGATAGTCTTTCATCTAGGGTAATCGCTTCTAACAATGGGAGCTGCTCAGGCTCGGTTGTGAACACTCAATGGAATTTTGCATTCAGTACCTCGCAGATTTCCTTGTCGCTTTCTGTATATGTCCCTTCTGTTTTCCTCAGTCTTGTCACTTGGTCATTTACCGACATCTTCCTTCTTATATGGCTATGTAGTAATTTAGGTTGCTTTTTCGCTTTGTCTGCAATATCATTCTCATAATTTCTTTCCGACACTCGTCTTATGTTAATGTAATCATTCCTAGCTCTGTTACATCTAATCCTGTTGTCCTCTGTCCTTTGTCTTCTGTACTTCCTCCACTCCCTCCTGCTTCTCACCTTTGCTTCCTGACACTGTCTATTAAACCATGGGTTATTATATTCCCTCCTGCTTTTTTTCCTTTATTGTTGGAATAAATCTCTCTTCAGCCTCCTTGCATTTCAATATGACTTGGTTCATCATACCTTGCACTGTTTTTCCTCTAAGTTCTTCCTCCCACTGCACTTCTCCCAGGTAGTCCCTTATCCTTCTGTAGTCCCCTTTTCTGTAATCAAGTTCCTTTCCCGGACCTCTTGTCCTTTGGTCACAATTTTAAGCTCCTTCATGTAGTCAAAGACTAGGACACAATGGTCACTGGCTCCTAGTGGTATTTCATGTTCCAACTGCTCGATGTCTTCTACATTCTGGGTGAAAATGAGATCTAATAGGCTGGGCGTATCCCCTCCTCTTTCCCTAGTTTCTTCCTTCACATGCTGTGTTAGGAAATTCCTGTCAATAATGTCTACCAGCTGGGTAAAAATATACAAAAGGAGAAACAAAACTACATCTGAAAGGTTAGGAAAAGGATAATATATTCAACAAATCTGTCAAAAACACAATAAACTACATCTGGAAGGTTAGGTTAAGGGGTTGGGGAATACGAATAAATAAATAATAACAAACATAATAAATACAACTTATGAGCAACTTGATGAACTTTAACAAATAACCCTTGATCTGCAAAAATGACCATTTGAGAAATTTGCCCTTGAAACGAGTAAATTCCCATATATAACAAAAATCCTTTGAAATGGTTAAACTCCCAATCTTAAACAAATAACACTTGAAATGCAAAAATGCCCATTTGAGAAATTAACCCTTGAAATGAGTAAATGAATACGAGACAATGATTGACGAAACACAAAAGACAAGCAGGAATAATTATGTAAGTTAGATCATGGCTGGTTTGGACTAGATAAGTTAGGATACAGCAGTATGGGAATGTAGATTAAGTTAGGTAAAGCAAGTTAGGTTACTTTAGGATAGGTAAGATAAGTTATGTAAGTTAGGTTGTGCAGGTTAAGTTAAGTAAGATAGGTAATGTAAGGTAAGTCCTGTTAGGATAGGTAAAGTTAGGTTATGCAGGTTAAGTTATGTACGATAGGTAAAGGTAAGGTAAGTTAAGTTAGGATAGGTAAAGTCAGGTTTAGGAACGTTACGTTAACTAAGCAACATTGGGTGGAGAGGATAGGTTACGTAGGATTTGGACAGTGTAGTTCTCAGAACAGTTTTAGGGTAAAGTGACTAAGAAAATATATTTTAACAGAAGCGCCGGTATGGTATGAAAAGCCGAACTAGTTACATTTTGGAGAGAAATTTTATGACTGAAGATGTCTTAAAGAATAACATGATGGAAGGAGAGTTTCTTTGATGAACGAATGTGTCTTAGAGATTAACTTTTATGATTTAGAGAACAACATTGATGTCTTAGAGAACAACACTGATGTCTTAGAGAACAACATTGATGTCTTAGAGAACAACATTGATGTCTTAGAGAACAACATTGATGAACAAAGGTGTCTTAGAAAGCTCTGATGAACGAAAAGTTACTTAGAGAATAACTTTGATGGCTGGGAATAACTTTGATAGCTCTTAGAATAACTTTGATGTCTTAGAGAATAACTTTAGATGTCTCTGAGAATAACTTTTGATAGCTCATAGAATAACTTTGATGTCTTAGAGAATAACTTCAGATGTCTCTGAGAATAACTTTTATGAACGAAGATGTCTGAGATTAACTTTGACGTCTTTTGGAATAACTTTGTGGACATGAGAATATCTTTGGATAACTCTGAGATTAACTTTGATGTCTTTGAAACAACTTTGATGAACGAGAGTGAGTTAGAGATTACCTTTGTTAACTCTGAGATCAACTTTGATGAACAAAAGTGAGTTAGAGATTACATTTGATAACTCTAAGATTAACTTAGATGTCTCTGAGAGAAACTTTTATAACATAGAAATTAACTTTAATGACCAAAGTGAGTTAGAGATTACCTTTGATGACCAAAGTGAGTTAGAGATTACCTTTGATGACTCCGAGAATAACTTTGATGAACAAAGATGTTTTGGAAAGTTTCTCTGAAGAACGAATGTGACTCCGAGAATAACTTTTGTTAGCTCTTTGAATAACTTTGTTGACTTTGAGAATGTCTTTTGAGAACATGAGTAGTATTTTGTTAACTCAGAGAATAACTTTGGTGACTCTGAGAAAATCGGTGATGACTTTGAGAATGACTTCTGAGAACATGAGTAGTATTTGAATGAGTCTTTGATGTAATGAAGAGTAACTTTGATGTCTTTGAGTAAGTCCTTGATGTCTCGAAGAGTGTCTTTGACTATATTTCTTACTTAACGTCATATAATTTTAGTTAGGAACAATGATGAATATGACTATTTCTGTTGATTGATGGATAATTTTAGTTATGAAATGACTATGAAACATGAAGAACACGGATATTTTTCTGATGACTAGGGAACAAGTTTAGTTATGAACAGGGTTAGAAAGATTCCTTTGACTATTTTTGGTTGATTGGATAATAAGTTTAGTTGAGAAATGAGTAAAGTGACTATGTTTTAGTTGATTGGCGAAAGATTTTTAGTTACGAAGTTACAAGAAAGGTTTGTCTTTGTAAATTTGGAACTGAATAAAGTCTAGATTTGTTTAAGAACGGGGTTTGGTAGAACTATTAAGTTGACGACGAGGAGAATTACTTTGACATAGTTTTGTAAATAAAACTTGGTGACTAAAATTGTTGAGGGGACTGTATTGCCGTATAATATTATTTGACAAAGAACTAGTTAGTGAATGGAAGAAACAAATTGGTTTAAAGAAACAAAGAACATAAAAAAAATTGAGGTTAAGTAGGGGAATGAACACAGTGAACATACGGTGAACACAGAAAAAATGTAAAAAAAAGTTGATGAATAGAGTGAACATGCAGGGAATATGAACTTATAGAGAATATGAAAACATGATAAGGAACATAGGGAATACAAGAATGAACACTGAACGTGTGAAGAACAAGCTAAGAACATTGAGAACATGAATATTGAGTATAAAAGTTATACAGAGAACATATGATGTACATGAAAAACCTGACAAAGAACATAGTGAACATACGGGGAAAATGGTAGAAAACAGAAAAACAGGTGAAAAGAATTGAACTGAGCATGCTGTGAACATTTGTAGAACATGGAATGAACACAGAAAACATGGAAAAAATGTGAAGAACACAGCTGAATATAGAGTAAATATGCAAATACAGTATGATGATTATTGAAGGTTTGGATACGTTGGGGATAAAGAACTTGTACAAAATGAACTAAGCTGTGGAGGACAAGAGTTGAAACTTGATAACTGAACCGGTTTTTATTTACTATGTCTGAAAATGTAGTTGGGTGTTCAAATCTCCGGGGGATTTGGACTGATAGTAATAAATTTACAGGAGTGAACTTGGACAGAGGACAGGAGCTAGAGTTTTATAATTGTTTACATCATATTTACTATGAAATACAGAGGGTGAAAAAATTTCAGGGGAATTGATGGGTTATTTACAAATATACGAGAGAGAACTAAGGTGGGGACGAGAGCTGGAGCTCGTTAACTGTTTTGATCTTATTTACGGTGTCTGAAATACAGAGGGTAAAAATTACAGTGAAATTGATGGGTTATTTACAAATATACGTGAGAGAACTAAGGTGGGGACGAGAGCTGGAGCTCGTTAACTGACTCGATCTTATTTACTAACTTTGAAGTATGTCTGCTTTAAATTTCGGGGAAAATTGATCTGTTACTAACGATCTTGTACAAATGAACTAAGCCGGGGACAAGAGCTAGAGTTTGATAATTGTTTGGATTTACTAAACTACGTCTGAAATACAGAGGGTAGAAATTTCATTGAATTTGAATAGGTATTAACGAAGATACGAGAGAGAGAGCTAAGGCGGAGGATAAGAGCTAGAGTTCGGTAACTGTTTGTATTTACTAAACTATGTCTGAAATACAGAGGGTAGAAATTTCGGGGAATTTGAATAGGTATTAACGAAGATGTGTGATGTGTGGACTCGGGAGATATGATCTCCACATATAAGTTTCTCAAGAAAAGCGGTAATATTTTTCTTGTGTTTGGATGTAAAGGCTAAACACGGATGTCATTTTCAATAATGTTATTTGCTCATCCGACAAAGTTGATTTTCCCCGTTACGTTACATTGTGTTACAGAGGGCTAAAACTGGTAGACCGTAATATTCTTATGGAAGGAGATGTAATGGAGATGGACTAAGTCCTACTTTTATTTAAAAATGTCATTTTGGACTGCAAAAGTTGATTTGCGTTACGTTACGTTACATTGTGTTACAGAAGGCTAAAACTGGTAGAGGTCAAATATTTATGTGGTAAGAGATGTAATGGAGATGGACTAAGTCATACTTCATTTAAAAATGTCATTTCGGACTGCAAAAAGTTGATTTGCGTTACGTTATGTCACGTTACATTGTGTTACAGAGGGCTAAAACTGATAGACATCAATTATTTATATGGTAAGAGATGTAGTGGAGATGGGCTAGCCCGCACTTTCCGTTTCAAAATGACATTTTGGACTGCCAAAAGTTGATTTGCGTTACGCTACGTTGCGTTACATTGTGTTACAGAGGGCTAAAAGGGGTAGAGGCCAATATTTTATATGGTGAAAGCTGTAATGAATAAGGACTAAGTCATACTTTCATTTAAAAACGATATTTGGTCTGTAGAAAGTTGATTTGCGTTACGTTACGTTACGTTACATTGTGTTATAGAGGGTTAAAACTGGTATACCATAATATTCATATGCTATGAGATGTAATGGAGATATTGTGTTTGGCTAAATGAGTTCACATTTCAATAATGATATTCGGACAACAGCCAGAAAGTTGATCTCTACGTTACTTAATGATGATATAATGCGATGCAATCGTGTGCTAATATTTTATTTGTGTTAGAATGTAAGGGCTATAGGAGTTTGTCTAGACTTGCATACATTTTCAAACGCTATTTATGTAAGCAGTAGAAAGACTGGTTTCCCATTACGCTACATTGACTGTGTTACAAGAACTGAAAAACAGACTTAACCCAGACCTATTTCACTATCGACTCACCGGTCTTATTCTCATCGATTGGTGTTTACATTGAATGATGTAGGTCTTAAGAGAGTCAGCCTTGATGGAGAAAGATACGTGAACAGCGGAAGCAGGAGAAAGGAAATGATGTTACTTTCCCCAACTATTAAATGATCTGGAGAGAGAGAGAGAGCGAGAGACAGAGAGACAGAGAGACAGAGAGACAGAGAGAGAGAGAGAGAGAGAGAGAGAGAGAGAGAGAGAGAGACAGACAGAGAGATACAGAGAGAGAGAGAGAGAGAGAGAGAGAGAGAGAGAGAGACAGAGACAGAGACAGAGACAGAGACAGAGCCAGAGATAGAGATAGAGACAGAGACAGAGACAGACAGAGAGACTCGCGGACCCTGGCGAAACGCATTGGTAATGGGTGCCCCACCACTTCCGCACCGTGTCGGCGGAGAAATACCCGAGCTACTTGGAAAGTCGTTCAGTCGGACTCTAACCCGTGACCCGTACGCCTACCCCTCCGCGGACATTGAAAAACGCTTAAGGTAATGGTACACAGTCCTCCTGCAGGAGTCTTCGCTCCCATCCTCGCACACTTAGCACTTCCTGTAGGAGGAGTTAAATGGTTTATCTAACCACATAATGGCCCGCTGCAGTCTCACAACGAGAGTGACTTCACTCTTTCATGACCCAAACACACAGAAAAAAGCCAGGTGCACTCCCGTGTCTTTTCCATGCATTTCTTAAAACACCACTTAAGGGCTTCCTGTAGGGGAGTTAATGGGTTTGTCTAACCGCATAATGGCGCAGAGCAGTCTCTCGCCGACGAGGGGAAGCTCCATCCAGCCCCCACCCAAAACAACATAACAGACTGTGTTGCCTTCTCCTCGCATCTACACGCTATCTCACGATCAACAAAATTATTATCCGCACACAGGATTAAGGCTACGCAAAACACACATACATTTTCATACAACTTCCCAGAAAATTCCCTTTGTGTCTAGAGCGATGCGGTGCTCACCAACCACTCAAGACAGCCTCCGACACGCGCTAAACTTCCGGGAAATTCCCCTAACCCACGAGGACTAGAGTGACGCGCGCCACCTGTCAGCGGCCAGCCACCTGTCTTTCCATGCATTTCTTACAACAACACAACTTCACTCTTTCTTAACCAGAACACACAGATAACCTCCCCAAAACCACGAGGACTGGAGCGACGCGATCCACTTTCCTCCAACACAGGTCATAACATCCGGGAAATTCACCCCCCAAAAAAAACTTGAGGACGGGAGCGACGCGTGGCACCTGCCAGCTGGCACTCACCTGAGTGCCACCTGGTGGGGCCGCGCGTCGCTCTAGTCCTCAACCACACTACTTGGGGGGCGAGTGGGGGTGAATGGGGGAGTGCTAGGGGGTGCCTGGGAGTGCCTGGTAGGCGAATGGGGTCTGGGCATCTAGGGGGGGTAGGAAGGGCATAATGGGTCTGAAAGTCAGGGGTCTGAATAACATAGGGGGGATGAGAAATAGAGTGAGACTGAGAGTCAGATAGAGGTTGAGAGGTTGGGGGGGGGAGGGATATTGAGGGCAGAGGGCTGAGAGGAGAATGGAGCATGGGTGCTGGGAGTGGAAGAGAGGGTGTATTATTTAGGGGGGAATCGGGGGTAGGTGCTGGTTTTGGGGTAGAAGAGGGGAAGAGGGAGATAGGGGAAGGTGTTAGGGGGTCACAAGGTGAGGGGGTTAAATGTGGGCTGGAGGTGCATAAGAGGGGTGAGGGTTGGGTGGGGTTTGGGGGTGAGTGTAAGAGGGGTGCAGTGGAAGCTGGGATGGAGTAGATGGAATTAAAGGCAATGGGGTAGAAGGGGCAGGGGAGTAGGAAGGGGTAGTAGGGGAGGGGGGATGGGAAGGTGGGTTTGGGGAGGGCATGACTTGACCCACTGGGGTCCTGGTTGATACCTGGTTGATGGGGTTCTGGGAGTTCTTCTACTCCCCAAGCCCGGCCCGAGGCCAGGCTTGACTTGTGAGAGTTTGGTCCACCAGGCTGTTGCTTGGAGCGGCCCACAGGCCCACATACTCACCACAGCCCGGTTGGTCCGGCACTCCTTGGAGGAATAAATCTAGTTTCCTCTTGAAAATGTCCACGGTTGTTCCGGCAATATTTCTTATGCTTGCTGGGAGGACGTTGAACAACTGTGGACCTCGGATGTTTATACAGTGTTCTCTGATTGTGCCTATGGCACCTCTGCTCTTCACTGGTTCTATTTTACATTTTCTTCCATATCGTTCACTCCAGTACGTTGTTATTTTACTGTGTAGATTTGGTACTTGGCCCTCCAGTATCTTCCAGGTGTATATTATTTGATATCTCTCTCGTCTTCTTTCTAGTGAGTACATTTGGAGGGCTTTGAGACGATCCCAATAATTTAGGTGCTTTATTGCGTCTATGCGTGCCGTATATGTTCTCTGTATTCCCTCTATTTCAGCAATCTCTCCTGCTCTGAAGGGGGAAGTGAGTACTGAGCAGTACTCAAGACGGGACAACACAAGTGACTTGAAGAGTACAACCATTGTGATGGGATCCATGGATTTGAAAGTTCTCGTAATCCATCCTATCATTTTTTCTGGCTGTCACAATATTTGCTTGGTTATGCTCCTTAAACGTTAGGTCGTCAGACATTATTATTCCCAAATCCTTTACATGCTGTTCTCCTACTATGGGTACATTTGATTGTGTTTTGTACTCTGTATTATGTTTAAGGTCCTCATTTTTACCGTTCCTGAGTACCTGGAATTTATCACTGTTAAACATCATGTTATTTTCTGATGCTTAGTCGAAAACTTTATTAATATCATCTTGAAGTTTTTCAATGTCCTCAGCCGAGGTAATTTTCATACTGATTTTTGTGTCATCTGCAAAGGATGATACAAAGCTGTGACTTGTATTTTTGTCTATATCTGATATGAGAATAAGGAAAAGCAGCGGTGCAAGGACTGTACCCTGAGCATTCTGTTTTTCTTCTAATGCCTCAGTGATTTTGTCGTAGTGCTCAAGTAGCTGTGAGAGGCACGATCTTCCCGCTCGAAATCCATGTTGGCCTGGGTTGTGAAGGTCATTGGTCTCCATGAAATTGGTGACCTGACTCCTAATCACTCTCTCAAATACTTTTATGATGTGCGATGTTAGTGCAACTGGTCTATAATTTTTTGCCAATGCTTTGCTCCCTCCCTCCCTTGTGTAGAGGGGCTATGTCTGCTACTTTAAGTGCATCTGGTATGTCCCCCGTGTCCAAGCTCTTCCTCCACACTATACTGAGTGCCTGTGCTACCAGCACTTTGCATTTCTTTATAAATATTGAATTCCATGAGTCTGGACCTGGGGCCGAGTGCATGGGCATGTTTTCAATTTCTTTTTCAAAATTTAGTGCGCTCGTGTTTATATCAGATATATTTACAAGGGTTTGAATATCCCGCATAAAGAAATTGTCTGGATCTTCAACCTTCATGTTGTTTATTGGAGTGCTAAACATGTCCTCATACTGCTTTTTTAGGATTTCATTAATTTCTTTGTCATCCTCCGTGTATGAACCTTCACTTGTACGAATAGGTCCAATACTGGCAGTGGTTTTTGCTTTTGATTTCGCATATGAGAAGAAATATTTTGGATTTTTCTTTATTTCCTGAATTGCTTTCTGTTCTAACTGCCTTTCTTCAGTTTCATATGAGTGTTTCAATTTCCGCTCGATTTCTTCAATCTCCCTATTTAAATTATTCCTTCTTTGACAAGAAATTCGTGTCTGCATAAGCAGTTCCGTTATTTTTTTCCTGCGTTTATAGTGTCGTCTGCATTCGCTTTCTATGTTAGATCTCTTTCTGGCTTTCCTCAAAGGAACATGTTTCAGACAGACTTGATACGCTTTTGAAGTCAGTTTTTCTATTCCTTCTGTAGGACTTGTATTACTTATAACAGTTCCCCATGGAATGTTTGTAAGTTCCCTGTTTATTATCTCCCAGTCTATCCTTTTATTATTAAAATTGAATTTACTGAATAGCCCCTCTCGCTTTATCAACGTTTTAGGTCTATTCTGAGTATTGATGGTCGTTTGCACTTCAATGAGTTTGTGATCTGAGTATGTGGTATCTGATATCGTATTATCTCTGATAATGTCTTCATTGTTCGCAAAGACCAGATCTAGAATATTTTCATTTCTCGTTGGCTCCGATATCTGCTGATTGAGTGAAAATTTGTCACAGAATCTAAGTAGTTCTCTAATCTGTGGTTGGTTTGGTCCTGATAGATTTCCTGGTATAATATTATTGTTTGCTATTTTCCACCTGAGACTAGGCAAGTTGAAGTCACCTAGGAAGATAATATCAGGTATCGGGTTCTCCAAATTATCAAGGCTATTCTCTATTTTGCTTATCTGTTCTGTGAATTCCTCAGCCGTTGCATCTGGCGGTTTGTATATTAGAATAATCACTAAATTTATTTTCTCTATTTTTATTCCCAGTACCTCTACCACCTCATTTGTAACGTTTAGGAGCTCCGAGCATACAAGGTCTTCCCTAATATACAGACCCACTCCTCCATGTGACCTAATTTTCCAATCACACCTGTATAGGTTATATCCTGGAATCCAGATCTCACTGTCCAACAATTCCCCTGCATGGGTTTCTGTGAAAGCTCCAAATACTGCATTTGACTCCGTGAGGAGGCCATTTATGAACTGTACTTTGTTGTTTGTTCTTGTTTTCAGTCCTTGTATGTTGGCAAAGATGAATGAGGTTACTCTATTAGCGATAGTTTGAATGGGAGACTTTTTCGGCAAGCCCATTATTCGTGGACATAATAAGTTTGTTCTGACCAGTACTGATTGTTGTAGGGCAGTTGTCTGTCGTAGTTGTAGTTCCCTTTCGGTGGGTAATTGTATCTGTAATTCTGGAATGCAAGTGGATCTGGCATCCAGTTCCATACACTCCCCATGCTGCTCCTTTTGAATTCTCTGCCGGTCTGGTATAAAAAATTTATAGAGTTTTCTCCAAATTCATTATCCTGCTTGCCACTCTTTATGTAGCGTTCCGTGCCTTTCACGTGAAAGTGTGGGCAGCTGAGGTCATAGCATTTTCTGTCCTCCAGTGAGGTCTGGCACATGTCAGGATGGAAAAAACCTACATGTTGATCCAAATCGACACTCACCTTTCCTAAGCATATTTAAACATTGGAGAATTGCACCAGAACAGGTCTATTCTTGGTACAATTGTAAGGTCCAACCCGGCGGCTGATATCCACCTCGTGTTCTGCCATTCCTGCTCCAATACATCTCAATATCTCATGCAATTCATATTTTTCCGTCTCTATTCTCTCTTGTCTTGTTGGTGCCCCAGATTCGAATAATCCATGTATTATAATAGACCGTCTCCTCAGTAATTCATTGTCATGCTGGTAGCCTGTCCCCTGGGGATTCTCCATCCCAACCGCAGTCACTAACCCATCCCCCACTAATCCTCTATCCTTAGCCATGCTGTTAATCCTTCCTAATTCGTTTGTGATCCGAGCACATTCCCTCTCCCAGTCCTCTCTTCCCTTCCTAATCTCTTCCTGAATATAGAGCATAAGTTCTGGTTTCTGCCTCTCTACCGCATCTTGTATTTGCTGAAATAACTCAGCAATGTGTGTGTGTGTGTGTGTGTGTGTGTGTGTGTGTGTGTCCTGTGTGTGTGTGTGTGTGTGTGTGTGTGTGTGTGTGTGTGTACTCACCTAGTTGTGCTTGCGGGGGTTGAGCTCTGGCTCTTTGATCCCGCCTCTCAACTGTCAATCAACAGGTGTACAGGTTCCTGAGCCTATTGGGCTCTATCATATCTACACTTGAAACTGTGTATGGAGTCAGCCTCCACCACATTGCTTCCTAATGTATTCCATTTGTCAACCACTCTGACACTAAAAAAGTTCTTTCTAATATCTCTGTGGCTCATTTGGGTACTCAGTTTCCACCTGTGTCCCCTAGTGCGTGTTCCCCTTGTGTAAACAGCTTGTCTTTATCAATCCTGTCGATTCCCTTGAGGATCTTGAATGTGGTGATCATGTCCCCCCTAAGTCTTCTGTCTTCCAACGAAGTGAGGTTTAATTCCCGTAGTCTCTCCTCGTAGCTCATACCTCTCAGCTCGGGTACTAGTCTGGTGGCAAACCTTTGAACCTTTTCCAGTTTAGTCTTATGCTTGACTAGATATGGACTCCATGCTGGTGCCGCATACTCCAGGATTGGTCTGACATATGTGGTATATAACGTTCTGAAAGATTCCTTACACAAGTTTCTAAAGGCCGTTCTTATGTTAGCCAACCTGGCATATGCTACTGCTGTTATCCTCTTGATATGAGCTTCAGGGGACAGGTCTGGCGTGATATCAACCCCCAGGTCTTTCTCTCTCTTGGACTCTTGAAATATTTCATCTCCCAAGTGATACCTTGTATCTGGTCTCCTGCTTCCTACCCCTATCTTCATTACATTACATTTTCTTGGATTAAACTCTAACAGCCATTTGCTCAACCATTCCTGCAGCTTGTCCAGGTCTTCTTGAAGCCTCAAGCTGTCCTCCTCTGTCTTAATCCTTCTCATAATTTTGGCGTCGTCAGCAAACATTGAGAGGAATGAGTCTATACCCTCTGGGAGATCATTTACATATATCAGAAACAAGATAGCAAGATAGAACCGAGTACAGAGCCCTGTGGGACTCCACTTGTGACTTCACGCCAATCCGAGGTCTCACCCCTCACCGTAACTCTCTGCTTCCTACTGCTTAGGTACTCCCTTATCCACTGGAGCACCTTTCCACCTACACCTGCCTGTCTCTCCAGCTTATGTACCTGCCTCTTATGCGGTACTGTGTCAAAGGCTTTCCGACAATCCAAGAAAATGCAGTCTGCCCAGCCTTCTCTTTCTTGCTTAATCTTTGTCACCTGGTCGTAGAATTCTATCAAGCCTGTAAGGCAAGATTTACCCTCCCTGAATCCATGTTGTCGATTTGTCACGAAGTCCCTTCTCTCCAGATGTGTTACTAGGTTTTTTCTCACAATCTTCTCCATCACCTTGCATGGTATACAAGTCAAGGACTCTGGCCTGTAGTTCAGTGCCTTTTGCCTGTCGCCCTTTTTGTATATTGGGAACAAGTTTGCCGTCTTTTATATATCTGGTAGGTCTCCCGTTTCCAGTGACCTACTATACACTATGGAGAGTGGCAAGCAAAGTGCCTCTGCACACTCTTTCAGAACCCATAGTGAGTTCCCGTCTGAACCAACAGCCTTTCTAACATCCAGATCTAGCAGGTGTCTCTTGACCTCCTCACTAGTAGTTTCGAACCCTTCCAAGGTCGCTTGGTTTACTTCCCTTTCTCCTAGAACAGTGACCTCACCTTGTTTTATTGTGAAGACCTCCTGGAACCTCTTGTTGAGTTCTTCACACACCTCTTGTCTTTCTCTGTATACCTATCTTCGCCCGTTCTAAGTTTCATTACTTGTTCTTTCACTGTTGTTTTCCTCCTGATGTGACTATGGAGTAGCTTTGAACAAATCAGACAAATTGGTTCGGTCTTGGCTTTGTTTGCTATATCATGTGTGAGTGTATGTGTGTGTGTGTGTTTACTAGTTGTGTTTTTAAGGGGGTTGAGCTTTGCTCTTTCGGCCCGCCTCTCAACTGTCAATCAACTGTTTACTACTTTTTTTTTCCACACCACACACACACACACCCCAGGAAGCGTCCCGTGACAGCTGACTAACTCCCAGGTACCTTTTTACTGCTAGGTAACAGGGGCATTCAGGGTGAAAGAAACTTTGCCCATTTGTTTCTGCCTCGTGCGGGAATCGAACCTGCGCCACAGAATTACGAATCCTGCACGCTATCCACCAGGCTACGAGGCCCCATCGTGTGTGTTTGTGTGTGTGTGTGTGTGTGTGTGTGTGTGTGTGTGTGTGTGTGTGTGTGTGTGTGTGTGTGTGTGTGTGTGTGTGTGTGTGTGTGTGTGTGTGTGTGTGTATGTGTGTGTGTGTGTGTGTGTGTGTGTGTGTGTGTGTGTGTGTGTGTGTGTGTGTGTGTGTGTGTGTGTGTGTGTGTGTGTGTGTGTGTGTGTTTACTCACCTAATTATGCTTGCGGGGTTTTTGGCTCTTTGGTCCCGCCTCTCAACCGTCAATCAACTGATGTACAGATTCCTGAGCCTACTGGGCTCTATCATATCTACATTTGAAACTCTGTATGGAGTCAGCCTCCACCAATCACTTCCTAGTGCATTCCATTTATTAACTACTCTGACACTGAAAAAAATACTTTCTAACGTCTCTGTGGCTCATCTGGGTACTAAGTTTCCACCTTTGTCCCATTGTTCGTGTCCAACCCGTGCGGAAGAGCTTGTCTTTGTCCACCCTGTCAATTCCCCTGAGAATTTTGTAGGTGGTTATCATGTCTCCCCCTTACTCTTCTGTTTTCCAGAGATGTGAGGTTCAGCTCCTTTAGCCTTTCCTCGTAGCTCAATCCTCTCAGTTCCGGGACGAGCCTGGTGGCATACCGCTGAATCTTCTCTAACTTTGTCTTGTGTTTAACTAGGTATGGACTCCAGGCTGGAGCTGCATACTCCAGGATTGGTCTTACATAAGTGGTATACAGGGTTCTGAAAGATTCCTTACACAAGTTTCTAAAGGCAGTTCTTATGTTGGCCAGTCTAGCATATGCCGCTGATGATATTCTTTTGATGTGGGCCTCTGGGGACAGGTTCGGTGTGATATGAACACCCAGGTCTTTCTGTCTATTTGACTCTTGCAGGATTTCACCTCCCAGATGATACTTTGTGTTGAGCCTCCTGCTCCCTTCGCCTAATTTCATCACCTTACACTTTCCCGAGTTGAACTTTAGCAGCCATTTTCTAGACCATTCGTCCAGTTTATCCAGGTCATCCTGTAGTCTCTGTCTATTTTCATCCGTCTTCATTCGTCTCATAATTTTTGCATCATCAGCAAACATTGAGAAGAATGAGTCTATAGATCGTTCACATATATTAGAAACAGGATGGGTCCAAGTACTGAGCCCTGTGGGACTCCGCTGGTGACATCTCGCCACTCTGATGTCTCCCCCCTCACCGTTACTCGCTGTTTCCTGTTGCTCAAGTACTCCTTTATCCACTGGAGCACCTTCCCTTTTACTCCTGCCTGTTGCTCCAACTTTTTTAACAGCCTTTTATGGGGTACTGTGTCAAAGGCTTTTTGACAATCCAGGAAAATGCAGTCGGCCCATCCTTCTCTTTCCTGCCTAATTTTTGTTGCCTGGTCATAAAATTCTATTAAACCTGTGAGGCATGATTTACCATACCTGAACCCATGTTGGTGGTGCGTTACAAAGTTATTTCCCTCCAGATGCTCTACGAGCCTTTTCCTCACGATCTTTTCCATCACCTTGCATCGTATACAAGTTAAGGAAACTGGGCTGTAATTCAGTGCCTCTTGCCTGTCACCCTTTTTGTATATTGGGACCACGTTAGCTGTCTTCCAACTTTCTGGTAAGTCTCCTGATTCCAGAGACCTGTTATACAACATAGAGAGTGGCACACTTAGTGCTTCTGCACCTTCCTTTAGTATCCATGGTGAGATTCTGTCAGGCCCAACAGCCTTTGTCATATCCAGCTCCAGCAGACACTTTTTGACCTCATCACTGGTGAGGTCAAGTTCCTCCAAGGTTGCTTGGTTTGCCGCCTCCTCATTTAGTGCATTGGCTTCTCCTTGTTCTGTTGTGAAGACCTCCTGGAATCTCTTGTTGAGTTCTTCACACACCTCCTTGTCATTCTCTGTGTATCTGTTCTCCGTTTTTCGCAGCTTCATCACTTGTTCCTTTACTGCTGTTTTCCTCCTGATGTGGCTGTGGAGCACCTTTGGTTGGGTCTTGGCTTTGCTCGCAATGTCATTTTCAAATTGTCTCTCTGCTTCCCTCCTCACTCTGAGGTATTCATTTCTGGCCCTCTGGTATCTCTCCCTGCTCTCTGGTGTTCTGTTATTTCTGTAGTTTCTCCATGTTCTTTTACTCAGTTGCTTCGCTACCTTGCATTCCTGGTTAAACCATGGGTTTTTCTGTTGTTTTTCGTTTTTCTCCTTTTGGATGGGGATAAACCTGTCTTCAGCTTCCTGGCACTTCTGGGTGACAAAATCCATCATGACCTGCACATTCTTGTCTCTAAGTTCTGTTTCCCATGGTATTCCCCTGAGGAAGTTCCTCATCTCATCAAATTTTCCTCTTCGGTAATTCAGTCTTTTTCCCTCCCATCCTTGGATAGGTTATCCCTACCTCCATTAAGTACTCCAAGGTCAGTACACTGTGGTCACTCATTCCTATGGGGGGCTTCAACTTTGACTTCCCTTATTTCTGACTCATTCAGGGTGAATATCAAGTCGAGTCTAGCTGGTTCATCATTGCCTCTCACTCTTGTGGGTTCCTTGACATGCTGGCTCAGAAAATTCCTTGTTGCCACGTCCAAGAGTTTAGCTCTCCATGTATCTTCACCACCATGTGGGTCCCCATTCTCCCAGTCTATCTTTCCATGGTTGAAATCGCCCATGATTAAGAGTCTGGAGCCATTCCTGCCGGCAACTGAAGCTGCTCTCTCTATTATATTAATGGTTGCCATGTTGTTCCTATCAAACTCCTGTGTAGGTCTTCTGTCATTTAGGGGAGGGTTGTAAATGACTGCCACTATTATCTTAGGTCCACCCGTTGTTATAGTTCCTATTATGTAATCTCTGAATCCGTCAAAGCCCGGAATTTCCGTCTCATCAAAACTCCAGTCCTTCCTTATCAGCAGGGCCACTCCTCCACCTCCTCTCCCTTCCCTCTCTTTCCTTACTATATAGTAGTCCTTTGGAAACACAGCATCTGTTATGACTCCTGACAATTTTGTTTCCGTTTGTCCTATTACATCAGGGTATTCTTCTTGCACCCTTTCTGCCAGTTCACTTGCTTTATTGGTAATCCCATCAATGTTTGAGTACATTCCCTTGAAGCTCACTTTCTTATATCCAATTTCATCCTCACTCCCCACAAGTGTAGGAAGTTGTTCTATGGTCATTGCTACTTGGGTAGGCTCCTCCTCCTGTGAGGTAGTTTCCAGGGGTTCAAGGGGGGGGGGGGGTGGAGTGGGGGATGGAGGGCTTAGGTCTTCCTCAGGCCTGCTTGGGGCAGGAAGAAGTCCTGGGGGTGAGAGAGCAGGGATTGCTTGGGGAAAGGGCACGCCCTCCTGCAGTGTAGTTGACAGGGGATTGGAGGGCGATGGAGTGCGGGATAGAGGGCTTTGGTCTTGCTCAGGCCTGCTTGGGGCAGGGAGAAGACCAGGGGCTGGGAAAGCAGGGGCTACTTGGGGTAAGGGGAGGGGGAGGATTTGGGTTTCCTGATGGGCATTGTGCAGGGGCAAGGAAGAGTTTGTGCTGCGGGGTAGGGAGGGCCCTATTGGGTGGTGGGCTGGGGTGTTGTATTTTCCCCTGGGGTTCCTGGGTTGCTGGATTGGGGCTCCCCACTCCCCTATGAGATTGCTGGGTTGGAGGCTGAGGTTCCCTGGCTCTCTTCCCTCTCCTTGCGCCTTTTCCTTGCATCTGCTGCCCTTACTATCTCGTCTCTGGTCATGTCCCTCTGAACATATACCTCTTTGTAGTTCCTTGCATACCTCAATTTGCTCTTCTTTACTAGGATTTCCTCTTTGATGTCCTCGCTGTTGAATACTACCTTGATCAATCTCATTTTGTCTCTGTTGTACTGGCCAATCCGGAAAAACTGTTCTATGTCTCGTTCATCCCCTTCCATTCCTATCTCCTTTAATATTCCTGCCACTTCAGCTTAGTCTTTATTCCTAGATTCCTCCCTTGTGGAGCCCTCTTGTTCCTTCACACCTACCACTACTACAGCTCTTTTCCTTTCCATTAGCTGGCTTGTGCATCTAGCTGCCTCCTGGAAGGTTACTGCTTTCATTACAACTTCCTTGATTGTGGACATTGCTCCTGGGCTCTTGAGCATTTCAGCAAAGGTTGGGCCAATTGTAGGGGTCCCTGCCATTGCTACATCTCCTGGTACCTGGGGGTTGGTCCCCTGGGCCAGAGTCTGACGAGGGCCTGTTTTTAGGCTTTTTATCTCTTCTTGTGCTGCACTTAGTTCTATATGCAGCTTATATATAGTTTCCCTCAGGTCCTTCAATTCCCCACTGACTTCCTTCCATGCCTTAGCAATCATCTCCATGAATGACTCGTCCAGTCCCTCTCCTCCAGCTGCATTCTGTTGTCTTACCATCCCGCTTGACCTGTGAGTGTGTGTGTGTGTGTGTGTTTACTAGTTGTGTTTTTGCGGGGGTTGAGCTTTGCTCTTTCGGCCCGCCTCTCAACTGTCAATCAACTGTTTACTAACTACTTTTTTTTTCCACACCACACACACACACCCCAGGAAGCAGCCCGTTACAGCTGACTAACTCCCAGGTACCTATTTACTGCTAGGTAACAGGGGCACTTAGGGTGAAAGAAACTTTGCCCATTTGTTTCTGCCTCGTGCGGGAATCGAACCCGCGCCACAGAATTACGAGCCCTGCGCGCTATCCACCAGGCTACGAGGCCCCACAATGTGTGTGTGTGTGTGTGTGTGTGTATGATATGGTGTGCATGTTTCCCCGAGTGTATATGTTTAAACGCTTATGTGCGTACAGTACGATATTAAACAAATAACACTGCATCATTCACATGGACGGAGACGTTATACACCCGTCTTTCGTGGACTCGTCATTAGGGAGACGGGAGGCCCTCGTGTACCCGTCATTAGGGAGACGGGAGGCCCTCGTGGACCCGTCATTAGGGAAACGGGAGGCCCTCGTGGACCCGTCATTAGGGAGACGGGAGGCCCTCGTGGACCTGTCATTAGGGAGACGGGAGGTCACACACTCCTGGAGGTCACGTGACCCACAGACGACCTAGTTATCATACTAATCAGACATTAACCACCTGTTTGTCTCAATCAAATTGATTGTTTCACTAAACTTTTGTTTTTTACAAGTTGTTGTTTTCATCTTTCCTTGCCGTCTATGCTTCCTTCTCCCTCCTCCATCATTCTCTATCATATGTTCTCATTTTCTGTCTACTAATCCCTCTTTTGCGCTTAACATATCCTTAAATGTTAACATTTAACATCGTCCTAACATTTATTTCCGGTCTGTATTATTCCGTTCTTCATCCCTATATTCCGTCTCTTATACTGTAATTCTTTTATCTTACCTATCAATGAATTAGTGACTTCTATCTAATTACTTATTCAATTCCACACACTTTTTTCCTATACTTTGTAAGGGCGGGAAGAAATGAGCAGTTCCTCTCTGATCGTCTTCTGTCTGTCTGTCTGTCTGTCTATCTTCTCAACAATGGCATCAGGATATTAATATAAAAGTTCTTCACGGAAAATATTATATTGCCTATAAGCACAGAGAACACAAACATTATTATTATTATGTAGACTCTCCTACATAAACATACACACCTTCACTATATTATTATGTAGACTCTCCTACATAAACATACACACCTTCATTATATTATTATGTAGACTCTCCTACATAAACATACACACCTTCATTATATTATTATGTAGACTCTCCTACATAAACATACACACCTTCACTATATTATTATGTAGACTCTCCTACATAAACATACACACCTTCACTATATTATTATGTAGACTCTCCTACATAAACATACAAACCTTCACTATATTATGTAAACTCTCCTACATAAACATACATACCTTCGCCACATAATTATGTAGACTCCTACATAAACATACACACCTTAACTACATATTAGTTTTCTCCTGCTATTAATATACTGTTACTCTGAGATGGCTTCATAGATGGCATCGATCTTTGGTGAATATAAATATATATTACTCATTTATAAAATGAACAATTACTTAAGAATAATGCGTGGACATATATGATGGACTGGTAGTGGGCATTAGAGGGCTGATTCAGTCTACCTTGAGCCACTTAAGAATGCCTGCAAATGACGATTCCTTTTAGAACTACTGTAGTTATGCTGCTGTTAGAGCCCAGCTGTTGAGGGTAAATGTTCTGAGATATGGTGGAGCAGCCAGTTGGCCTCGTGGCCATAGTTGGGCAGTACAGGGAATATACCATGGTTGAGTACTCTCTGAAGAGCAAACATGGTGGGGCAGCAGGTGGGTATCAGCCATAGTGGGGCAGCAGGTGGGTACCAGCCATGTTGGGGCAGCAGGTGGGTACCAGCCATGGTGGGGCAGCAAAGGGGTACCAGCCATGGTGGGGCAAAAGGGGGGTATCAGCCACGGTGGGGCAGCAGGAGGATATCAGCCATGGTGGGGCAGCAGGTGGGCATCAGCCATATTGGGGCAGCAGAGGGGTACCAGCCATGGTGGGGCAGCAGAGGGGTACCAGCCATGGTGGGGCAAAAGGGGGGTATCAGCCATGGTTGGGCAGCAGGAGGGTATCAGCCATGGTGGGGCAGCAGGGGTGGGGGGGTATCAGCCATGGTGGGGCT
This sequence comes from Procambarus clarkii, assembly GCF_040958095.1. Lineage (NCBI taxonomy): Eukaryota > Metazoa > Arthropoda > Malacostraca > Decapoda > Cambaridae > Procambarus > Procambarus clarkii. The sequence continues at coordinate 6,057,065 of NC_091233.1, read as the reverse complement.
GCAGGTGGGCATCAGCCATACTGGGGTAGCAGAGGGGTATCAGCCATGGTGGTGGCAGCAGAGGGGTACCAGCCATGGTGGGGCAGCAGAGGGGTACCAGCCATGGTGGGGCAGCAAAGGGGTACCAGCCATGGTGGGGCAAAAGGGGGGTATCAGCCACGGTGGGGCAGCAGGAGGATATCAGCCATGGTGGGGCAGCAGGTGGGCATCAGCCATATTGGGGCAGCAGAGGGGTACCAGCCATGGTGGGGTAGCAGAGGGGTACCAGCCATGGTGGGGGAGCAGAGGGGTAACAGCCATGGTGGGGCAGCCGAGGGGTACCAGCCATGGTGGGGCAACAAGGGGGTATCAGTCATGGAGGGGCAGAAGGGGGGTATCAGCCATGGTGAGGCAGCAGTGGGGTATCAGCCATGGTGGGGCAGCAGGTGGGCATCAGCCATACTGGGGCAGCAGAGGGGTACCAACCATGGTGGGGCAGCAGAGGGGTACCAGCCATGGTAGAGCAACAGGGGGGTATCAGCCATGGTGGGACAGCAGGGGGGTACCAGCCATGGTGGGGCAGCAGAGGGGGTATCAGTCATGGTGGGGCAGCAGAGGGGTACCAGCCATGGTGGGGGAGCAGAGGGGTAACAGACATGGTGGGGCAGCCGAGGGGTACCAGCCATGGTGGGGCAGCAGGTGGGTACCAGCCATTGTGGGGCAGCAGGTGGGTACCAGCCATGGTGGGGCAGCAGAGGGGTACCAGCTATTGTGGGGTAGCAGAGGGGAACCAGCCATGGTGGGGCAGCAGAACGGTACCAGCCAATGTGGGGCAGCGAGGGGGGGGGTATCAGCCATGGTGGGGCAGCAGAGGGGTACCAGCCATTGTGGGGCAGCCGGGGGGGGGGGTATCAGCCATGATGGGGCAGCAGAGGAGTACCAGCCATGGTGGGGCAGCCGGGGGGGGGGGGTATCAGCCATGGTGGGGCAGCAGAGGGGTACCAGCCATGGTGGGGCAGCAGAGGGGTACCAGCCATGGTGGGGGAGCAGAGGGGTACCAGCCATGGTGGAGCAGCAGGTGATATCAGCCATGGTGGGACAGCAGAGAGGTACCATCCATGGTGGGGCAGCAGGTGGATACAGCCATGGTGGGGCAGCAGAGGGGTACCAGCCATTGTGGGGCAGCAGAGGGGTACCAGCCATGGTGGGGCAGCAGGTGGGTACCAGCCATGGTAGGGCAGCAGGTGGGTACCAGCCGTGGTGGGGCAGCAGAGGGGTACCAGCTATTGTAGGGCAGCAGAGGGGAACCAGGCATGGTGGGGCAGCAGAACGGTACCAACCAATGTGGGGCAGCGAGGGGGGGGGGGTATCAGCCATGGTGGGGCAGCAGAGGGGTACCAGCCTTATTGGGGCAGAGGGGGGGTGGTACCAGCCAAGGTGGGGCAGCAGGTGGGTACCAGCCATGGTGGGGCAGCAGAGGGGTACCAGCCATGGTGGGAAAGCAGAGAGGTACCAACCATGGTAGGGCAGCAGGTGGGTACAGCAATGGTGGGGCAGCAGAGGGGTACCAGCCATTGTGGGGCAGCAGAGGGGTACCAGCCATGGTGGGGCAGCCGAGGGGTACCAGCCATGGTGGGGCAGCAGGTGGGTACCAGCCATAGTGGGGCAGCAGGTGGGTACCAGCCATGTTGGGGCAGCAGAGGGGTACCAGCTATTGTGGGGTAGCAGAGGGGAACCAGCCATGGTGGGGCAGCAGAACGGTACCAGCCAATGTGGGGTAGCGAGGGGAAGGGGGGTATCAGCCATGGTGGGGCAGCAGAGGGGTACCAGCCATGGTGAGGCAGCAGAGGGGTACCAGCCATGGTGGGCCAGCCGGGGGGGGGGGTATCAGCCATGGTGGGGCAGCAGAGGGGTACCAGCCATGATGGGGCAGCCGGGGGGGGGGGTATCAGCTGTGGTGGGGCAGCAGAGGGGTACCAGCCATGGTGGGGCAGCAGAGGGGTGCCAGCCATGGTGGGGGAGCAGAGGGGTACCAGCCTTGGTGGGGGAGCAGAGGGGTACCAGCCATGGTGGAGCAGCAGGTGATATCAGCCAAGGTGGGGCAGCAGGTGGGTACCAGCCATGGTGGGGCAGCAGGTGGGTACCAGCCGTGTTGGGGCCGCCGGGGGGGGGGGGTATCAGCCATGGTGGGGCAGCAGAGGGGTACCAGCCATGGTGGGGCAGCAGAGGGGTACCAGCCATGGTGGGGCAGCCGGGGGGGGGGGGGGGGTATCAGCCATGGTGGGGCAGCAGAGGGGTACCAGCCTTGGTGGGGCAGCAGAGGGGTACCAGCCATGGTGGGGCAGCCGGGGGGGTTATCAGCCATGGTGGGGCAGCAGGTGGGTACCAGCTATTGTGGGGCAGCAGAGGGGAACCAGCCATGGTGGGGCAGCAGAACGGTACCAGCCAATGTGGGGCAGCGAGGGGGGGTATCAGCCATGGTGGGGCAGCAGAGGGGTACCAGCCATGGTGGGGCAGCCGGGGGGGGGGTATCAGCCATGGTTGGGCAGCAGAGGGGTACCAGCCATGGTGGGGCAGCAGAGGGGTACCAGCCATGGTGGGGCAGCCAGGGGGGGTATCAGCCATGGTGGGGCAGCAGAGGGGTACCAGCCATGGTGGGGCAGCCGATGGGTACCAGCCATGTGGGGCAGCAGGTGGGTACCAGCCATGGTGGGGCAGCAGGTGGGTTCCAGTCGTGGTGGGGCAGCAGAGGGGTACCAGCTATTGTCGGGCAGCAGAGGGGAACCAGCCATGGTGGGGCAGCAGAACGGTACCAGCCAATGTGGGGCAGCGAGGGGGGGGGGGTATCAGCCTTGGTGGGGCAGCAGAGGGGTACCAGCCATGGTGGGGCAGCCGGGGGGGGGGGGTATCAGCCATGGTGGGGCAGCAAAGGGGTACCAGCCATGGTGGGGCAGCCGGGGGGGTATCAGCCATGGTGGGGCAGCAGAGGGGTACCAGCCATGGTGGGGCAGCAGAGGGGTACCAGCCATGGTGGGGGAGCAGAGGGGTACCAGCCATGGTGGGGGAGCAGAGGGGTACCAGCCATGGTGGAGCAGCAGGTGATATCAGCCAAGGTGGGGCAGCAGGTGGGTACCAGCCATGGTGGGGCAGCAGGTGGGTACCAGCCGTGTTGGGGCAGCCGGGGGGGGGGATATCAGCCATGGTGGGGCAGCAGAGGGGTACCAGCCATGGTGGGGCAGCAGAGGGGTACCAGCCATGGTGGGGCAGCAGAGGGGTACCAGCCATGGTGGGGCAGCCGGGGGGGGGGTATCAGCGATGGTGGGGCAGCAGAGGGGTACCAGCCTTGGTGGGGCAGCAGAGGGGTACCAGCCATTGTTGGGCAGCAGAGGGGTACCAGCCATGGTGGGGCAGCCGATGGGTACCAGCCATGTGGGGCAGCAGGTGGGTACCAGCCATGGTGGGGCAGCAGGTGGGTTCCAGTCGTGGTGGGGCAGCAGAGGGGTACCAGCTATTGTCGGGCAGCAGAGGGGAACCAGCCATGGTGGGGCAGCAGAACGGTACCAGCCAATGTGGGGCAGCGAGGGGGGGGGGGGTATCAGCCATGGTGGGGCAGCAGAGGGGTACCAGCCATGGTGGGGCAGCCGGGGGGGGGGTATCAGCCATGGTGGGGCAGCAGAGGGGTACCAGCCTTGGTGGGGCAGCAGGTGGGTACCAGCCGTGTTGGGGCAGCCGGGGGGGGGCGGGGTATCAGCCATGGTGGGGCAGCAGAGGGGTACCAGCCATGGTGGGGCAGCAGAGGGGTACCAGCCATGGTGGGGCAGCAGGGGGGGGTATCAGCCATGGTGGGGCAGCAGGTGGGCATCAGCAATACTGGGGCAGCAGGAGGGTATCAACCATGGTGGGGCAGCAGGGGGGTATCAGCCATGGTGGGGCAGCAAGGGGGGTACCAGCCATGGTGGGGCAGCAGGGGGGTATCAGCCTTGGTGTGGCAGCAGAGGAGTATCAGCCATGGTTGGGTAGCAGAGGAGTATCAGCCATGGTGGGGCAGCAGAGGAGTATCAGCCATGGTGGGGCAGCAGAGGAGTATCAGCCATGGTGGGGCAACAGAGGAGTATCAGCCATGGTGGGGCAGCAGAGGAGTATCAGCCATGGTGGGGCAGCAAATGAGTATCAGCCATGGTGGGGTAGCAGAGGAGTATCAGCCATGGTGAGCATGATGGGGCATCAGAAGTGCAATAGACATGGTGTATCGTCAGTGATGTGAGAGATAAGTTAGGTAAAAATTCTAACGCGAGTGCTGCCATGATGGAGCAACCATGGTGTGTCAGCCATGATGATGCTACGAAGGTGTGTCAGCCATAATGGGGAATGAGTAGTATGTCAGCCATGATGAGGCGTCACACAGGTGAAATGTCACTTTTGAGCAGCACCAACAGTGCACCTCTCATGCTGGCACATCTGGCGGCTGTGAGTGGTTACCAATAGCTGTCTGGCTTAAACACAGCAACAATAGACTTGAAGTTTTGGGAAATTAACTAGAGTTCGACAGCAGTGATTATGAAACACTTTGGGGAATACATAGTATAGTTATGACAAGGCACCATGGTAACATGGGCACGGTGGAGAAGCCTCAGTGAAGTAGTAGTTAGATACAATTAATGGTTAAGTAGGAACTGGCACGTCCACTCATGGTGTGGCCGGTGTGGTGATGCCCGTATAATGGGGCCATTATGGTACACTGTGGAGGGTATTGTGGAGCCAATAGGCTAAAGCCGGATTATTCAAGTCCCATGGTAAGGGAGGTATGGTGTGCCCACCATGGTGTAGTAAGTATGGTGTACCCACCATGGTGTAGTAGGTATACTGGGGTCACCATAGTGTGAGGCCTCACCATGGAAGGTATGGTGAGGCCCCTTTAGGAGTAAAGACATTATGATGCCGCCAGTGGAAAGCAGACATGGTGGCACCAACATGGTAAAGGAGGTAAGGTTGGTCCACTATAGGGAAGCTTGTACGATGGTGGTACCACTGGGAAGCCTATATGGTGGGTCTACCATGGAGAAGCAGATAAGGTGGGGCCACTATGGTGAAGGGGAATGGTCGTACCACCATAGGAAAGTCGTTATGGTGGTGCCACTATAGGAAATTCGGTATGGTGGGTTCACCATAGAGAAGCATGTATGGTGGGTCCACCATAGGGAAGCATGTATGATGGGTTCAACATAGGGAAGCATGTATGGTGGGTCCACCATAGGGAAGCATGTATGGTGGGTCCACCATAGGGAAGCATGTATGGTGGGTCCACCATAGGGAAGCATGTATGGTGGGTCCACCTTAGGGAAGCATAAATGGTGGGTCCACTATAGGGAAGTATGTATGGTGGGTCCACCATAGGGAAGCATGTATGGTGGGTCCACCATAGGGAAGCATGTATGGTGGGTCCACCATAGGGAAGCATGTATGGTGGGTCCACCATAGGGAAGCATGTATGGTGGGTCCACCATAGGGAAGCATGTATGGTGGGTCCACCATAGGGAAGCATGTATGGTGGGTCCACCATAGGGAAGCATGTATGGTGGGTCCACCATAGGGAAGCATGTATGGTGGGTCCACCTTAGGGAAGCATGAATGGTGGGTCCACCATAGGGAAGCTTGTATGGTGGGTCCACCATAGGGAAGCATGTATGGTGGGTCAACCATAGGGAAGCATGTATGGTGGGTCCACCATAGGGAAGCATGTATGGTGGGTCCACCACATGGGAGACACAATACTAGGAGGAGTGTTCCTTGTCCACTATGGTCGGCGTTATGTCGTTAATGAAGTCCTTAAAGGTAAACGGATCCATGTTCTTAGCTGAAAGGTAAAACAATTAACATTACTAGACACAACTACAGAGAGGTCAGCTATAATTATGACACAAACACGTTACTACAGAGAGGCAAGTTATATATATTACACAAACATGTGGCTGCTGACATGTTAGTTATATATATTACACAAACATGTGGCTGCTGACATGTTAGTTATATATATTACAGAAACATATGTGACTAGTGAGAGGTAAGCAATATTTATTAGACAAACATGTGTGACTACAAAGAAGTAGGTTATAATTACTTTCATTTACAGAAGTAAATGTTATTTAGTAATATTCGAGGATTTGTTTACCTTTATATAATAACTATATAATACAGCAGCTGCTAACATTCATCTACTTACAGAATTTCGATAAATTGTATATGTTCCTAGATTTTATGGTTCACTTACCTGGATCCTTTAGCTTAAATTAATCTCGAGAAGCACATTGAATCGTGAACATGAGAAGTAAATGATAACTTTTGGGTAAGTTATTCAAGAAGTAGTCAGGTGTGATGACGCTTGAAACACCTTATACAGGCGAGACGCTTCACGTACCTATCATGTAGAGGAGGAACCAGTCACCTATGTAACACCTTTGTGATATAGCCTTCACCTTCTCTGAGGAGGCTAGGCGCGAGCGACTACGCAGGAGCATGTGGCGGACGGTGGGGGTGAAGGTGGCCAGGCGGTAGACGAGCCCCAGAGTCGAGATGACGGCCACAGTCACAAACCTGCAACACACACACCAAGCTTAAAGTTCAGGGTCACGGCTCTGTAGCAGAATATACATGACCTCTCGCCTCCTTGAAGCATACCTAGTTATAGTGTCTGATCCCTCTCGCTGATCATACCTTAATAACCTTTAACATTGTTGAGACAAATGTATTTACTGCTTGTTGTTTCAAGTTGAATCAAGTCTCCTGAAATTTAAACTTTAGGCTTTTAGCAGATAATTAGATGCATTAGTTGGCATTTATATGACTCAGTCAAATAATCAACATCTATTAAATAATCCACGATTGGATCAGTGAGTAACACCATAAAGGTGTTTAGTTGAATTATATTTTGTTACATACAACATTAGTCAGTCAGACAGGATTTGAGGCGTCAGATTGTCGGCCTGTAGTAATTAAAAAGTCACACCTCTAGAGAGTTAATGACTACAAGTTGACCAGGAGTAAGGTCGTGTGAATTGACCTTGCTTCTGCGAAGTTGATAATTGCAGACGGTTGGTGGTGTCTTCATCAAACAAGTCGCTGTCCAGGCGTGATAGGTAGATGGCCTGAGGCTATTTACTTAGTAGGGATAGTTAGCTCCAGGGTCCCCCCATAAATACCCAGGGAACTGTACATTCGAGAGCATAGAGCATCACCAGAGAACAGAGCAGACAGCGAGACTGGACGATTGAACAGCAGCCGAGACCAGGCCGTCGGCCGGACGGGAGGACTCTGCCTGTCACCCCCTCCACCCCCTCTCTATCCAACTTTGGCTCAGACACTTGGTGAGTTGAACTGTAAGGTGACAAATTTGGTGTGGTCCCACTGAAGGTGTTTTGTGATTTTCAGGGGCAGACAGCCGTAGTGTTCTCAGTGTCTTGTGTGGTGACTCACATTGTACATTTATCCTGACATAGAGAACATTAGGTTCGATTTCTTGAATTATGATACTCATCATGTTAAATATATACTTGATTAACTTACTTTTTAATCTGACTTTAATTGTGTTCCCTAGATCTTGGATTTTCTGATATATTGCAAGTTAGGGTGTGGAGCACTCTGAGTTCATTGACTTAAAGATTCTTGCATTCTAGTTCATACATGCTAACCTCTAACAACATCTTTGATCATTTTGTGATACAGACAAGTTTCATTCCTTGTCTTGCATGTACTGAGTTTAAAATGGATAGTGGCAGCCCTTTCTACCTTCTACTTCTCCTTTCTACTTCCCTCCGTATTCTCAGTCTCTCTCTCCTTTCTTTTCAAACTTTCCCTTTCACCTGACCACACTCCTCGCTACTAACAGACTCCTTCCTGTACTCCTCCCACCTCCCTTCCACCTCTCTACCTCCCTCACCACAAATCCTAACCCATTACTTCATTATTTATTTCCTTTCCTTCTCAGTTTCCGATACGTTACAGGTGTACAGCTCACCAGATCCTCAGCATTACAGCACTTGTCTGTAAGCGTCTCCATGAAGCACACAGAAAATTAAGGCATCACTTCCCACCCACCATTTACAAACAGCTAACTGGTTAGAATACATAAAAAACAAATAAAATTACAACGCATATCACATAACTGCAATTCCAGCCCCATTAACTCAACCTCAGCCTTGCACACCAAAATAAGCCCAAACAACCCATCAGAAGCACACAAACAGAACGCCACTCACCAGAACCAGAGAAAGACGAAGATCTTCTGGTTGAGGATGTTGAGCGGGAGGACACAGAGAGCGTCGTGTCGCATGATGGTCCCTGATGGACCGAAGTTGTGGAAGGTACACTTGGCCACCTTGGGGAAGATCTCCTCCATGGGATCCACACCTTTCATTGAGTCTTGGATATAGCTTAAGACCCGCGGTCCATACTTGGCGAACCCAAACCCCAAGAACCTGAATAAAGTGAATTCTTGAAGTTGCTTGAACACATTTAGCAATTAAACAACCAATTAAAAAGACAAAGACAATTTTGACTTAAATGGAAATATACAAAAAATATTAAATACAACAAAGAAATTTAAACATGAAAAGACCTATGAGCATAATTCGAGAAAACGTAACTCAGAGTGTGAACAATTGAGCTGAGGACTCAGAGTTGTTCAACTCAGGATAGATTCCAAGTTGTTGAGATTTAGTCGATGTGAACTATAAGTCAGAACAGAACAGTGAAATACCCGTAAGTGAAAGGGGGAAGGGAGTTGGCCATTTATTTACAGTGAACCCTTACACTAGAGAAGGCAGTTTGCCTCAGAGGCAAACCTGTGCGGTGAGAGAGACACATATGTACACTGGTATGGTGTTCAAGGTTTGGTTTTGGATGCGTTTCCCACACACCCAACGTTACGCTTCGAACGTTACGAACTTCGAACAGATCTGGATGCCTTAGAAGAACTACCACAAAGCAAGAAAGTTGAGTGTGATGTGAACTTTCTTAATATTTACAAGAAATATGAATTTTTGTCCCAAGTTCAGTAGGTACAAAGTAGATAACTGTAGGTTTTATTATGGCTAAAATGATGAATGTAGTGAGTACTGATGATAATTACAGTGATGAAGGTAGTGGGCTCTGATGATTATTACAGTGATGAAGGTAGTGAGTACTGATGATTATTACAGTGATGAAGGTAGTGGGCTCTGATGATTATTACAGTGATGAAGGTAGTGAGCTCTGATGATTATTACAGTGATGAAGGTAGTGAGCTCTGATGATTATTACAGTGATGAAGGTAGTGAGCTCTGATGATTATTACAGTGATGAAGGTAGTGAGCTCTGATGATTATTACAGTGATGAAGGTAGTGAGTACTGATGATTATTACAGTGATGAAAGTAGTGAGCTCTGATGATTATTACAGTGATGAAGGTAGTGAGCTCTGATGATTATTACAGTGATGAAGGTAGTGAGCTCTGATGATTATTACAGTGATGAAGGTAGTGAGCTCTGATGATTATTACAGTGATGAAGGTAGTGAGCTCTGATGATTATTACAGTGATGAAGGTAGTGAGTACTGATGATTATTACAGTCATTAAGAAAGTGTGTAATGAAGATATGGCCTTCATCACCCATGCAGCCCCGGGTACTCCCCTTTAGTACATACATATATTTCTTTAGAAGTAAATTTAAAAAAAAATCATATTGTTTAGATTAATGAATAGAAAAACGGAAATGAAAGATTGTCGTCTTACTTGTCAGTGAAGTACATCTGGCCGACGACGTTGACGAAGTTGAGCAGCTCGCACAGGAAGAACTGGTAGGCGTAGACGTTGTGGTGGTGGAAGTAATGGTCGAAGTACTCAATCACAAACTTGGTCCTCTCTCTCCTGCGGTCGTGGCTCAGGGCGGGCAGGTTGAGCTCGGCGACCAGGCCGCTCACACGGCCTCCCTCTAGCCGCTTCCAGATGAAGCGAGGCACGTAGAACATCCCAGCCTACGGACGGAACTGTATTGTGAATGTGGCCTGACCGTGGCCAGGCTGTAGGGGAGGAGTCATTTAGTGAAGGAAGTACCGTGCTTCTACACTACAGCAATGTTCTTGGTCTACTATTTCTCTGTATTTGTATTGTACTCTCTGTATCTGTATTTGTATTCTGAGACTTCCGTGGAAGTGTTTCCTCTCTGTGTTCGTTGTGTTGTGGGCTCACCGGGCCTAGGAACCGGTTAAGATAAGATGCTTAAGTAGTTTGAATTCCGATAGCCAAGCGTGTTCAGCGTCTGGACGTGTGGCTCAGTTATCCGGCCATAGATTTACGGAGCTCCTGTTATCGTTGTATATTTTGTTGTTCGTTATATTTTGTTCCTTATACGTTGTATTGTATTCCCTATACGTTGTATTGTATTCCCTATACGTTGTATTGTATTCCCTATACGTTGTATTGTATTCCCTATACGTTGTATTGTATTCCCTATACGTTGTATTGTATTCCCTATACGTTGTATTGTATTCCCTATACGTTGTATTGTATTCCCTATACGTTGTATTGTATTCCCTATACGTTGAATATTGTTCTCTATAGTGTATAATATTCTCTGTGCATTGTATATTGTTATCTATTTGTTGTACATTGTGCTCTATACATTGTATATTGTTTTCTATACATTGCATAAAGATACTTATCGTTGTATATCCAGGTGGTACAGGCACAGGAGCAACACAATCTGGATACATAGAGGCGACCCCCTCTTACACAACACATTCATCTCACACATTCTAATAGTATGTATTCTGCTCGGGTGGTGGCGCCACATGTGTCGCATAGTGATCGTCGATTAAGAGTACGAGGGAAGCGACTGCTCCTCGCTGCTATCGTCCCTCCATCTGGCAACCTGTCCTCCAACATAGAACGTCGCTTTTGGCTCGTAGGCAATAACAGCCCCGCTCCTGTGCCCGGAAACTCACCTACGGGCTCACCATAGCCCGTGCTACTTGGACCGTTTAGTCCAAGTAGCAGAATCTAACACAGCAACAACGCTCGTGTGCGTTAATTAAGACCAAAAATTTTCGTACTTACGAACATAAGCAAAAAGATAACTGCATAAGGCCTATTGGCCCATACGAGGCAGCTCTTATTTATAACTACCCATTCCCACTCCATCTACACTTACATGTTTAACCCACGCTTGACATGATCTAGGGACCCCACCTCCACCACGTTACGCGGTAATTGGTTCCACAAATCAACAACCCTGTTACCGAACCAGTATTTACCCAGGTTTTTTCTAAGTCTATACTTGCAGGCGATGAGTCATAATAACGTGGCTGCAGTATGTTGACCAAACCACACACTAGAAAATGAAGGGACGACGACGTTTCGGTCCGTCCTGGACCATTTGTGGGAACCGACCTGTGAGATTTATATTTATTTAATTTATATGAATATATATAGAATTTATATTTACGTTAATTTATATACTTCGATAGCAATTTGTATAATGATAAGTGGACTGTATTTCTGCAATAATCTCATAATCTCACAAATCGATCCTCTACACATTAGGGGGGGTTATTAAATTAATATATATGCAGCCAATCAAACTACAGTAACTACATACATTGAAGAGGTTCCTTATCTTATAGTACAGCAGGTTAGTCCACCAGGTATAACTAGGGTGTAGACACCAAATTATCCTCTTTGAGGTAGCTTCCATATCACCCAGTAACTGGTGCACAAATCTTGCATCCTCGTCTTGACCTGTCAAAAGGGCGCTAACTGTGAAGCCAGAATCCTATATATGACAGGTATATCAGAGAAAACTGTACAGTACATGAAGACCTGGCTTAATTACCTTTAGTTTGAGGCTTCCACGTGATCTAACCGGGCCACCCTATATCCTGACATTAATGGCCATAAATGAATGATAAACGGGTTTCGGATAGACACTTAACTTGAATTTGTAGACAGCGTGTTGATAATGGTACACTTCTGGTTTCCATAACACTACGTCCAAGTAAAATTAACAGGAGCCGAATTTGCTCCCGTGTGAGCCTCTGGTCTCGTATAAACAATGGCTGCCCTCCTTCCTCACTCTGACGCCTGGCCTACATTGTCCACATTTCAGAAAGTGATAGAAGGGTCACATTTACTCTACTTTAATATTGATAATTAAGTTAATTTATATAAGATGTTTTTATGATGGTAAAGTCCAAAGACTAATGTATTTAAGAATAATTCCCAGCAGAATAGCTGGTCAATTTATAATGGTATGTGGTGATGATATCCCGTTTTCTTTAGACGGTAATTCCACTACAAGTTACGTTTTCTATGGGTAACTTGTTTATACAATACAGCTATTATCTGTATGATTATTAAATGGTGTCGGATTTTCCGACACCATTCTCAAGTCGATTGTGAGAATGGTCCAGGACGAACCGAAACGTCGTTGTCCCTTCATTTTTTAGTGTGTGGATTGGTCAACAATCTATACTTATCCAATTTATACCCATTGATTCGTGTTCTGTCTTGTGTTGATACTTAGTAGAAAATGGAAGTTGTTATTGTTGTTGATGTAGGAGCGACGACGATCGCGGGATCGGATGCTCCCCGGCGTACACGTGAAGGGTTAATCGAGAAGCCCGGAAAAGGTGAATCGCCAAACCTAACCATGAAACGAGTGACGCCAATCGCTGAAACTAATATGTCTCGCGGCAAAGAAACGCAAACAGAAAGATGATTGGGGTGCCCCAGGAGTCCCTCAGGGTGACAAGCACCGGCCCTGCCCCACACAGATAGGGGCCTGGTAGCCTGGCAGATAGAGCGCAGGACTCGTAATTCTGTGGCGCGGATTGGATTCCCGCACCAGGCAGAAACAATTGGGCAAAGTTTCTCTCTCCTTGAATGCCCCAGTTACCTAGCAGTAAATAGGTACCGTGAAGTTAGCCAGCTGTCACGGGCTGCTTCCTGGGGCGTGTGTGTGTGTGTGTGTGTGTGTGATGTGGGGTAAAAAATGTTGTTAGTAAAACAGTTGATTGACGGTTGAGAAGCGGGCCGAAAGAGCAAAGCTCAACCCACGCAAAAACAACTGGGTGAATACAGAGAACACTGTGAAGCAAACCAAAATCTCGGCCCCCAATTAAACCCCAAAAGTCATCCAGTGTTCCCCCGGCAGAGCAGATGCCAACCGCCCACCACGGCTGAGGCCACACCAGGAGCCCACCATGGCTGAGGGCACACCAGGAGCCCACCACGGCTGAGGGCACACCAGGAGCCCACCACGGCTGAGGGCACAACAGGAGCCCATCACGGCTGACGGCACACCAGGAGCCCATCACGGCTGAGGGCACACCAGGAGCCCACCACGGCTGAGCGCACACCAGGAGCCCACCACGGCTGAGGGCACACCAGGAGCCCATCATGGCTGAGGGCACACCAGGAGCCCATCACGGCTGAGGGCACAGCAGGAGCCCACCAACCCCCCGGCACCTGTCGGCCAAGCCGGCGCCGGACACCGTCACCCCGTCGGGAAAACCAGTCAGAACACGTGAAAAAAATGTAACCCGTGACCAAAGGCGATATGTGCGCCAAGTGTCGTGCAACCGGACCGTTGAATAGGAACGCCAAACGGCAGTATCAAATCCGAAATTGCAAAACCAAACGTAAACCGGCGGCTCCAAGGCGAAGGAGGCGTCCAGACGTCCGCTCAGAGTCAAGGTTGAACCGGGAGTCAGAATATTTAAGTACGGAAAGTGACGTAGTGTCCTGTTTTCTGAGTTGGGTCCTTTGGTACGTTAGGAGAGGACACTTCACATTGACCGTTTTGTTGACCTTGGCAAACCTTAGGAGGACGGGCTGCACACTTGCCCAACTACACCGGTTTCAATCAATTAACGAGACAATTATTTCTTTTTTATCTGATAAAAGATATTTGATCCAAAAGAATCATATTTATATGTAATTAATTTTAAATTATATGTGATTACGTTTCCTTCTTTAACGAGGTTTAAGCTGAAATTTGCCTCTTGGCTAAACTATATTAATTTACATACACGAATGTTAAATGTCAAATCTTAGAATTCAAGTGATTATCCCATCTGATATTAGTTATCATAAATTAAATTAAAATTATTAGCTTGCAAACATGTATCTATATAAATATATATATATATATATATATATATATATATATATATATATATATATATATATATATATATATATATATATATATATATATATATATATATATTATATTTTATTTTAGTAGCAGTCATTCCTGTAGACATATATTATTAAATATGACCGAAAAAGTAAGATTAATAATTCTAACACGAATTTTCTCTATCTTTCGTACATTTCTTTTCACTGTTGGAGGTAATTCAAAAATCAATTCTCCAAAATTCATTTTTATTTCTAGTCTGACGCGACACTTGAGCACGTTTCGTAAAACTTATTACATTTTAAAAGACTTTAGTTAAAACATACACAACTGAATAGAACTTGCACATCTCCGATTTTGTTTATATCTACATTTGAGTGAGGTGGATGGGGTGAGGTGGTATTTAATAAGGTATTAATTTCATCAACACAAGACAGAACACGAAACAATGGGTATTGAATAGAAGTGATTGTAGAAAGCCAATTGGTCCATATTTCTTGATGCTTCTATATTAGAGCGGAGTCTTGAGGTGGGTAGAATATAGTTGTGTATTAATTGGCTGTTGATTGCTGGTGTTGACTTCTTAATGTGTAGTGCCTTGCAAACGTCAAGCCGCCTGCTATCGCTGTATCTATCGATGATTTCTGTGTTGTTTACTAGGATTTCTCTGGCGATGGTTTGGTTGTGGGAAGAGATTATATGTTCCTTAATGGAGCCCTGTTGCTTATGCATCGTTAAACGCCTAGAAAGAGATGTTGTTGTCTTGCCTATATACTGTTTTTTTTTGGAGCTTACAGTCCCCAAGAGGGCATTTGAAGGCATAGACGACGTTGGTCTCTTTTAAAGCGTTCTGTTTTGTGTCTGGAGAGTTTCTCATGAGTAGGCTGGCCGTTTTTTTGGTTTTATAGTAAATCGTCAGTTGTATCCTCTGATTTTTGTCTGTAGGGATAACGTTCCTATTAACAATATCTTTCAGGACCCTTTCCTCCGTTTTATGAGCTGTGGAAAAGAAGTTTCTGTAAAATAGTCTAATAGGGGGTATAGGTGTTGTGTTGGTTGTCTCTTCAGAGGTTGCATGGCATTTCACTTTCCTTCTTATGATGTCTTCGATGAAACCATTGGAGAAGCCGTTGTTGACTAGGACCTGCCTTACCCTACAGAGTTCTTCGTCGACTTGCTTCCATTCTGAGTTGTGGCTGAGAGCACGGTCGACATATGCGTTAACAACACTCCTCTTGTACCTATCTGGGCAGTCGCTTTTGGCATTTAGGCACATTCCTATGTTCGTTTCCTTAGTGTAGACTGCAGTGTGGAAACCTCCGCTCTTTTCCATGACTGTTACATCTAGAAAGGGCAGCTTCCCATCCTTTTCCATCTCGTAAGTGAAACGCAGCACGGAACTCCTGTTGGAGGTAATTCAAAAATCAATTCTCCAAAATTCATTTTTATTTCTAGTCTTAATAACTAGACTAGACTAGAAATAAAAATGAATTTTGGAGAATTGATTTTTGAATTACCTCCAACAGTGAAAAGAATTGTACGAAAGATTGAGAAAATCCGTGTTAGAATTATTAATCTTACTTTTTCGGTCATATTAAATAATATATGTCTACAGGAAAGACAGCTACCAAAATATACTAATATTAGAGCTCACGACCCAGCAGCAAGGAATCAAGCCTTCACGATAAAATATCGCCAGGATCTGATTCGTGATCAGATATACAAGGCAGAGAATGAAATCAAAGACAACAAAACGCAACTACTTCATGCTACGAACGAGTGGAGAAATAGCAACATCGACGAAAGTATCCGTACCCGCATTGAACAACACCTCGACATCCTCACAGACCGACATCACCTCAGCACTGAAACAAGGATTATCAAGAAACTAACAACGTTATATGGAGGACCAATGGCAATTCCACAACCAAGAGATGGCTTCCTGAACCTTGCAGGAATTAACCTCACTGAGGACCAAGTCACTCTCCTAAATCTGGGCATAAACTGTCACGTTATGTCCAGACCGAGTGAGATGGCCCGGAAAGTGGAGTTGGAAATTCTGTTGGACGACATATTCGACCTCGAGACACAAAAGAAGGTCACTACCAAAGATACCTTACAAGCAGAACTTATTGCGGAAGGAGGAAAGAATCGAGGCAATTACAGAAGCACCATACTGTCCCCCGAGCTCAAAGCGGCAGCCAAAAGCCTTCGTGAGAACAAGGAGATAGTTGTCAGGAGAGGTGACAAGTCGCCAATATACGTCATTCTTAAAAAAGACGAATATCTGGCGAAAATGAACCTCATACTCTCTGACCAAACTAAATTCCAAAGGGTAACGAAGGACACTATAGCCGAATTGAAAGCAAAGGTCAACAAACTAATCGAAACTGTGAACGCCAAGAAATCAGGACTCCACCTGCCAAAGATTATTGGGGAATATAAACCTGGATATGCGTATGGAAATGTCAAGACACACAAGCCTGGAAACCCACTTCGGCCAATCATTAGCCAGATACCCACACCCACGTACAGACTAGCGAAGCGACTCAACGGCCTGCTGACTCCTTATGTCCCTTGCGCCTTCAGCCTGAAGTCGCCAAAGGAATTTGTTGACTTACTGCGGGGCACACGGGCCACAGGAATAAGAGCCTCGTTGGACGTAGAATCGCTGTTCACCAACGTACCAGTGGACGAGACAATCGGGATGATAGCCGACAGAATGTATCGTGATCCAGCCTGTACTCCTCTTGACATACCAGAAAATATTCTAAGGAAACTACTCCAAGCTTGTACTAAAGAGGCACCCTTCTTGAGCCCGGATGGGCACATGTATAAGCAAGTAGATGGGGTCGCCATGGGTTCTCCCCTAGGTGTCCTGTTTGCAAACTTCTACATGGGTACCATCGAGCAAAAAGTCTTAGTCGACATGAACTTGAAATCGGCCATATACTGCAGGTATGTTGACGACATTTTTACACAGGTACCTGATGTCAGACATCTGCAGGAGCTGAAGGAGGCATTTGAGCAGAGTTCCGTGCTACGTTTCACTTACGAGATGGAAAAGGATGGGAAGCTGCCCTTTCTAGATGTAACAGTCATGGAAAAGAGTGGAGGTTTCCACATTGCAGTCTACACTAAGGAAACGAACATAGGAATGTGCCTAAATGCCAAAAGCGACTGCCCAGATAGGTACAAGAGGAGTGTTGTTAACGCATATGTCGACCGTGCTCTCAGCCACAGCTCAGAATGGAAGCAAGTCGACGAAGAACTCTGTAGGGTAAGGCAGGTCCTAGTCAACAACGGCTTCTCCAATGGTTTCGTCGAAGACATCATAAGAAGGAAAGTGAAACGCCATGCAACCTCTGAAGAGACAACCAACACAACACCTATACCCCCTATTAGACTATTTTACAGGAACTTCTTTTCCACAGCTCATAAAACGGAGGAAAGGGTCCTGAAAGATATTGTTAATAGAAACGTTATCCCTACAGACAAAAATCAGAGGATACAACTGACGATTTGCTACAAAACCAAAAAAACGGCTAGCCTACTCATGAGAAACTCTCCAGACACAAAACAGAACGCTTTAAAAGAGACCAACGTCGTCTATGCCTTCAAATGCCCTCTTGGGGACTGTAAGCTCCAAAAAAAACAGTATATAGGCAAGACAACAACATCTCTTTCTAGGCGTTTAACGATGCATAAGCAACAGGGCTCCATTATGGAACATATAATCTCTTCCCACAACCAAACCATCGCCAGAGAAATCCTAGTAAACAACACAGAAATCATCGATAGATACAGCGACAGCAGGCGGCTTGACGTTTGCGAGGCACTACACATCAAGAAGTCAACACCAGCAATCAACAGCCAATTAATACACAACTATATTCTACCCACCTCAAGACTCCGCTCCAATATAGAAGCATCAAGAAATATGGACCAATAGGCTTTCTACAATCACTTCTATTCAATACCCATTGTTTCGTGTTCTGTCTTGTGTTGATGAAATTAATACCTTATTAAATACCACCTCACCCCATCCACCTCACTCAAATGTAGATATAAACAAAATCGGAGATGTGTAAGTTCTATTCAGTTGTGTATGTTTAAACTAAAGTCTTTGAAAATGTAATAAGTTTTACGAAACGCGCTCAAGTGTCGCATCAGACTAGAAATAAAAATGAATTTTGGAGAATTGATTTTTGAATTACCAGCAACAGTGAAAAGAAATGTACGAAAGATTGAGAAAATTCGTGTTAGAATTATTAATCTTACTTTTTCGGTCATATTTAATAATATATGTCTACAGGAAAGACTGCTACCAAAATATAATATATATATATATATATATATATATATATATATATATATATATATATATATATATATATATATATATATATATATATATATATATATATATATATATATATATATATATATATATATATATATATATATATATATATATATATATATATATATATATATATATATATATATATATATATATATATATATATATATATATATATATATATATATATATATATATATATATATATATATATATATATATATATATATATATATATATATATATATATATATATATATATATATATATATATATATATATATATATATATATATATATATATATATATATATATATATATATATATATATATATATATATATATATATATATATATATATATATATATATATATATATATATATATATATATATATATATATATATATATATATATATATATATATATATATATATATATATATATATATATATATATATATATATATATATATATATATATATATATATATATATATATATATATATATATATATATATATATATATATATATATATATATATATATATATATATATATATATATATATATATATATATATATATATATATATATATATATATATATATATATATATATATATATATATATATATATATATATATATATATATATATATATATATATATATATATATATATATATATATATGCAATTGACGATCACAAAACACTGATCATTTTATGCGGAAAATCCACAGAGAAATATGAAATGAGGTGAACGTTTCGGCTTTGTTAAAGCCTTTGTCAACACCAGACTGACCCTCACACTGAAAAGTCACACTGGACGGTAGTCAACCACTTGGGCTGGAGGGTAGAATCAACCACTTAGGCTGGACGGAAGTGCCAACCACTTGGGCTGGAGGGTAGAATCAACCACTTGGGCTGGACGGAAGTGCCAACCACTTGGGCTGGACGGTAGAGTCAACCACTTAGGCTGGACGGTAGAGTCAACCACTTAGGCTGGACGGAAGTGTCAGTCTGGTGTTGACAAAGGCTTTAACAAAGCCGAAACGTTCACCTCATTTCATATTTCTCTGTGGATTTTCCGCATATATATATATATATATATATATATATATATATATATATATATATATATATATATATATATATATATATATATATATATATATATATATATATATATATCTTTTTTAGAGTGATTTCATTTTATTTCAAGAGATAAAATAAAACACAAAATTAAGGACATTTAGTGAAAAGTCACACTGGACGGTAGTCAACCACTTGGGCTGGAGGGTAGAATCAACCACTTAGGCTGGACGGAAGTGCCAACCACTTGGGCTGGAGCGTAGAATCAACCACTTGGGCTGGACGGAAGTGCCAACCACTTGGGCTGGACGGTAGAGGCAACCACTTAGGCTGGACGGTAGAGTCAACCACTTAGGCTGGACGGAAGTGCCAACCACTTGGGCTGGAGGGTAGAATCAACCACTTGGGCTGGACGGAAGTGCCAACCACTTGGGCTGGACGGTAGAGTCAACCACTTAGGCTGGACGGAAGTGCCAACCACTTGGGCTGGACGGTATTGCCAACCACTTGGGCTGGACGGAAGTGCCAACCACTTGAGCTGGACGGTAGTCAACCACTTGGGCTGGACGGTAGTCAACCACGTGGGCTGGACGGTAGTCAACCACTTGGGCTGGACGGTAGTCAACCACTTGGGCTGGACGGTAGTCAACCACTTGGGCTGGACGGTGGAGCCAACCACTTGGGCTGGACGTTAGTGCCAACCACTTGGGCTGGACGGTGGAGCCAATCACTTGGGCTGGACGGTGGGGTCAACCACTTGGGCTGGACGGTGGAGCCAACCACTTGGGCTGGACGGTAGTGCCAACCACTTGGGCTGGACGGTGGAGCCAACCACTTGGGCTGGACACTAGTGCCAACCACTTGGGCTGGACGCTAGTGCCAACCACTTGGGCTGGACGCTAGTGCCAACCACTTGGGCTGGACGCTAGTGCCAACCACTTGGGCTGGACGCTAGTGCCAACCACTTGTGCCGGATGGTGGAACCAGCCACTTGGGCTGGACGCTAGTGCCAACCGCTTGGGTTGGACGGTTGAACCAGCCACTTTGGCTGGACGGTTGTGCCAACCACTTGGGCTGGACGGTAGTGCCAATCTCTTGGGCTGGACGGTAGTGCCAACCACTTGGGCTGGACGGTAGAGCCACAAGGCAGACAGACAACATGTACAGTGACGCCACAAGGCTGTCTGACGACATGCACACTGACGCCACAAGGCTGAAGCTGCACATAACAATGTCTCACCTTTTTATTCTCTTCAATTAGTTTGTAAACAAAGTCTGAACTTCCTAATATATAATGTCACTTAAGGAGCAACTAAGTGAAGTAAGAGACAATTTCCTGGCGGTGTGAAGGAAGTCTTTTGTGGCTGGCTGTTGGTGGTGGTGTGAAGGAAGTCTTTTGTGGCTGGTTGTTGTTGGGGGTGTGAAGGAAGGTTTTGTGTGTGGTTGTTGATGGGGGTGTGAAGGAAGGTTTTGTGTGTGGTTGTTGTTGGGGGTGTGAAGGAAGGTTTTGTGTGTGGTTGTTGTTGGGGGTGTGAAGGAAGGCTTTTGTGTGTGGTTGTTGTTGGGGGTGTGAAGGAAGGTTTTGTGTGTGGTTGTTGGTGGGGGTGTGAAGGAAGGTTTTGTGTGTGGTTGTTGTTGGGGGTGTGAAGGAAGGTTTTGTGTGTGGTTGTTGGTGGGGGTGTGAAGGAAGGTTTAAGTGGATTGCTGTTGAGTATGAATATTTTATTATTCACGAACTATTGTATGTAATGTTTACATGTAATGCAAAAATCCTCCTTTGCCCTACATGTAAACAAGAGCCACAAAGACACTCTTACTATGTAGAGTCCTTCGTAATGAAAATTTTGTATCGATCTTTTTTGTAATGTGTAGCTGAGCACCGAGTTTTGTATTTTCATTGAAAGTGACGAAATTTATAATGTAATTCTTACACAACTTCCTCAGTAATGTTGTCTCCGCATTTGATCGTATTTGGTTAATCCTGGTTAGTTTAAATATTACAAAGGTTGGGAAACCTTGCCAGAAACTTTTGAACATTTTTACTCCCTGTAAGATGCTGAAGCTGATAATTAAATTCATTATACGAGGAACAGGTTTATGTTAAGCCTATCCACTTCAGCCTCTTGAGCCATTTAGAGAGTAATTACGCCAGCACAACGGAAGCATCTTAAGTATTCACTCCGCTCAACAAAGAATTCTGGGGATAGGAAAAGTAAGAAATTCTTGGAGTTTCAGCACCACAGACGCTAAGGCTTCTAGTCCGCTATAAAGAAGAGGTTGCTTAAAGATGGAGACGTTATGTACAGAAGCATCCGAATGTCTCTAAAACAATGGTTCAATTACTCAAGAGATTCTCAATATTATCTTTACAAACCACTGGAATACGACAAGGAGTTACAACTGCTCAAACCTCCGAAAGTTACTGAAATATCAATAGTAAAGATCAATGGAAAGAAACTATTGTCTAAAATATTCATTTTAGACTCCAGAGTGGCAAAACCTTTACCATATATCAAAGGCTACCAACGAAAACTTGCAGTGTTATTTTAACAATGGGATTATATATATATATATATATATATATATATATATATATATATATATATATATATATATATATATATATATATATATATATATATATATATATGCTGGCAATAGTTAATATAAGTTCATCACACTGAAGAACTGCATAAGGTCTATGAGCCCTGGGAAGCAGGTCCAGCATGGACCCATCACACTCATTCATGTATATAACTTTCAGACTGAAACAATCCAGTGACTCACATCAATTATTTTACCCGGTAAATTGTTCCAGAAATTAAAGACCCTATTTCAAACTCAGTTTTTACGTACGCTTTTCCTCTGAATTTATCCAATTTGCACCCAATGTTTGACGTTCTGTTTTGTTTTAATATATATAATGCCTTATTAATATTAACATATGATATTAATATTCTCTTTGCAATACCTTTCATTTATTGTATAGTTATTATCCCCTTACTATTCGTATTTCTAAAGTTAATTAAACTTCCTTAATCTCTATTAAAAAAGATTTAGAATTTTGGGGGGTTAACTTCGAACCACTTGGACAGGTCGGTACAGCATCGGCCCCGCTTCTGACTGGCTGGCGTTCGATTCTGGATGATCCGATTGGTTAAGCAACATTTTTTTCTTCCGACCTCTCCCAGATCCCTGTCTTCATATCCCTGCGTCTTAGCGCTTCCCTCACCCTTGTAGTCCTTCGTTGTGCACGTTAAAGTGTAGATATGTCCGCTCTGTCCCATTGTGACAAACTTAACCGCGTAATCTAAGTAGGGCTAATGAAGAGCAAGATGAAGTTGAGGCTATTTTGAGTTGTGTTCATAATTTATTCACCTATATTTTTGTATCGTCTGCATATTGGCAAAGTGCTGTTCCGTCCAGTGACCGAACTGTTTATATTTAGGAAATTATTAACCAAAAGCGTCAGGAATAGAAGCACAAATATCTCACTGCGTTTATATATAGCCCTGATGAAACCCCACTTAGACTATGCTGCCACAGTATTACAAAGGTGAAACCGATTCCGTAGAGAAAAATCTAAGTGGACGAAGAGAGACATCCCCGAGCCCCTCAAGTGGACGAGAGGGAGACATGCGCGAGCCCTTCAAGTGGACGAGGGGAGACATGCCCGAGCTCTTCAAGTGGACGAGTGGAGACATGCCCCGAGCTCTTCAAGTGGACGAGTGGAGACATGCCCGAGCTCTTCAAGTGGACGAGTGGAGACATGCGTGAGCTCTTCAAGTGGACGAGTGGAGACATGCGTGAGCTCTTTAAGTGGACGAGTGGAGACATGCCCCGAGCTCTTCAAGTGGACGAGTGGAGACATGCCCCGAGCTCTTCAAGTGGACGAGTGGAGACATGCCCCGAGCTCTTCAAGTGGACGAGTGGAGACATGCCCCGAGCTCTTCAAGTGGACGAGTGGAGACATGCCCCGAGCTCTTCAAGTGGACGAGTGGAGACATGCCCCGAGCTCTTCAAGTGGACGAGTGGAGACATGCCCCGAGTTCTTCAAGTGGACGAGTGGAGACATGCCCGAGCTCTTCAAGTGGACGAGTGGAGACATGCCCCGAGCTCTTCAAGTGGACGAGTGGAGACATGCCCCGAGCTCTTCAAGTGGACGAGTGGAGACATGCCCGAGCTCTTCAAGTGGACGAGGGGAGACATGCGTGAGCTCTTCAAGTGGACGAGGGGAGACATGCGTGAGCTCTTCAAGTGGACGAGGGGAGACATGCCCGAGCTCTTCAAGTGGACGAGTAGAGACATGCCCGAGCTCTTCAAGTGGACGAGGGGAGACATGCCCGAGCTCTTCAAGTGGACGAGTGGAGACATGCCCGAGCTCTGCAAGTGGACGAGAGGAGACATGCCCGAGCTCTTCAAGTGGACGAGTGGAGACATGGCCGAGCTCTTCAAGTGGACGAGTGGAGACATGCCCGAGCTCTTCAAGTGGACGAGGGGAGACATGCCCCGAGCCCTTCAAGTGGACGAGGGGGAGACATGCCCGAGCCCTTCAAGTGGATGAGGGGAGAAATGATCACAGGAGGTAAGATCAAGCTCATGAAACTATCAGCCAAGTTAGACCACGAAACAAAGGGGTTAAAACAAGATAAATTACTCTCCCGGCAGGATACACAGAAGTACTGGTATGGCATCATGGCCATAATGTGAGTGGAGGAGGAGACCAGCCAACATCAAAAGGCAAATAATTTAATTAGTTTTAAACTTGATGACATGCTTGATAAATACATGAAATTCAGCACAGACAATGAATTAAATTATACTTTCATCAGTGCAGATGTACAAAGATATGACTGCGAGAATTGAACCTCACTTCGCTGGAAGACAGAAGAGTTAGGGGGGACATGATCACTACATTCAAGATTCTCAAGGGAATTGATAGGGTAGATAAAGACAGGCTATTTAACACAAGGGGCACACGCACAAGGGGACACAGGTGGAAACTGAGCGCCCAAATAAGCCACAAAGATATTTGAAAGAACTTTTTTAGTGTCAGAGTGGTTGACAAATGGAATGCATTAGGAAGTGATGTGGTGGAGGCTGACTCCATACACAGTTTCATGTGTAGATATGATAGAGCCCAATAGGCTCAGGAATCTGTACACCTGTTGATTGACGGTTGAGAGGCGGGACCAAAGAGCCAGAGCTCAACCCCCGCAAACACAACTAGGTGAGTACAACTAGGTGAGTACACTACAGTGATCATAACGAAGCAGCTGTAGTCTCAGGCTATGGGGCATAGCACACAATTGTACCTATTGTGAGCTCACTGTTGAAGGGAAGCAATAGAAGAGCTGGAAATCACAGGCACGGCTCCAAGTTTGGATTCTCATTCTCATACGGTCTCGTTTCATGCAGGTCGGCATTCAATCCCCGACCTTCCAAGTGGTTGGGCAGCATTCCTTCCCTCCGTCTCATCCCAAATCCTTATCCTGACCCCTTCTAAGTGATATTAAGTCGTAATGGCTTGGCGCTTCCCGCTGATAATTCTCTTCCCTTCTCTTCTGTGAAAAATGACTGACACTACAAGTGAAAGATTAAAAAAGCATTAATATTTTATAAACAAAAAATTTATAACAAAAATTGCTGTGTATATTTTCTTTTAAGTTAATATCTCATTTTTCATTGAGATATTAACTTAAAAGAAATATACACAGCAATTTTTGTTATCGAAACTATTTCAAAACAACTCGTGATATGAGCTAAAACAGAAAAGTTTATTATCAACCATTAAGACTACTTGGAGTGGACTTTAGAGCGACAATCTCGCTTCATGCAGGTCGGCGTTCAATCCCCGACCGTCCAAGTGGTTGGGCACCATTCCTTCCCCACCCCTGTCCCATCCGAAATCCTTATCCTGACCTCATCCAAGTGCTATATAGTCGAAATGGCTTGGCGCTTTCCCCTAATAATTCCCTCCCCATTAGGACCAAATTGTAACAGGAGGCGGCCGAGGGCAGGATAAAAATGGTCATTGCCATGTGTTATAGCATGATATATATGCTTATTGCATGACACGACTCCATGTCCTCCTTATGAAAGAATGTGCTGTGTAAATTATTTCGCTTGTGAAATTTTGGTTTAAATTCTTACTCTGATGACAAGGTTAAAAATAAAATAGACGCAAGTAATCCCAACGTTGAAGAACTTCAGGAGTAAATGCAGACGATGAGTCACTATAACGTGGCTGAAGATATGATGACCAAACCACACACCAGAAGATGAGGAGACGACCACGTGTCGGTCCCTCCTGGACCGTTATCAAGTCGAGTGGCTTGATAATGGAGTAAATGACACGAAGGGAAGGGAACTATCGGGGGAAAGCGCCAAGTCATTAAATGACACGAGTGGGGAAGAACTTCAGATGTAAATGATCCCTGGTGTGACGAACTTCAGGAATATATGAATTATATTCATATATTCCTGAAGTTCGATTTAACTATTTTCGGTGTGAATGATAGACTCTTGAAAGAATTTCACCTGTAAATTATCCCAAAAGGGAGGAACATTCGGCGAATTTGATCGAAGTGAAAAAGAACGGCAGATGTAAATTATCCCTGTTGAGAAGAAAATCAGGTGTAAATGTTATTAGTGGGAAAGATTTTCAGATGTAAATTATATCATTGGGAGAGATTTTCATGTGTGAATGTTCACCATAGGGAAGAACTTCCGGTGTAAATAATTAAATCAAGAATGAGTTGTGGTGTAAATGATCTCAGTGAGGAAAAACTAGTAGTGTAAATGATTCCCATTGGAAGACTAAGGACAAACATATATAGGGAAAACTGCATCAGGCGCCTTAACCCATGCAAGCCTTCTTCTATTTATTCTTATCCACTATTACATATGCGTCTATCCTACGCTTGATACACTCCAGTGACTTCATGAATATTATATTTATAAATATTCTATGCATGTACAAATTTATTCAGCGTTTAGTTTTTCTTTTGTGGTAATATATTAACGCCCTTAATGTAAATATTAATTTGTTGGTGTGAGTCTGAGTAAGATCTCTATCACTCATGACATCCAGATCCTATTCCCATTTGCTTATATGTTGTAAATACTTAAAATTATATGTATGTTGTTATGTAGCAATTTTCAGTCACCTTTATTGTGTTTCCCGGTTCATTATAGCGACAAAATATATTACAATGACATTATCCAATTTCGTGTCTAAATTGTTACAAAATGTGTCAAAGAGTAGGGATGAGAGGGCCAGACCCGGCGTCACTCCCCTTGTGACACTTCCCACTCCGGCTGGTCTACAGTACTGAACATTGTCTCCTTTGAAACACTCATTTGGTAACCAACTGAAAATACTAATTTCAATGCCATGCTCTTCCTGTCACTACCCGGGAGCCCGGGTAGTGAAGATTGTTACAGTGAAGGTCGTGTGTAGTGAAGATGGTTACAGTGAAGGTCATGTGTAGTGAAGATTGTTACAGTGAAGGTCGTGTGTAGTGATGATGGTTACAGTGATAGAGGTCATGTGTAGTGATGATGGTTACAGTGATAGAGGTCATGTGTAGTGATGATGGTTACAGTGATGAAGGCCGTGTATAGTGATGATGGTTACAGTGATGAAGGCCGTGTATAGTGATGATGGGTACAGTGATGAAGGTCGTGTGTAGTGAAGATGATTACAGTGATGAAGTTCGTGTATAATGATGATGGTTACAGTGATGAAGGTCATGTGTAGTGAAGATAGTTACAGTGATGAAGGTCGTGTATAGTGATGATGGGCACAGTGATGAAGGTCGTGTATAGTGATGATGGTTACAGTGATGAAGGCCGTGTATAGTGATGATGGGTACAGTGATGAAGGTCGTGTATAGTGATGATGGGTACAGGTCGTGTATAGTGATGATGGTCGTGTAATAAGCTTGCTGTTTCCCGTGGTTCAGAGTACGCGTCATTGTTTTTCATTGTGGGTCGCATTTATATAATTGCTTTAGTCTACCAGCCAGTGTTCCACCGAGACCAGTCTACCAGCCCGTGCTCCACCGAGACCAGTCTACCAGCCCGTGCTCCACCGAGACCAGTCTACCAGCCCGTGCTCCACCGAGACCAGTCTACCAGCCCGTGCTCCACCGAGACCAGTCTACCAGCCCGTGCTCCACCGAGACCAGTCTACCAGCCCGTGCTCCACCGAGACCAGTCTACCAGCCCGTGCTCCACCGAGACCAGTCTACCAGCCCGTGCTCCACCGAGACCAGTCTACCAGCCCGTGCTCCACCAAGACCAGTCTACCAGCCCGTGCTCCACCGAGACCAGTCTAACAGCCCGTGCTCCACCGAGACCAGTCTACCAGCCCGTGCTCCACCGAGACCAGTCTACCAGCCCGTGCTCCACCGAGACCAGTCTACCAGCCCGTGCTCCACCGAGACCAGTTTACCAGCCCGTGCTCCACCGAGACCAGTCTACCAGCCTGTGCTCCACCGAGACTAGTCTACTAGCCCGTGCTCCACCGAGACCAGTTTACCAGCCCGTGCTCCACCGAGACCAGTCTACCAGCCTGTGCTCCACCGAGACCAGTTTACCAGCCCGTGCTCCACCGAGACCAGTCTACCAGCCTGTGCTCCACCGAGACCAGTCTACCAGCCCGTGCTCCACCGAGACCACTCTACCAGCCCGTGCTCCACCGAGACCAGTCTACCAGCCTGTGCTCCACCGAGACCAATCTACCAGCCCGTACTCCACCGAGACCAGTCTACCAGCCCGTACTCCACCGAGACCAGTCTACCAGCCCGTACTCCCCACCGAGACCAGTCTACCAGCCCGTACTCCACCGAGACCAATCTACCAGCCCGTACTCCACCGAGATCAGTCTACCAGCCCGTACTCCACTGAGACCAGTCTACCAACCCGTACTCCACCGAGACCAGTCTACCAGCCCGTACTCTACCGAGACCAGTCTACCAGCCCGTACTCCCCACTGAGACCAGTCTACCAGCCCGTACGCCACCGAGACCAGTCTACCAGCCCGTACTCTACAGAGACCAGTCTACCAGCCCGTACTCCCCACTGAGACCAGTCTACCAGCCCGTACTCTACCGAGACCAGTCTACCAGCCCGTAATCCCCACTGAGACCAGTCTACCAGCCCGTACTCCACCGAAACCAGTCTACCAGCCCGTACTCTACAGAGACCAGTCTACCAGCCCGTACTCCCCACTGAGACCAGTCTACCAGCCCGTACTCTACCGAGACCAGTCTACCAGCCCGTAATCCCCACTGAGACCAGTCTACCAGCCCGTACTCCACCGAAACCAGTCTACCAGCCTGTACTCTACCGAGACCAGTCAACCAGCCCGTACTCCCCGCCGAGACCAGTCCACCAGCCCGTACTCCCCACTGAGACCAGTCTACCAGCCCGTACTCCACCGAGATCAGTCTACCACCCCGTACTCCACCGAGACCAGTCTACCAGCCCGTACTCCGCCGAGACCAGTCTACCAGCCCGTACTCCACCGAGACCAGTCTTCCAGCCCGTGCTCCACCGAGACCAGTCTTCCAGCCCGTGCTCCACCGAGACCAGTTTACCAGCCCGTGCTCCACCGAGACCAGTTTACCAGCCCGTGCTCCACCGAGACCAGTCTACCAGCCTGTGCTCCACCGAGACCAGTCTACCAGCCCGTTCTCCACCGAGACCACGCTACCAGCCCGTGCTTCACCGAGACCAGTCTACCAGCCCGTGCTCCACCGAGACCAGTCTACCAGCCTGTGCTCCACCGAGACCAGTCTACCAGCCTGTGCTCCACCGAGACCAGTCTACCAGCCTGTGCTCCACCGAGACCACTCTACCAGCCTGTGCTCCACCGAGACAAGTCTACCAGCCTGTGCTCCACCGAGACCAGTCTACCAGCCCGTGCTCCACCGAGACCACTCTACCAGCCCGTTCTTCACCGAGACCACTCTACCAGCCCGTGCTCCACCGAGACCAGTCTACCAGCCCGTACTCCACCGAGACCACGCTACCAGCCCGTGCTTCACCGAGACCAGTCTACCAGCCCGTGCTCCACCGAGACCAGTCTACCAGCCCGTGCTTCACCGAGACCAGTCTACCAGCCCGTGCTTCACCGAGACCAGTCTACCAGCCCGTGCTCCACCGAGACCAGTCTACCAGCCTGTGCTCCACCGAGACCAGTTTACCAGCCCGTGCTCCACCGAGACCAGTCTACCAGCCCGTGCTCCCCCGAGACCACTCTACCAGCCCGTGCTCCACCGAGACCACTCTACCAGCCCGTGCTCCACCGAGACCAGTCTACCAGCCCGTGCTCCACCGAGACCACTCTACCAGCCCGTGCTTCACCGAGACCAGTTTACCAGCCCGTGCTCCACCGAGACCAGTCTACCAGCCCGTGCTTCACCGAGACCAGTCTACCAGCCCGTGCTTCACCGAGACCAGTCTACCAGCCAGTGCTCCACCGAGACCACGCTACCAGCCCGTGCTTCACCGAGACCAGTCTACCAGCCCGTGCTCCACCGAGACCAGTCTACCAGCCCGTGCTCCACCGAGACCACTCTACCAGCCCGTGCTTCACGGAGACCAGTCTACCAGCCCGTGCTCCAACGAGACCAGTCTACAAGCCTGTGCTCCACCGAGACCAGTTTACCAGCCCGTGCTCCACCGAGACCAGTCTACCAGCCCGTGCTCCACCGAGACCACTCTACCAGCCCGTGCTCCACCGAGACCACTCTACCAGCCCGTGCTCCACCGAGACCAGTCTACCAGCCCGTGCTCCACCGAGACCAGTCTACCAGCCCGTGCTCCACCGGCACTACAATGACGTATTAAGCTGTGGTCCTCAGTTCGTCATTCTTTGTTTACGTTTAAAGGTGTGACAAGCTTTAGAGACAAGTTACTTATGACAGATCTGCGCATGTAAACATAAATCTTGTGGGAGATTGACTGTAAATAATGCTTCCAAACACTGACTTTCATTTGTTATTTTGGGCAGGAATATTGTGAACAAAGGAGAGTGTGATGTTAACACCGACCTGCAGGAAGAGGAAGAGGACGACCCACTGGTAGTACTTGTGGTGCCGGATAGCGTATTGTTCTCCGCCGGCCCAGGCTCTGTTGCGTCCTGAGGCGTCAGGGTTGGCCACGCCCGGGTGGGAAACCTCCTTTCCTACCACGCCAGCTGCCAGCGCCGGTATCGTATAGGTCGACTGGATCCAGCAGTACTGATCTATCATGTGGCTGTCCAACCAGTCGACCATACAGTCGATGGGGTCACCGAAATATTGCTTTTGAGTCACTAATACGCTGAAGGCCACTAGAAGCACCATAGTCACTTTGTAGTGAAGGAGGAAAATCACATTGTCTATCGAGATTTTGTCGAGGTGGATCAACTGACGCAAGGAACGGAATAGTGTAAACATGGCGGTGTCTGGTAAAGGCGGGAGAGTGAGTGAGCGGGACCCTGCAGGGCGGGTAGCTGGGGCCACTGTGAGACAACACTTGTAGCCTCCACGCCACGCTCTGTGATGCCAATTCTCGCTACCAGCTTCTATTACTTCAAATTTTATTCTCACGTATCTAATCCCCCCCACCCCCCCGTCGTTTCACATTGCATTTCGGTGAAATCTGGAAAGAATGCGTCTCGTTATTATTCTCTATGTCAGGCATTGTTATTTCGGTTGCTTGATCTGTTGGCGGCGATGATGCTGATCATCTTAATATTTCCGGGTAGTGTGTGTGGGCGTAGGCATGCGGCAGTTGCAATACAAAGGAGCAGCATGGCATGAGGGCGGAATATGTGAAGGGACGGTGGTACGAGAGTATTGCTGTGTGGTGAGTGGGTGTGATGCTCTGTGGTTAATATCTGGTATACACTCACCCGGGGATGCTAGATACACACGTCGCGAGTGTCTGTGGTGGATGCCGGCGTGTGTGGGTGTGGGTGATTCTGGTCACGAGGCGGACCTGTGTGTTGGTATAGGTAGGTGGGTGTTGATGGATAGGGAGGAGGCGTTGCGTGAAGAGTGTTTTGTGTTGCTGGATAGGAAAGAATAGATGGGGAGCGGTGTCGTGGACGAACACAGCGTGTGGGAGAGCGCGTGAGTGTGGGCCATGGCGGAAGTAGGCGGGAAAGTGTGTAAAGTCAACCTCAGTCACAGATGGCAGCACCTTAGACTTTATTATTTTCGTATTTACACACAGAGATCACACTAACGTGATGCATCAAATGAACAAATCCACAAGGGCCGTGACGAGGATTCGAACCTGCGTCCGGGAGCATATATGATGTAAGGGCGAAGAGGGATAACGGCCTATTGACATAGCTTGGGTGCAGGGGGGAGTTGTGTAAAATCCTGGTTTGTGCCTCGGAGAGGCTACGAGATCCAGTAAGTTCAAAAAAACTTCGGTTTCAACTCTTTTAACCCTGTCGTAGCTCAATCGATTAAGGCAGTGTCTGGGATGCTTCCGGACGCAGGTTCGAATCCTCGCCACGGACCTTGTGGATTTGTTAATTTTTTTATTTATTTTCAAGTAACATAAACGTTCATATAACTTTTTAATTTTTTATTCAATTTACATGAACCTTACACCTTGTATGTAAAGTGTAAGTCTCTAAAATCGGTAGTAAGCTTTTTTTCCCAAGTTCATTTATTGATTTTATAATAGCAATAAACATGACATATTTGCATCATTTGTTTTTTTTTTTGGGGGGGGGGGAACTTTGAAAATTTGTGTCAGGAAAACTAAAGATGTTTTGGAAAATATCTTACTACCGATCCTTTATTATATGCTAATGTATCAGAAAAGTGTCATAGAATGATTATATCTGAAAGGTGTGTTTTTTTATTTAGACTTGAAAGTATGTAAAATTCGTTGAAAAAAAACAAAACAAAGAAATCTCCCTTTCTATTTACGCTGCAGTACTGAAACCTGGAACAATTGCAACCCTTTTCATATACAACTAGTCAAAAAATGTTGGTTGACATTGAACAACTTTGAGTAAACAATCTAATGCCCCCTAAGCGGCTGTAATAACAGCTTAGTATGCCTTTCAGCTTTTCCAGCTTACATACCTACAGTCTTTACAGCTAGTTTCTACCCAACAAGTGTTCCAACCTTTACACAACCCTGAATTATACTTAACACTTGCATCAGTAACAATTGCAAATATATATATGAAAGATAAATCAGACTAATGGCTATATTAACGTGAATATGTTAAAAGAATGCAAGCGTAGCTTCACCAGGTGTTACCCTGAGTGGGCAGGAGGCGGTCGGACCTGGCCACCTGTGGCTCGGGTGTGTGTAGTGGAACACAAGGGCGCGTGTTGCGCCTAACAAGTGCTTCTTTATCACCTGTTTACACCTCGCGGCAAAAAAAGAGGCTGACAATAACAAAATCCACTTTATGGGGGAACAGCTGAGCATATTTGTGAGTGTATGCTCTATGAGTCTTTTCTATAACATGGATACGAAAATGTTGTGGTCTACACATAGGTATGAATATAATGATGTTTACAACACTGAGATCGTATTGAAATATTTTGTAATCTACAACATGGGTAGGAATAGTTTCACATATGATCTACAACATGGGTATACTGATCTGTATATGTTGTGGTCCGCAACGTGCGTAGGTCTAGTTATTTACTGTAGCCTGCAACATGGGTATGTCTTGCCATGTTGTGGTCAACAACATAGGTGGGGGTAGGTATTGGTTTTTGTGTAAAACATAAGAAGATTCATGTACATGCTATTGTTTACAAAATGGAAACATCTAAATATATTCTGATATTTACAAAACAGGCCCTTCTAGGCATATTATTTTGTGGTTTCCAACATGACGGGGTCATGTAATACAGACGTAATATAGGGACACAGTGATATAATGAGAGGAGTATCACTAACGGTTCACCAATAACGCCGAATGCAGAATTACACCCCGAAAGGGCATAATTCGTTTATTTTGTTTTTGTTGCATTATATATATATATATATATATATATATATATATATATATATATATATATATATATATATATATAATATATATTATATATATAATATATATATAATTATATTATATAATATATATTATATATATATATATATATATAAATATATATATATATATATATATATATATATATATATATATGTTATATATATATATATATATATATATATATATATATATATATATATATATATATATATATATATATATATATATATATATATATATATATATATATGTCGTACCTAGTAGCCAGAACGCACTTCTCAGCCTACTATGCAAGGCCCGATTTGCCTAATAAGCCAAGTTTTCCTGAATTAATATATTTTCTCAAATTTTTTTCTTATGAAATGATAAAGCTACCCATTTCATTATCTATGAGGTCAATTTTTTTTTATTGGAGTTAAAATTAACGTAGATATATGACCGAACCTAACCAACCCTACCTAACCTAACCTAACCTATCTTTATAGGTTAGGTTAGGTTAGGTAGCCGAAAACGTTAGGTTAGGTTAGGTTAGGTAGGTTAGGTTGTCAAAAAAACATTAATTCATGAAAACTAGGCTTATTAGGCAAATCGGGCCATGCATAGTAGGCTGAGAAGTGAGTTCTGGCTACTAGGTACGACATATATATATATATACAAGGCCCGATTTGCCTAATAAGCCAAGTTTTCCTGAATTAATATATTTTCTCAATTTTTTTCTTATGAAATGATAAAGCTACCCATTTCATTATGTATGAGGTAATTTTTTTTTTATTGGAGTTAAAATTAACGTAGATATATGACCGAAGCTTACCAACCCTACCTAACCTAACCTAACCTAACCTATCTCTATAGGTTAGGTTAGGTAGCCGAAAAAGTTAGGTTAGGTAGTCGAAAAACAATTAATTCAAGAAAACTTGGCTTATTAGGCAAATCGGGCCTTGCATAGTAGGCTGAGAAGTGCGTTCTGGCTACTAAGTACGACATATATATATATATATATATATATATATATATATATATATATATATATATATATATATATATGTATATATATATATATGTTGTACCTAGTAGCGAGAACGCAGTTCTTGGCCTACTATGCAAGGCCCGATTTGCCTAATAAGCCAAGTTTTCCAGAATTTCAATATTTTCCATTTTTTTTATCAAATGATAAAGCTATTCATTTCATTATGTATGAGCTATTTTTTTTTAATTTGAGTTAAAACTAACGTAGATATATGACCGAACATAACCAATCCTACCTAACCTAACCTAACCTAACCTAAGATAACTAAATCAACAATTTATGTTCTTAATCTATATAAATAAAAATGGAAATGCTCGTTTGTTCAAAATCGCTAATCTCCGAAAGTTCTTCACTGATTGTTTTGAAGTTTTCACACAACGTTCCATTCGCATCCGAGCAGATTTTTATATATATACTATATAGATGTCACATCTGTGACAGGAAAAAACATGCTTTTTCAGAAAAACTGTGTTTTTCATGTGAGGGAAATCTTCGAAACCTCTTTACCGATTGCTTTGAAATTTTGACACAACATTGCATTCAAATAGGTGCGTTTCTTTATATATCTACTATACACATGCCTCACCTGTGACAGGAAAAAAACAGGCTTTCTTTGAAAAACAGCGCCATCTGTTGGACGTAAGAGCAACACACACTGTAATCTCCGAAAGTTCTACACCGATTGCTTTTAAATTTTGACACAACGTTGCATTCGAATAGGCGCATCTTTTTATATACCTACTATATAGATGCCACCCCTGTGACAGGTAAAAACGTGCGTTTTGAAAAACAGCGCCATCTGTTGTACATAATAGCAACATGCATGCTATACTAAATATGTCACGAATTCCATTGCAATGTTTCCAATTACATTGATAAATTTTAATTCATAGATTTCGGTTTATTTTATTTTTAGTGAATTATTTTGTGTAACATTTTGTTGGAATTGAGCTGTGTTGTTTACTATACTGTTCATTTCGTAAGTATAAGTATAGATGCCACACCTGTGACAGGTAAAACTATGCTTTTCTTGAAAAACAGCGCCATCTGGTGCAAGTAGGAGCAACGCACATTCTATACTAGATATGTTATAATTCCATTTCAATGTTTCTGATTACATTGATAAATTGAATTTTCATAGATTTTTATTTATTTTCATTTTTATTTAATTATTTTGTTTGAATTGCGTTGGAATTGAGCTGTGTTGTTTACCAGACCGTTCACTTCGTGAGTATAGTTTATTTTTTATTTTTTAATATTTTCATTTCATTTTTTAACTGTTTTTCTTATATTTCAGTGATGGGAACATCAGATCACTTGATGTTCCCAATTTTCTGATAGGAACATCAGACCATTTGGGAAGGCATCGGACGAGGGAGTGGGGAATGTTGGGGATGACGAGGGGACGGTAGTGAGAGATGGTGGGAAGGACGAGGGGACACGGGAAGGGGTAATAGTGGGGAAGGACGAGGGGACGGGGGAGTTTGGGATGGTGGGGACGAGGGGGATGAGGGAATGGAAAATGGAGCAGGTGGGGGCAGGAGGACAAAGGGACAGGGGAGTGAGTCATGGTGGGAAGGAAGAGGTTATGGTGGAGTCGGGAATGGTTGGGAGGCCGAGGAGACGGGTGAGGGGAGAATGGTGGGGAGGACCGGGGGACAGGGAAGGTTGCTGTGGCTGAGCAATGCACATGTGTTTCTGAGCCACAGCAACGCGTGGCCGGGATCTGCTAGTATAATATAATAATAATATTTAAAATAAACCAATAGGAAATAATTTATTGAAAATAAAGAAAATCCTCGCCCTATTAGGCAAATCGGGCCCTGCATAGTAGGCCGAGAAGTGCGTTCTGACTACTAGGTACGACACACACACACACACACATTATATATATATATATATATATATATATATATATATATATATATATATATATATATATAATTTATGTTCTATATATATATATATATATATATATATAAAGGGTAAGTAGGTAGGGTGGATGGGGAGATAGGAATGTCACGCAGCAACACATAAGGAAGACAAAGGAAATAAAGAGAATATTTTAAATGACATAGAGTATAGCGGAGAACTGAAACAGGTGCATAAGATGGGGGGGGGGTTGAGGGGGGAGAAGGGTAGTTCCGGTCTATAAGTATCATGACTCAGCCACACCCACCTCCACTAACCCACCACACACACACACACACACACACACACACACACACACACACAGCCACAAATGAGCCACAGAGACATTAGATAGAACTTTTTCAGTGTCAGTGTAGTTAGCAGGTGGAATGCATTAGGCAGTGATGTGGTGGAGGCTGACTCCATACACAGTTTCAAATGAGGTATGATAGGGCCGAGTAAGCTCAGGAATTTGTACACCAGTTGATTGACGCAAACGAGCCAATGCTCAACCCCCGCAAGCACAACAACTAGATGAGTACACACACACACACACACACACACACACACACACACACACACACACACACACACACACACACACACACACACACACACACACACACACACACACACACACACACTCAGGATCTATCTCCTGAGGCACATATTAATAGGATAACGACAGCAGCGTACTCTACACTGGCAAAAGTTAGAACATCATTCAGAAACCAAAGTAAGGAGGCATTTAGGGCGCTTTACACTGCCTACGTAAGGCCAGTCTTAGAGTATGCCGCCTCATCATGGAGTCCCCATCTGAAGAAGCATATAATGAAACTGGAAAAGGTTCAGAGGTTTGCAACGAGACTCGTCCCAGAGCTACGAGGGATGGGGTATGAAGAGCGCCTGAGGGAACTGTGCCTTACGACACTAGAAAGAAGAAGGGAGAGGGGGGACATGATAGGAACGTATAAGATACTCAGAGGAATTGACAGAGTGGACATAGACGAAATGTTCACACGGAATAGTAACAGAACGAGAGGACATGGATGGAAGCTTGAAACTCAGATGAGTCACAGAGATGTAAGGAAGTTTTCTTTTAGCGTGAGAGTAGTGGGGAAATGGAATGCACTTCAGGAACAGGTTGTGGAAGCAAATACTATTCATAATTTTAAAACCAGGTATGATAGGGAAATGGGACAGGAGTCATTGCTGTAAACAACCGATGCTCGAAAGGCGGGATCCAAGAGTCAATGCTCGATCCTGCAAGCACATATAGGTGAGTACATATAGGTGAGTACACACACACAGTGATCTTTAGGAAGTGATGTGGTGGAGGCTAACTCCATACACAGTTTCAAGTGTAGATATGATAGAGCCCAATAGGCTCAGGAATCTGTACACCTGTTGATTGACGGTTGAGAGGCGGGACCAAAGAGCCAGAGCTCAACCCCCGCAAACACAACTAGGTGAGTACAACTAGGTAAGTACACACACACACACACACACACACACAACTAAACTAAACTGGAAAAGGTTCAAAGGTTTGCCACCAGACTAGTACCCGAGCTGAGAGGTATGAGCTACGAGGAGAGACTACGGGAATTAAACCTCACTTCGCTGGAAGACAGAAGAGTTAGAGGGGACATGATCAACACATTCAAGACTCTCAAGGGAATTGATAGGGTAGATAAAGACAGTCTATTTAACACAAGGGGTACACACACTAGGGGACACAGGTGGAAACTGCGTGCCCAAATGAGGCACAGAGATATTAGAAAGAACTTTTTTAGTGTCAGAGTGGTTGACAAATGGAATGCATTTGGAAGTGATGTGGTGGAGGCTAACTCCATACACAGTTTCAAGTGTAGATATGATAGAGCCCAATAGGCTCAGGGACTGTACACCTGTTGATTGACGGTTGAGAAGCGGGACCAAAGAGCTAAAGCTCAACCCCCCGCAAACACAACTAGGTGAGTACAACTAGGTGAGTACAACTAGGTGAGTACAAACCAGGGGGAAAAAGTTCAGATGTATGCCACTAGGCTAGTCCCAGAACTAAGAGGCATGAGGTAAGAGGAATGGCTGCATGAACTGCCCCTCACGTCGCTGGATGACAGAGGAGCTCAGGGAAGCATGATCACCACATATAAAATTATCAGGGGGAGTTGACAGGGTAGACAAGGATGGATTATTTAACACGGGTGGCACACGTACAAGGGGATTCAAGTGGAAGCTGAGTTCCCAAATGAGCCACAGAGACATTAGCAAAAACTTTTTCAGTGTCAGAGTAGTTAGTAAATGGAATGCACTTGAATGCACTAGTTAGTGATGTGGTGGAGGCTGACTCCATACACGGTGCTGTAGAAGAAGGTGGAGGATATACCGGATGCGCATATAATATATTTGAACAATCTTCTCTCTTACATACAGCAATGAAGCGCGTCAATAATTGGGCAAGTACAACACAAGCCGAATTTGCAGGCATATACCTTGCCACTGAATTTTTAAAAGACAAAGGCAGTGGACTTATATACTGTGACTCGCCAAGTGCACTTCTGGCACTGAACGCACTCAGTAGTAGCACCCAGAAAATAGTTAGTGATATTTGAATGAATGTTTTAGTTGCTAAAAACAGATTTGAAATTAAATTCATGTGGATACCATCACATGTTGGCATCTCTAGGCATGACAGGGTTGATATGCTTGCAAAGACAGCCTGTAGAAAACCAGTAGTAGAAATTGATATGGGTGTTTCATTAGCAGTAACAACGAGAATACTTAAACAAATATCTAATGAAGATCTCACCGACCTAACAAATTCACAATGACCTGAAAGTTGTAGCATTAAATATTATGATAGATATCGTGAGGAGACATTCACATATGGAACTAATAGAGCAAGAACCCGGCAATGTGATGTTATAGTGGCCAGAATACGCCTGGGATATAGACATATCTGGCAGCTTTCTCAAAACCCAAATGTCGAGTACACAATGTGTCAACTTTGTGAAAGAAAAAGCATGCATCCCTTTGAACATTATATTGTAGAATGTCCCATATTGACTGACTTTCGCCCTCCTGGGCTAAGGTATGCTGAACTCTGTAACTACTATATGAGTAATGGAACACGTGATGATATATTGGACTTGTACCCAAGATTGACCATGTAATGTATCAGTTATACAATGTAAGTTTATGTATATGTGTGTATGTATGAGTATATGTGTATATATGTATATATGTAAATTATGTGTGTATGTATGTGTATAAAATATATGTGGAAGCTGATCAGAATTACATTTCACCTTTGTAAATGCACATTAATGATACTATGTAAAAGACACATCGAACACTTTATGTAGGGCAGACGGAACTCTGCTTATCTATGTATTTATGTTTGTAGGTTAGATTAGCATTTTAAAGGCACTACAATCACCTTATGTGGTCGATTGTTCAATTAATCTCCGAAGAATATATGAGGTACGAGGAGAGACTACGGGAATTAAACCTCACTTCGCTAGAGAACAGAAGAGTTAGGGGGGACATGATCACCACATTCAAGATTCTGAAGGGAATTGATAGGGTAGATAAAGATAGGCTATTTAACAGAAGGGGCACACGCACAAGGGAACACAGGTGGAAACTGAGTGCCCAAATGAGCCACAGAGATATTAGAAGGAACTTTTTTAGTGTCAGAGTGGTTGACAAATGGAATGCATTAGGAAGTGATGTGGTGGAGGCTGACTCCATACACAGTTTGAAGTGTAGATATGATAGAGCCCAATACGCTCAGGAATCTGTACACCTGTTGATTGACAGTTGAGAGGCGGGACCAAAGAGCCAGAACTCAACCCCCGCAAGCACAACTAGGTGAGTACAACGAGGTGAGTACACTCAGATGATTACATAACATACGTAAATGTTCTAATCTTCTCGACAAACGGGACCTGATATAAGCCTACCTCCATTCTCTTTTCTGACCCTCGTCTTATTCTATTCTTTCCTCATCCCATTCCTCCTTCAGCCCATTATTACACTCATCCCATTCGTACCTTACATCTTACCTTTCCTCCTATTCTTACCTTTCACCTTACTCTTACCTTCTTCTAGAAATTACCTTCTTGTCTTATCTGCTTCTCACCTAAACAATTTGATACACAAAATTATTTTTGTTTAATGCTAAAAGATTCCCAAGAATTATAACTTGGCGAGGTATAATTCTGAGCTTGGCTCTGATAATTACTTTGATGACAAACACACAATGTTATGCACGCAGTTATCCCACCAGGAGACGGATTATTGGACGTCACACCACCAACTTTGCGCTCCTCGCTAATTGGATTTAGTTTATTTTTGTTTATTGGTATTTAATCGTGTATAAGTACAATTATATTTGCATTGTTTATTGACTTTAAAGAGTTCACGCAGAACGCTGAATTTTTGTTAGTGTGGTGAAGTAAGGTTTATGTTGGTGTCAGGTGTGTATGAGTCATGGGTCAGGTGTGTGTGAGTCTTGGGTCAGGTGTGTGTGTGTCTTGGGTCAGGTGTGTGTCTTGGGTCAGGTGTGTGTGTGTCTTGGGTCAGGTGTGTGTGTGAGTCTTTAGTCAGGTGTGTATGAGTCTTGGGTCAGATGTGTGTGAGTCTTGGGTCAGGTGTGTGTGTGTGTCTTGAGTCAGGTGTGTGTGTGTCTTGGGTCAGGTGTGTGTGTGTCTTGGGTCAGGTGTGTGTGTGAGTCTTTAGTCAGGTGTGTATGAGTCTTGGGTCAGATGTGTGAGAGTCTTGGGTCAGGTGTGTATGTGTGTCTTGAGTCAGGTGTGTGTGTGTCTTGGGTCAGGTGTGTGTGTGTCTTGGGTCAGGTGAGAGTCTTTGGTCAGGTGTGTGTGTGTCTTGGGTCTGGTGTATGTGAGTCTTGGGTCAGGTGTATGTGATTCTTGGGACAGGTGTGTGAGTCAAGGGTCAGGTGTGTGAGTCTTGGGTGAGGTGTGTGTGTGTCTTGGGTGAGGTGTGTGTGAGTCTTGGGTCAGGTGTATGTGATTCTTGGGACAGGTGTGTGAGTCTTGGGTCAGGTGTTTGAGAGTCTTGGGTCAGGTGTGTGAGTCTTGGGTCAGGTGTGTGAGAGTCTTGGGTCAGGTGTGTGTGAGTCTTGGGTCAGGTGTGTGTGTGTGTGAGTCTTGGGTCAGGTGTGTGTGTGTGTCCTGGGTCAGGTCTGTGTGTGACTTGGGTCAGGTGTGTATGAGTCTTGGGTCAGGTATGCGTGAGTCTTGTGTCAGGTGTGTGTGTGACTTGAGTCAGGTGTGTCTTGTGTCAGGTGTGTGTATGAGTCTTGGGTCAAGTGTGTTTGAGTCTTGGGTGAGGTGTGTGAGTCTTGGGTCAGGTGAGAGTCTTGGGTCTGGTGTGTGTGTCTTGGGTCAGGTGTGTGTGTGTCCTGGGTCAGGTGTGTATGTGTCCTGGGTCAGGTGTGTGTGTGACTTAGGTCAGGTGTGTATGAGTGTTGGGTCAGGTATGTGTGAGTCTTGGGACAGGTGTGTGAGTGTCTTGGGTCAGGTGTGTGTGTCGTGGGTCAGGTGTGTGTATCTTGGGTCAGATGTGTGAGTCTTGGGTCAGGTGTGTGAGAGTCTTGGGTCTGGTGTGTGTGTGACTTAGGTCAGGTGTGTGTATGAGTGTTGGGTCAGGTATGCGTGAGTCTTGGGTCAGGTGTTTGAGAGTCGTGGGTCAGGTGTGTGAGAGTCTTAATTGGGACAGGTGTGTGAGTGTCTTGGGCCAGGTGTGTGAGTCTTGGGTCAGGTGTGTGTGTCTTGGGTCAGGTGTGTGTCTTGGG
Organism: Procambarus clarkii; assembly: GCF_040958095.1. Taxonomy (NCBI): domain Eukaryota; kingdom Metazoa; phylum Arthropoda; class Malacostraca; order Decapoda; family Cambaridae; genus Procambarus; species Procambarus clarkii. The sequence continues at coordinate 6,014,664 of NC_091233.1, read as the reverse complement.
TCAGGCGTGTGTGTGTCCTGGGTCAGGTGTGTGTGTGTCCTGGGTCAGGTGTGTGTGTGACTTAGGTCAGGTGTGTATGAGTCTTGGGTCAGGTATGCGTGAGTCTTGTGTCAGGTGTGTGTGTGACTTGAGTCAGGTGTGTCTTGTGTCAGGTGTGTGTATGAGTCTTGGGTCAAGTGTGTTTGAGTCTTGGGTGAGGTGTGTGAGTCTTGGGTCAGGTGAGAGTCTTGGGTCTGGTGTGTGTGTCTTGGGTCAGGTGTGTGTGTGTGTCCTGGGTCAGGTGTGTATGTGTCCTGGGTCAGGTGTGTGTGTGACTTAGGTCAGGTGTGTATGAGTGTTGGGTCAGGTATGTGTGAGTCTTGGGACAGGTGTGTGAGTGTCTTGGGTCAGGTGTGTGTGTCGTGGGTCAGGTGTGTGTATCTTGGGTCAGATGTGTGAGTCTTGGGTCAGGTGTGTGAGAGTCTTGGGTCTGGTGTGTGTGTGACTTAGGTCAGGTGTGTATGAGTGTTGGGTCAGGTATGTGTGAGTCTTGGGTCAGGTGTTTGAGAGTCGTGGGTCAGGTGTGTGAGAGTCTTAATTGGGACAGGTGTGTGAGTGTCTTGGGCCAGGTGTGTGAGTCTTGGGTCAGGTGTGTGTGTCTTGGGTCAGGTGTGTGTGTCTTGGGTCAGGCGTGTGTGTGTCCTGGGTCAGGTGTGTGTGTGTCCTGGGTTAGGTGTGTGTGTGACTTAGGTCAGGTGTGTATGAGTGTTGGGTCAGGTATGTGTGAGTCTTGGGTCAGGTGTTTGAGAGTCGTGGGTCAGGTGTGTGAGTCTTTGGTCAAGTGTGTGTGTGTCATGGGTCATTTGTGTAAGTCGTGGGACAGGTGTGTGAGTCTTGGATCAAGTGTGTGTGAGTCTTAGTAAAGGTGTGTGTTAGTCTTGGATCAGGTGTGTGAGTCTTCGGTCAGGTGTGTGTGAGTCTTGGGACAGGTGTGTGTGAGTCTAGGGTCAGGTGTGTGAGTCTTGGGTCAGGTGTGTATGTCTTGGGTCAAGTGTTTGAATCTTGGGTCAGGTGTGTATGAGTCTTGGATCAGATGTGTGAGTCTTGGGTCAGGTGTGTGTGTCTTGGGTCAGGTGTGTGAGAGTCTAGGGTCAGGTGTGTGTCTTGGGTCAGGTGTGTGTGAGTGTTGGGTCAGGTGTGTGTGTCTTGGGTCAGGTGTGTGTGTCTTGGGTCAGGTGTGTGTGAGTGTTGGGTCAGGTGTGTGTTTCTTGGGTCAGGTGTGTGTGTGTCTTGGGTCAGGTGTGTGTGTGTCTTGGGTCAGGTGTGTGTGTCTTGGGTCAAGTGTGTGTGTGTCTTAGTTCAGGTGTGAGTCTTGGGTCAGGTGTGTGTGTGTGTCTTGGGTCAGGTGTGTATGAGTCTTGGGTCAGGTGTGTGTGTGTCTTGGGTCAGGTGTGTGTGTGTGTCTTGGGTCAGGTGTGTGTGTCTTAGGTCAGGTGTGTGTTTCTTGGGTCAGGTGTGTGAGAGTCTTGGATCAGGTGTGTGTGAGTCTTGGGTCAGGTGTATGAAAGTCTAGGGTCAGGTGTGTGTGTCTTGGGTCAGGTGTGTGTGAGTGTTGGGTCAGGTGTGTGTGTCTTGGGTCAGGTGTGTGTGTGTCTTGGGTCAGATGTGTGTGTGTCTTGGGTCAGGTGTGTGTGTGTCTTGGGTCAGGTGTGTGTGTGTGTCTTGGGTCAGGTGTGTGTGTGTCTTGGGTCAGGTGTGTGTGTGTCTTAGTTCAGGTGTGAGTCTTGGGTCAGATATGTCTTGAGTCAGGTGTGCCTTGGGTCAGGTGTGTGTGTCTTGGGTCAGGTGTGTATGAGTCTTGGGTCTTGTGTACGAGTCTTTGGTCAGGTATGTAAGAATCTTGGGTCAGGTGTGCGTGAGTCTTGTGTCAGATGTGTGAGAGTCTTGGGTCAGGTGTGTGTGAGTCTTGGGTCAGGTGTGTATGAGTCTTGGGTCAGGTGTGTGTGTCTTGGGTTAGGTGTGTGTGAGTCTTGGGTCAGGTGTGAGTCTTGTGTCAGGTGTATGTGAGTCTTGGGTCAGGTGTGTGTGAGTCTTGGGTCAGGTGTGTGTCTTTGGTCATGTGTGTGTGAGTCTAGGGTCAGGTGTGTGTGTCTTGGGTCAGGTGTACTCACATAGTTGTACTCACCTAGCTGTGTTTGCGGGGGTTGAGCTTTGGCTCTTTGGTCCCGCCTCTCAACCGTCAATCAACAGGTGTACAGCTTCCTGAGCCTATTGGGCTCTATCATATCTACACTTGAAACTGTGAATGGAGTCAGCCTCCACCACATTACTTCCTAATGCATTCCATGTGTCAACCACTCTGACACTAAAAAAGTTCATTCTAATATCTCTGTGGCTCATTTGGGCACTTAGTTTCCACCTGTGTCCCCAAGTGCGTGTGCCCCTTGTGTTAAATAGCCTGTTTTTATCAACCCTGTCGATTCTCTTGAGAATCTTGAATGTGGTGATCATATCCCCCTAACTCTTCTGTCTTCCAACAAAGTGAGGTTTAATTCCCGTAGTCTCTCCTCGTAGCTCATACCTCTCAGCTCGGGTACTAGTCTGGTGGCAAACCTTTGAACCTTTTCCAGTTTAGTCTTATGCTTGACTAGATATGGACTCCATGCTGGAGCCGCATACTCCAGGATTGGTCTGACATATGTGGTATATAATGTTCTGAAAGATTCCTTACACAAGTTTGTAAAGGCCGTTCTTATGTTAGCCAACCTGGCATATGCTGCTGATGTTATCCTCTTGATATGAGCTTCAGGGGACAGGTCTGGCGTGATATCAACCCCCAGGTCTTTCTCTCTGTCCGTATCGTGAAGGACTTCATCTCCCATTCGGTATCCAGTGACTGGCCTCCTAGTTCCTCCTCCTAGTTTCATTACCTTACATTTACTTGGGTTGAACTTTAGTAGCCATTTGTCTGACCATTCCTTCAGTTTGTCTAGGTCATCTTGTAGCCTCATACTATCCTCCTCTGTCCTGATCCTCCTCATAATTTTCGCGTCATCAGCAAACATCGAGAGGAACGAGTCAATTCCTTCTGGAAGATCATTTACGTATATCAGAAACAGTATAGGTCCAAGGACTGATTCCTGTGGGACTCCACAGGTGTGTGTCTTGGGTCAGGTGTGTGTGTTTTGAGTCAAGTGTGTGTGTCTTGGGTCAGGTGTGTGTGAGTCTTTGGTCAGGTGTGTATGAGTCTTGGCTCAGGTGTGTGTGAGTCGTGGGTCAGGTGTGTGTGTGTCTTGGGTCAGGTGTGTGAGTTTTAGGTCACATGTGAGTCTTGGGTCAGGTGTGTGTGAGTCTTGGGTCAGGTGTGAGTCTTGGGTCAGGTGTGAGTCTTGGGTCAGGTGTGTGTGAGCCTTGGGTCAGGTGTGTGAGAGTCTTGGGTCAGGTGTGTGTGAGTCTTGGGTCAGGTGTGTGTGAATCTTGGATCAGGTGTGAGTTTTGGGTCAGGTGTGAGTCTTGGGTCAGGTGTGTATGAGTCTTGGGTCAGGTGTGTGTGAGTCTTGGGTCAGGTGTGAGTCTTGGGTCAGGTGTGAGTCTTGGGTCAGGTGCGGGTGAGTCAGAAGGCCAATAAGCCTTCTGCAGTTCTCATTATTACTACTATCCCCTACACCTTACTTTCCTCCTCAGCTCTCTCTTGCCTATTTATTGCCTGTCTCTACCTCCTCATCAAAATCGACTTGAGAATGGTCCAGGACGGACCGAAACGTCGTCGTCCCTTTAACTTCTAGTGTGTGGTCTGGTCAACATAGAGAAAATCTGCAAATACAGTATGATTATTGAAGGTTTGGATACGTTGGGGATGAGAAGGTAAGGGAGGGAAAGGGTAAGGTGAGATTTTTGACCGTGTGATTATTGCTTACTTGGGTAAACAAAGGTATTGAAGGTAAGGTGTTATATGACCGTGTGAATACTACATAGCTGAGTACAAAAAGGGTATTAAAGGTTTACTTTGATAGACTGGAGAGGGGCTTGATCTGAAATAATTTTGATGAACATTGAACTAAGTGAAGAACATGAGTTGGAACTCGGTAATATCAGTTTGATTTATTTACAGGGGTATCTGAAAGTGTAGTTGGGTGTTTAAATCTCTGGGGGATTTGGACTGATAGTAATGAATTTACAGGAGTGAACTTAGACAGAGGACAAGAGCTAGAGTTCGGTAACTGACCCGATCTTATTTACTGTGTTTGAAATACAGAGGGTTAAAATTTAAGGAAAATTTATTGGTTATTTACAAAGATATGAAAGAGAACTAAGGTGGGGGACGAGAGCTGGAGCTCGTTAGCTATTTTGATCTTATTTACGGTTTCTGAAATAAAGAGGGTAAAAATTTCAGGGGAATTGATAGGATATTAACGAAGATACGAGAGGGAAGTAGGGTGGGGGACGAGAGCTGGAGCTCGGTAACAAAATTGTCGTATTGTACGATGTCTGAAATACAGCGGGTATAAATTTTAGGGAAATTAGTCTGATAGTAAAGATGATACAGGGAAACACTAAGGCTGAGGACAAGAGCTGGAGCTTGCTTACTGACTTCATATATTTCACCACGTCTGAAATATGACTGTTTAAAATTTTAGGGGAAATTGATAGGTTAATATTAAGACTACACTTATAAATGTGGACTCTAACAAATTTTGGTCTTCAATTGGACTCTGATTAATTTCGATCATGAACTGGACTCATGAACTGAATATTTTTGGCACAAAGTGGACTCTGACGATTTTTTTTGGTATAAAATGGACTCTTGATGAAAAATGGTTTGAAAATGGACTCTGACGAATTTTCACAGATTACAGGACTCTGACGAATTTTGCTAACAAACTGGACTCTGACGAATTTCTGTTGTTAATTGGACTCTGATTATTTTTGGGTATAAACTGGACTCTGACGAATTTTGCTCACAAAGAGGACTCTGACTGATTTTGGTAGATTACAGGACTCTGAATATTTTTTGGCACAAACTGAACTCTGAATATTTTCTGTCTACAACTGGACTCTGGTGAAATTCGAGCTTAAACTGAACTCTGACGAATTTCTGTTGTTAATTGGACTCAGTTAATTTTCAGGGTAAAACTTAACTGATTATTTTCAGGCATAAACTGGACTCTGATGAAATATGAGCTTTAAACTGGCTTTGACTATTTTTGGGTCTTTACAGGTGAAACAGCCGTAAATGGTTATAAAACTTAAAGTCACGACTAAGATGTCTGTTTTCCATAACAAAATGTCTAAGACAATATTCGCTGATAATGGTCTTTTTTACAAAATTTGGTCATAAACATATAAATAAACTTCTATGATTATTTGAAACTCTGAAATATTTTCTTAAAACTGAACTCTGAAAATTTGAATTTTCCCCATAAGAACAGTTAACAAACTTCTATGAAATTATTTTCCTCATAAGAACTCTTAACAAACTTTTATGCAGATATTCTCAGAAAATGGTCTTTTGAAAAATACGCGGTTTTGAAAACTGACAAAATATGTCCGTAGAGTTTACCTTGAAACCCTGACACGCTAAACACGATATTTCTAAATTTTTCTATAAGATTTTCCTACTTATTTTCACCCATATGAACTCTTTACACACCTCTAAAATCTCAGAAATTATTTTCGTCATACGAATTCCTTAATTCCAAATCTGTGACTGCCCAAATTCACCTGAAAACCCTGACGATCTAAACACGATATTTGAATTTCTACCATAAGATCTCTTAACAAACTTCTATGACATTATTTTCATCATAAGAACTTTTAACAAACTTCTAAAATCTCAGAAATTATTTTCCTCATAAGAATTCCTTAATTCCAAATCTGCGACTGCTCAAATTCACCTGTAAACCCTGGCAGTCTACACACGATTTTTTCTGAAAACAAAAAAATCGTCTGTGGGCTGCCATCCCTACTACTAGGTGTGTTTGTGACTTGGGTCAGGTGTGTGTGTGACTTGGGTCAGGTGTGTATGAGTCTTGGGTCTGGTGTGTGTGAGTCTTGGGTCAAGTGTGTGTGTGACTTGGGTATGGTGTGTGTGTCTTGGGTCAGGTGTGTGAGTCTTGGGTCAAGTGTGTGTGTGTCTTGGGTCATTTGTGTGAGTCGTGGGTCAGGTGTGCGAGTCTTGAGGCAGGTGTGTGAGAGTCTTAGGAAAGGTGTGTGTGAGTCTTGGGTCAAGTGTGTGAGTCTTGGGTCAGGTGTATGTGATTCTTGGGACAGGTGTGTGTGTCTTGGGTCAGGTGTTTGAGAGTCTTGGGTCAGGTGTGTGTGTCTTGGATCAGGTGTTTGAATCTTAGGTCAGGTGTGTGTGAGTCTTGGGTCAGGTGTGTGTGTGTCTTGGGTCAGGAGTATGTGATTCTTGGGACAGGGGTGTGTGAGTCTAGGGTCAAGCGTGTAAGTCTTGGGTTAGGTGTGTGTGTGTCTTGGGTCAGGTGTTTGAGAGTCTTGGGTCAGGTGTGTGTGTCTTGAGTCAGGTGTTTGAGAGTCTTGGGTCAGGTGTGTGTGAGTCTTGGGTCAGGTGTGTGTGTGTCTTGGGTCAGGTGTGTGTGTGTGTGTCTTGGGTCAGGTGTGTGTGTGTGTGTCTTGGGTCAGGTGTGTGTGTGTGTCTTGGGTCAGGTGTGTGTGTGTGTCTTGGGTCAGGTGTGTGTGTGTCTTGGGTCTGGTGTGTCTTGGGTCAGGTGTGTCTTGGGTCAGGTGTGTGAGTCTTGGGTCAAGTGTGTGTATCTTGGGTCAGGTGTGTATGAGTCTTTGGTCTTGTGTATGAGTCTTTGGTCAGGTATGTAAGAATCTTGGGTCAGGTGTGTGAGTCTTGGGTCAGGTGTGTGTGAGTCTTGTGTCAGGTGTGTGTGAGTCTTTGGTCAGGTGTATGTGAGTCTTGGGTCAGGTGTGTATGAGTCTTTGGTCAGGTGTGTGTGTGTGTCTTGGGTCAGGTGTGTGTGTGTGTCTTGGGTCAGGTGTGTGTGTGTGTCTTGGGTCAGGTGTGTGTGTCTTAGGTCAGGTGTGTGTGTCTTGGGTCAGGTGTGTGAGGCTTGTTTCAGAAGTTTATGGACCATAAATCTGTTGTGCGAGGTGTCAGGTGTATATGGAATTTGATTCAGGTGTGTGAGGATTGTTTTGAGAATGTGTGCCTAGGGTCTGATATGTGGGGCCCGTGTTAGTTGTGAGTAGGCTGCGACTCACAACCTTACAACCTCATAAGAGCCTGTCACAGCCCCCGGCGAATTTGTATTAAATGCCTTTAATTAGTTGTGGTGTGAGGCTCTCATGACAACACAAATGTGACTTCACCTCACATTTGTACAAGTGATGTTCCTTAGCATCCCTGTTACGGCCACTTGGGCCAGTAACCGGGTTCTTGCTGTTGATGTATCTTATAACCCCTTCGTCTTTATCCAACCCCCAAGTCAGTGCTAAGTTTTCAAGAACTGGCTGTGGGTAGTAGTAGTGCAATGAATATGGGGGGGGGGTAATAAGCAATACATAATTACACCTTCACCACTATGTTATATTAAAACATTACTACACATTTACAAAGTGTCGCTTTCACTCAAGACACAATACATCAGCAGTGTTCATCAAACCCCGGTGAATCCACTTTCCAGGTACATGTCTTCCACACTTAATGCCAAACACCGGTGAGTTCACCTTCTGCAACATGGGCCAGTCCACACACACCGTATCGTTATGTCCACCGTATCGTTGGGACACGTTACCGTATCGTTGGGACACCCCCACCCCAGCGGGGGTGGGGTGTCCCAATACCCCACCCCCGCTCCCCAGATACATACTGGGGACATATGCTGACTGGGGTCTCAAACAATCACATACTGGGGTAGCTAACATCCTGGCAGAAGTCTCTAGTCGCTCACTAGTAGCGTTAAGAAGACTTTTCAACGCTACTCAAGTAGTGTTGAGACACTTCTCAACATCTGTTGAGAAGTGTCTCAACAGACGTACCCCTGTCGTCTCATAACTCTTACTGGCCAATCCCGGGTACTTCGGCTTATACCATACTGCATAAATTAGCAGCTATCACACTGCTATAACCGGGGGCGGCCACTTTGTCCACCCACACGACCAAGTCAAGAGTTCTTGAACGGCCCAAGGTGAACTGCCTTCCTCAACGCAATCGCCTTCTTACGTCACTTCTGTGAACATGAAACGTCATTAGCTAGACAGACAGTATACTGGGTGACCTTAGGATAATACCCATCTTCCGGGGAACTGACAATGTAATTGTAGTCACAACCTAGATGGCGTTGATCTCCATACGCCACCCACCAGAGATCATCCTCATCGACCTCACCTTCTAACTCAGGCAGGAAACCGGTGCCTTTCACCTATGGCTCGCCACCACAAACAGATGGCGTTGTCTAAGTTGCACCAAATAGTGAGGAGTTGGAGCCCAGATCCATAATGGCGCAGAAATCGCCACTCCATACTCCAGCAATAGTGTTTATTCCATAAAAATCCCTCAGGATGATATTCTTGGAACATCACATATTCCATGTTCCCTTAGGGATGTTCCATGTAACTTAGCATGTTCCTTAACATCCCAGCGTGTAACCACATAGCCCCCAGGGGTCCCGCGGGGGGCCATCGGGGGGCATTCGGGGAGTCCCTCGGAGGGGGGCCCTTATGGGGCCATCGGAGGACCCTCAGTTTGACAAGCCTGCTCAACACGCAAAACAACTAACTCCTCCACACTCCACAGCCACCAGCACAGTGTTGATGGAGGGAGAGAGTGCCACCTACAGTGTTGATGAAGGGGAGAGTGCCACCAGCACAGTGTTGATGGAGGGGGAGAGTGCCACCAACAGTGTTGATGGAGGGGGAGAGTGCCACCAGCACAGTGTTGATGGAGGGGGAGAGTGCCACCAACAGTGTTGATGGAGGGGGAGAGTGCCACCAACAGTGTTGATGGAGGGCGAGAGTGCCACCAGCACAGTGTTGATGGAGGGGGAGAGTGCCACCACCACAGTGTTGATGCAGGGGGAGAGTGCCACCACCACAGTGTTGATGGAGGGGGAGAGTGCCACCAACACACTGTTGATGGAGGGGGAGAGTGCCACCAACACACTGTTGATGGAGGGGGAGAGTGCCACCAATAGTGTTGATGAAGGGGGAGAGTGCCACCAGCACAGTGTTGATGGAGGGGGAGAGTGCCACCAACACAGTACAGATGGAGGGGAAGAGTGCCACAAACACAGCTTTGATGGAGGGGGAGAGTGCCACCAACAGTGTTGATGGAGGGGGAGAGTGCCACCAACACAGTGTTGATGGAGGGGGAGAGTGCCACCAACAGTGTTGATGGAGGGGGAGAGTGCCACCAACAGTGTTGATGGAGGGGAGAGTGCCACCAACACAGTATTGACGGAGGGGGAGAGTGCCACCTTCAAAGTGTTGATGGAGGGGAGAGTGCCACCAACAGTGTTGATGGAGGGGGAGAGTGCCACCAACAGTGTTGATGGAAGGGGAGAGTGCCACCAACAGTGTTGATAGAGGGGGAGAGTGCCACCAACACAGTATTGACGGAGGGGGAGAGTGCCACCTTCAAAGTGTTGATGGAGGGGAGAGTGCCACCAACAGTGTTGATGGAGGGGGAGAGTGCCACCAACAGTGTTGATGGAAGGGGAGAGTGCCACCAACAGTGTTGATGGAGGGGGAGAGTGCCACCAACATTTTTGATGGAGGGGGAGAGTGCCACCAACAGTGTTGATGGAAGGGAAGAGTGCCACCAACAGTGTTGATGGAGGTGGAGAGTGCCACCAACAGTGTTGATGGAGGGGGAGAGTGCCACCAACAGTTTTGATGGAGGGGGAGAGTGCCACCAACAGTGTTGATGGAGGGGAGAGTGCCACCAACAGTGTTGATGGAGGGGGAGAGTGCCACCAACAGTGTTGATGGAGGGGGAGAGTGCCACCAACAGTGTTGATGGAGGGGGAGAGTGCCACCATCAGTGTTGATGGAGGGGGAGAGTGCCACCAACAGTGTTGATGGAGGGGGAGAGTGCCACCAACAGTGTTCATTGAGGGGGAGAGTGCCACCAACACAGTGTTGATGGAGGGGGAGAGTGCCACCAACACAGTGTTGATGGAGGGGGAGAGTGCCACCAGCACAGTATTGATGGAGGGGGAGAGTGTCACAAGTGTGAGGGAATCTAGATTCCCTCAGCTAGTTTTCCTAGTTTCTAGATTAGGCTAGTCACTCTAGGGACTCTAGAAACTGAAGCTTTCAAACTAACATATACTTGTGGGGTGTTGAATGAAAGCTTATGTTATGGACCATCATTTGGGACGGGTTAGAGGACTGTGATTGCTCTGTAGAGAGAATTACAGAAATTTTCCTGTTCTGTGAAATAGGTTGGGAGTTGAGTGTGAAGTGGTGTAGGGAGATACTTGACTCTCCCAACGGTTTTACAGAGGTGGGGGGGAAAGTGGGGTGACCGTTGCCCCCCCCCCCCCCCACCATGTGAGACAGTGCGCCCCTTGTCTTTAGGCCTCCCCCTCACCCTCAGGCGTCACGGGATGCCTGAGGGTGAGTGAGGCCTGTGATTGGGGTAGGCATGTCTGCTCCGAGCTGTGTTTTGGCGCGAACAGCTGTGATTGGAAGCGGCACGAGGGAACAGTGCTGGCTTCGTGCTGATTGGTCAAGACAAAGTAGGGGGGGAGGTATGGGCATTTTGAGTTTCCTTAGCCCGCGAAATCGTCAGTTTGAGCTGGGTAGCAGGTGGACTAGGACGTTGCTGGGTGGAGGGGGGGGAGTCTCCCCTCCCTCCACCCCCGTTAATCGCGGACGTTACCGTGTTGTCCAGCAGGGATGGCACCCCTGCCATACCGGGTTGTGTCTAGGCCAAATTTTCGTGAAATTTGGGGCCGATGAGGTACGGAAGGACCAGTAAAAAAGCCTCAGAGACAGTGGGCACCCATGAGGCAGCTGGCAGAGCCTCATGGTGTAACAGGTGGTTCAAATAACCTGTCTAGTGTTGATGGATAATTGGCGGAATACGGGCAGGGCCTCCTAGTGTAATTGTGGTGAGATTACAGGCCCCGGTTGGACTTTGAATTCCGCCAGGCGGCGTCAGTGTGGTGACGCCGCCGGCCATTGTCACCCCAGTGTAGAGCAAGGCAGGCTCTGGTTTGATGGGGTTGTTGGTGATTCCCCATCCACGTGTGTATGCCCGGGGGCCACCCCCAGGCCACCCCGGCGACCCGCCCACCTGGCCCGGCCACCCCACCCGCCCTCCTGTCCCGGCCACCCCACCCCGCTCGCCCGGGCGCCGGCTACCCCAGGCCACCCGCGCGCCGGCTACCCCCCCCCCCCCCTCCCCCCGCTCTCAGCCCGGGAGGGGCGCTGTGGGCCACGCGGTGGCCACATGCCTTGGCCACCCCCTTGGGCCACTTGGCCACTTTCCTGGGACAGCCTTGGGCCACATCTTGTCGACGCACGAGGAGCAAGCTAAGTGTTGACAGCCAGAGAGGTAGTGACCTGGGAAATGAGTGAAATGAGAGGAAAAACGTGAGTACGATAGTCAGAGTGTAACAGTGTTTCAGTACTAGGGGAAATTCTCGGTAAAGCTGTGTTGTCCCATAGCCCTGCCAGGCTAGGGAAGCAGCTGAGAGACAGCTGTCTGTAGCACGTCCAGGGGACTGGTAGGGCGGTACCTGGAGATAGATGTTGTACAAGGTACCACACTGTAGATACATATAGTATATATATATAGGTGTGTAGACTGATTCGAGTATGTACCGGTCAGTGTAGAGATTTACCATATAAGTGATCCAGCCTGTCGATTCTATATAATCGTTCAGACTTGATTAATGCCATAGAGTACCGCATATAAATTGTATCATTAGAGGTAGGCAGGCCAGGTTGCAGGGATGTCAGTGGGTACCCTGAGGTCTGTGTAGTTGGAGTTACATTTACCTGATGATATAATTTTCATTTACTATGTGAATGCCATTTCTATGTGTTCATTTGCATGTTTTATGTACTGTGTTGTGTGGTGAGTCAGTAGATGTGATTGCTGACTGATTGCCTAATGATGTCATTAGCATGTGGGGTATGCTGATGGCATCATTATGTTGCAGGTTTGTGCAGTGTTGTTATCAGTTTATACGATATTGCTGCCCTGGGAGCTGTGTTGAGGGTTTAAGGGACCTCTAGGATTATTCAGGGGAATTCACAGTACTTAATGAGAGCAGGCAGTTGATTGGTTAATTGCCTTGCTGAGGTAAGTGTGTGCTCACAGTAGTCCTTTGCAACGGTTGCAAGATAAGGGGGGCAGTAATATTGGTATACTCTTGTTGTTGCACAACCGTGTGTCATTATTGTGTGGGCACAGTAATTAACGAGTTGCAGTAGCCGCAACCGTATGTGGGCAGTGCATTTGTGTTGTTGCATGCCATTGTAGTGTGACCTATGTAACACTGGGGTTACTTTGTTTCTTTAAGTTGTGTTGAAGACTTAAGGATTCAGTAAGTTAATTAAGTAAGGGGTAGTTAACTGGATAAGGGGTGCACACTTATTGTGGAGTGAGTGAGGGCTGTTATGTGAGAGAACAGCATTGAGCTTGAGTGAGATACGTCTCGGGAGCAATTAATTTTCCGTGTGACAATTAATTGACCACTCTAGCTAATTATGTAATTAGCCTTCTCATCATGAATTCACGTAGTGGGAGAGGATCTGTCAGAGTCTGTCAGTATTTGTGTTAACGTAATTTGCTCGAGACTAATTACCTTTCTGGGGTATAGCAATTAGTGGCTCATGTTAATTAGTGGAGTAATTTACGTCTGGAGGGCTCAGATGACTTGGTAAAGCGAGGTCATGGAGCTAGCATAAATCGTTGCATTAATCATATCCTGTCTGAGGACAGTGGATTAATTACACACATGTTAATTAGGGGTAATTAACTCCTTTCCCGTGAATTCACAGTGTTTGATGAGACCTGCTAAGGCAGTGCAGAGTGAGACGTATTTATGGATGATTAATTATCGGTCCTGGTGACAGTTAATTAATTGCTCGGAGTTAATTAGGGTAATTAACACTAGTAATTTTTTGACACAGACTGTTGAGAAGCTACCAAGTTAGGGTAGGCTTAGTTAACGTAACTCAGTGGGGATGTAATTAGTGGTCCGTTTGACCTTAATTAGGAATTACTCACTGAATACTTGCTAGGAGTGAAGTGTGATGTAATATAAGAGTTTGAGTTATTGTTAACAGAGATGACTTGTATTGAGAGAAACAAGTGTTGAGGATTAACGTAGAGTACCATCATGTTGTTGTCTAGTGTGAGACAATTGTTTGTGATTACTGTTGTACTTTGTTGCTGACTGCTGCGATCAGTCAATTAACGTAATTAATCACTTAAGGCAATTTCTTTTGGTTGTCGTCTGGTGACGAGAGTAGAGTAATCTACTCTCTGTGGAGCTGTGGAGCTGATTTGTGGAGCTGTGTCCCAGAATCCCGCCTTGCCTGACTTTGTTTACTGTTTACAGTGCAACTCCTTGTAGGGAGTTGCAAAGAGTGTTCACACTGGGTTGTGATAGGGGGGGTCACTGTTGGACTACCCGCCTAGTTACGTGGGTCTCTCCTGGGGGGCGGGAGGACCCCTAAGCTTGTGATTATAGTAAGCTGTCAGGGAAACCGTGACACTATTGATTGCATGCTTGTGTCTACAGTGGATATCCTTCATTTGTTCAGTTAGTTCATGTTGTCACCCCGAAGTGTCAGCAAAGATGGAGCCTGCTGTCACTTCTCGAGGGGCTGTTGAATAGCTGTGTTGCAAATGCCACTTGATGGACAATAACGTAACCATTCGCTGTGGTGTAACTTAGTCTGTGATATTTTTCTTTGATTTGCAATATTGCGTCATCAGTGGGCACACCTGTGTTCAGGTTAGTTCAGTATGCAGCCTCACAGCAAGGGTTGCTATTTAGCTGTTTGTTATCGTGCCACTGGATGGACATTAACGTAACGTAAACTCGGTAATGTAGTAGTTAGTCTCTTGTTATTAATAAATTGTTATGTTATAGAAAACGGTCTTTGATGTCAACCCTTCAACCATATTATTCCACACATGTTTCTGCATATTACGAATAAATGTTGATGTGATCTTGATATGGCGGCTGTTCTTGGGAATTCGAATTCCAATTCATAGCGCCACATCAAATATAAATATTTGATTGTGAGAACCCGTCGGTTACCCTTTATTAGTTTTAACGTCCTGTTTAACTAGGAGGAGCCAGCGGCCTATTGTGGACAGGTTTTCACCCCTGGTGGTGGAGGCCTGGCGGTTTGCTCCCGCTTTTCCTTTTTCTATTGGACTCATGCTTACCTGCCGTGAGCAGACTTTAAACTTGTAGTCCAACTCCTAAGGGAGGTAGGCGTAGAAAAAAATCTCACAACAAGCAACGTGTTGATGGAGGTGGAGAATGCCACCAAAACTGTATTCATGGAGGGGGAGAGAGCCAGCAACACAGTGTTGATGGAGGGGAGAGTGCCACCAACAAAGTGTTGAAGGAGGGAAGAGTGCCACCAAGAGTGTTGGTGGAGGGGAGAGTCCCACCAACACAGTATTGTTGGAGGGGGAGAGTGCCACCAACAGTGTTGATGGAGGTGGAGAGTGCCACCAACAGTGTTGATGGAGGGGGAGAGTGCCACCAACACTGTTGATGGAGGGGGAGAGTATCACCAACACAGTATTGATGGAGGGGGAGAGTGCCACAGTGTTGATGGAGGGGGAGAGTGCCACCAACAGTGTTGATGGAAGGGAAGAGTGCCACCAACAGTGTTGATGGAAGGGAAGAGTGCCACCAACAGTGTTGATGGAAGGGAAGAGTGCCACCAACAGTGTTGATGGAAGGGAAGAGTGCCACCAATAGTGTTGATGGAAGGGAAGAGTGCCACCAACAGTGTTGATGGAAGGGAAGAGTGCCACCAATAGTGTTGATGGAAGGGAAGAGTGCCACCAACAGTGTTGATGGAAGGGAAGAGTGCCACCAACAGTGTTGATGGAAGGGAAGAGTGCCACCAACAGTGTTGATGGAGGGGGAGAGTGCCACCAACAGTGTTGATGGAAGGGAAGAGTGCCACCAATATTGTTGATGGAAGGGAAGAGTGCCACCAACAGTGTTGATGGAAGGGAAGAGTGCCACCAATAGTGTTGATGGAAGGGAAGAGTGCCACCAACAGTGTTGATGGAAGGGAAGAGTGCCACCAACAGTGTTGATGGAAGGGAAGAGTGCCACCAACAGTGTTGATGGAAGGGAAGAGTGCCACCAACAGTGTTGATGGAAGGGAAGAGTGCCACCAACAGTGTTGATGGAAGGGAAGAGTGCCACCAACAGTGTTGATGGAAGGGAAGAGTGCCACCAACAGTGTTGATGGAGGGGGAGAGTGCCACCAACAGTGTTGATGGAAGGGAAGAGTGCCACCAACAGTGTTGATGGAGGGGGAGAGTGCCACCAACAGTGTTGATGGAGGGGGAGAGTGCCACCAACAGTGTTGATGGAAGGGAAGAGTGCCACCAACAGTGTTGATGGAAGGGAAGAGTGCCACCAACAGTGTTGATGGAGGGGAAGAGAGCCACCAACACAAACCGAATAATCATAATGCTCGAAAAGGAATAGAGGGGAAATCTAATCACTGAGAAGGGGAGAGAAGTGGTGCGTGAGAGGTGAAGGGTGAGGGTCTTCATGAGTGGGGGGGAGGGGGGGGGGTCTTCTTGAGCGAGTTGTATTCACGTAGTTGTACTTGCGGGGGTTGAGCTCTGCTCTTTCGGCCAGCCTCTCAACTGTCTATCAGTCAACATCTACTAACCCATTTGTTCCACACGCACCTTTTCTCTCCAAAAACACTCACACACATCCTCAGGAAGAAGCTCGTTAAAACTGTCTAACTCCCAAGTCCTTACTACTAGGTAACAGGGGTATCATAGTGAAAGAAACTCTGCCCATTTTGTTTCTGCCATCACGCGGACCCTAGGATTAGCAACGCTCATGCGTTGCTGAACCACAGCAACGCATGGTCGGGTGCAGAGGTTGAGCTTCTAATAAAAATGACATGGAATAAGATGTCGATATTTTGGTGATGTGACGTTACCCTAGCATGACGTCGTGATGTTACCTGAGATACAACAGTCATCACGGATGGTTGTACTTCGCTGATCTCCTAGAAGAAAGAAGAATATAGTGCCCTGTGTTAGCGGTGAAGTGAAGACTACTTGTTTTCAAGGGTGAGGAAGCTGTTGGGGACATCGTACACCATTTCCCTGTGATTTGAATATTATTAGGGGCGACCTGGAAGGAGTGATCGGTCGCGCCTTTGTGAAACTAATTATTTTACTCCCTTAAGTGGAAGGAAGAAAGCAGGCGTTTCTATGTGAAGCCTGCCGGACAACTCCGTGTACTCAAGTCAAGACTGGAGGAAGCCTTGTGAAGCAGTACTAAAGCAATTTCTGTGGGCAGCCTGTGTGAAGGCCATGTTGAGTGCCAGAGAGTGAGCGCCCCACGTCATAGATTCTGCAGTAAGCTTGTTTAATCTGTTGTTAGATTAGCTACCAGTGTTTGATCGTGTGCCCAGCGATCATAGTGAACATGTGTGTGTATATAGAGCAGAGATTTTATTAATTCAGTTAGCCAGAATAAGGAGTTAGAGTTAAAAGAACATGCTGGAGGGAGGAGAGATACATCCTCTTTCGATGGAGGTCAGGGGCCGACTGAGGAGCGGAGGTCCCCAGCGTAGAGGCTGGGGCAGAAGCTGGGAAAAAAAAAAAAAAAAAAAAAAAAAAAAAAAAGAGCCTCTCCTGATTTTTGGAGAACCTAGATGTATGCATTTATAGTGAGCCTCTAGGAGCAGAATAGAGGCTCATGTGGACACATTAATATATGAGAGGAGTGCTAGAATGTTTATTTGCATGTAAGACCCAGTGTACGGCGAGAGACTCATTTCTTCTTTTGTTGGGGGATACTTATGTAGATGGTCCAGGTATTTCAGCCCCGAGCAGACTTCTATATTGTTGTGCCAGATATTTCAGCCCCAAGCAGCGAGGGGGTAGTAGGTTGTGAGCCAAGAGTTGTACAACCGCCTGATATGGATAGTTGGTGAAGCCAGGATATGATATTGGAGTGTTACCGGGTTGTTGCCTCTTAGAATGTTGTACTGTAATTTTGTTTACTATATATATTTTATTATGTATGTCTTCATGTATTAAATGTTTGTAAACAGATGGTCTTTGCTCTTGTCCTGGTGAAGTTTCCCGGAAAGCGAGCGGGAGAGAGAGAGAGAGAGAGAGAGAGAGAGAGAGAGAGAGAGAGAGAGAGAGAGAGAGAGAGAGAGAGAGAGAGAGAGAGAGAGAGAGAGGGGTCACGGTTGCGGGCAGGGTAACAGTAGACACTAATTCACGAAAAGTGCATTTAGGAGACTGTTACGCCCACTTGGGCCAGTAACTGGGTTCATGCTGTTATAACCTCTTCTGTTGTATCCAATCCCAAGTCGGTGGTAAGCTTTCAAGAACTGGCTGTGTCAAGTAGTAGTGCAATGAATAAAAAAAGAGGGGGATAAGCAATACACAATTACCTTCACCAATATATTAACACCTTCACCCCTATATATATATTATAATCAAGTATTACTACACGTATTTGCAAAGTGTCTCTTTCACTCAGGACACAACCTCGGCAGTGTTCTTCAACCCGGTGAATCCACTATCCAGGTACACGTCTTCCACACCTAATGGCAAACACCTGCGAGTTCATCTTCAACATGGGCCAATCCACACACCATATTATATTGATGTGCCAACACCCCACCTCCACTCTCCAAAATCACACTGGCAGAGGGTTCAGCAACACGCCGATGTGGGTCTGAAACAATCACATACAGGGGTAGCTAGCACCCATGCAGAAGTCTCTAGTAGCTCTCTAGCAGCAATTCTCGACAGATGCACCACTGTCATGGTGAAACTCTTCCTGACCCATTCTGGGTACATCGGTCCATACAACACTGCATACATCAGCAGCTAACACACTGCTCTGACCGTTGTCCATTTTGTGGGGGTTTCGGGAGCGGACTCACAGATGGCATTGACGTCTGTTACGACCCTCTCGGGACGCAACGGGGTTCTTACTCTGATGTAGTTAGAGGAAGTTGTATCCGGCCCCAAGCCAGTAGTGGCTTTCAAGGGATGAGATCCGTGACGCAAGTAACTTAAAGGGGAAGGGAAATAAAGTCAAGAACTTAATATAATATATTGACCACCACCAATAAATATTATATAAAAAGATTACACGGGGGGAGGGGTATTAACACTGTACACAAACGTCTTCTCCTGAAGACTCTGGATCCAAGCTCTCGGTGCTAAGTCTTCGGTGCTTTCGTGGCCTCACAACGAATCCTTTGAGAAGCTGAGCCTACCCTGGCCACAGGTCAGCCAAAACACAGGTCCACTGGGGGCACCGCCGTGGAGGCCGTCAACCACAAGTCCAGCAGGTCTGCTGGCAGGTTCTGGACCAGCAACGCTGGTAAGGCCACTCCACGAGCGATATTAGTGTAACGCCCTAGACAGGAGCCTCGTGTGATACCACAAATCACTCTCCTGTCCTCAATACCCCAGTGGATAATCGTCTCCAGCAGTCGGTCCCGGGTAATCCTTCTACTGCCACTCCACTGGCAGGGTAACACCACAGTGTTCTTCCGGGGGGACGACTTCACAGCTGCTGCAGCAAAGCACAAGGTATAGAGACGGCTGCCTTGGGTAGACTGACTCAACTTCCATCACAGCAGTCCCAGGTCGACTCTGTAAGCAGACACGTCATCAATAGCAGAGACACACTACAGCACCCCACTTACAGGCTCAGACACAAACGCCTGACATATCCACTCCATAGATGGCGTTGTTGTCTGAGCACCACCTCACCAGAGGTCAGCAGTGGCGGTGTTGTGAGCTGCACAGGACTGGAAACCGGCCCTTGTGGCCAGTACTCGTCGTCCTCACCAGGTGTCGTCGTCCGTTTGGAGGGGGTTTCGGGAGCTGACCCACAGATGGCGTGGTCGTCACTGCTCCGTGCTCGGATGCTGGATCCGGGTTCGTAACACCTCCCCACCAAAAAGAATTTGGTTTGGGGTTCTATAAAAAGAGACACAAACCAAATTAGTACGGCGACACATCTCCAAATGGACTCACAATTACTGTAAACTTGCACGGCGAGGCTGTCTCGTCCACAGAACTGTACTAAGGAGAAACCCTGGCACAAAGGGAACTTTAAAATGGCAGGCGATGACCTGCCTGACGTAATTTTCCACATCTCCACACTGCGATGTCAAGCAGGGGCATCATCTCACATCTCTCAAGTAAGGATCGGTGTGGACACGATCTGGGGCGACTCGACACTTCCCTATGTCGTGGCACCGATGATGGCTGGACACAGACGGCATTTCTGGTACCGATCCGGTGGTCCTTCAGGGAGTCGGGCACCTGGAATACAGGGGTCGGATAATTCAGAGTGACAGCGACAGCGGGTAAAACAGTACTTACAGCATACTCTACTAGGTCCACACCTAGTCCCAACGGGGCTGTTCGTACGTCGCAGATGGCATTCGCTCGGTCACCGTCAGGTCGACCAACGTTCCACATAACACTGCATTGAGGCTCAGCAGTCACGCGGGGGGTGTCAACCTGTCGGAAACAGTCACTCACATTATCGTATCTCGTACCTCCTGTATCAACCATCACCTTCCAGGTCCCTTCTTCGACTGCAACACTCTTAGTGCACGTCTCTAATCCCTGGGATCTGATGTTCAAGGGAGCCATCATCCTTCGGGTCGTCCACTGATCCTTACTGAGAACACACACGAGAATCAAACAAAATATCGCTAAGAAACATGGGGCCAAATGAGGGATAAGCTTCCCGAGCCTGTCATGTCCATAACCGGCTATATCCACTAGCCTGGTTTGGACCAAAGAGGGCACTAGACCTTTCGAACACACCTCACATACCTCTGAGGTCTGGGGAATCTCTGGCCGGTTCAATGAACGCTGTACAATGCCATACCGCAAGTACACATCCGCCTTCGCTCCAGACTCGTTGGTATCCGTGGGTGCCTGCACACAAGGCCTCTCTTCTTGCTCAGGTACTTCTGCCATCGTAACCTCATGTTCCTTGTCGAGAGAAAAATCAGGAGACACTGCTAGAACGTTCTCAATCTGTAGGCGAAAGGACAAATTAAACATAGTATATTCCGGATCTGACTGTACCTGGATATTACCCCTGCCTGTTACCTCAGACCTTGCTGTTCTGGCCGACTCGTCCACGACCTTGGGAAGATTGTTGCTCCAACCTGTCACCAAGTCGTTGGCTAGTACCACGTCAATCCCAGCCACAGGGAGGGTATCGACTACTGCCAACGCACATGTGCCGCTGAAGTAAGGCGAGTCGAGATGTACTGGCACTAAGGGGGCGATATACTGCGTCCTAGGAAACCCAACCAGGACAACCTGTTGTCTCCCGTCCACACTTACTCCCTCGGGTAACGAGCTCTTCACGATCAGGGACTGGGCTGCTCCACTATCTCTGAGCACTACAACTGATCTACCAGTATGATCACTCGATACATACCCGCCTGAAGTGTGAGGGGAAAACAATCTGGGTTCTTCCTGCGTCGTCGTCGACTGGCTTCCTGCTGGTGGTGTAACACAGCTCATCATCATCACCTCCCTACGTGCGCCGCCACCTCTTCTGCCTCGGCACATAGCAGCTACATGCCCTTTCTGCCCACAAGTCCAGCACACCACATTCCTCCTCGGACTACGGTGTTTAGGACTGTTAGGACTAGTCCTTCGAGGGCTACTTGGGGGCGTCTTCTTAGCGCTTCGTGGGACGGGGGTCTCCTCTTCGTCCTGAGGTTGTCAAACCGGCGTTGGTAATGCCTTGGGACGTACTTAGCAGACGGCCTATGAGTCAGGATGTATTCCTCAGCCATTGTGGCTGCTGCACTCAAGGTCTCTACCTGCTGTTCCTCTAAGTACGTCTTCAGGTCCCCAGACAAACAATCCTTGAAGTCCTCTAGCAGTATAAGCTGCTCGAGGTCTTCTTTGGTCTCCACCTTCCGAGAGGCACACCATTCCTGAAAAAGTCGCTCCTTGATTGTGGCGAATTCGGTGAAAGTGTGCTCTGAGGTCTTCTTCAGGTTCCTAAACTTCTGCCTGTACGCCTCCGGTACCAATTGGTACGCCATGAACACCACTTTCTTCACCCTGTCGTAATCGCCGGAGTCGTCAAGGGATAACGTGGAGTATGCGACTTGGGCCTTCCCAGTCAAGACTGACTGTATCATGATGGCCCAATTCTCCCTTGGCCACTCCAAAGAGGCAGCGAGTTTCTCGAAGGCTGCGAAGAACTTCGAAACTTCTCTCTCGTTGAATTTGGGGACCATTTTGATGTTCCTTACCGGATCGAAACTGCTGGCTTCCGTCGTTGGCCTCCGACCACCGCTTAATCGTAATACTTCTAGTTCATGTTGTCTCTGCCTTTCGTTTTCTTCTCTCTCTCGCTCTTCTCTTTCTCGTTTCTCTTCTCTTTCTCGTTCTTCTCTTTCTCGTTTCTCTTCTCTTTCTCGTTCTTCTCTTCTTTCTTCTCGTTCTAATTCTAAACGCCTCATCGCCAATTCTTTTTCTTTCAATTCTCGTTCCATTTCTAATTTCTTCCATTCTATCTCGCGATTTATCTCTAGGGCACGCATTTTGACTGTAAGAAAGCTAATATTAAGCTCACCTGCATCACTGTCAATCTCACTGCCCTTATCTTCCTTTTCCGTGGAAGCTATTTCCTCACCTTCCTTTGTACTAGGAGTCTCACCTTCCTGTTTCTCTTCTGCCTTCAAGTGCCGGTGAACCTTGGACAAGATCTCCACACGGGAATCACTGGCACGGATCTTTATCTCCAGGTAGGCGCTCACTAGTACAAGTTCTGGTTTGCTCAGATATTTTAATCTGGCAAGACAGTCCTCTCTGTTCAGAAAAGCCTGGACATCGTCCAGATCATCGATGGTAGCCTTTTCTGCCATTGTCACAGATGGAACACTCAACTAGCACTTAACACACTGCTTACACGTTAGCACTTTATGCACCGAGCACTGTTCTACGCCAATATTGCACTTTATCGCACCAAACACTGCACTTGCCAATATTGCACGTAATCACTTCGGGCACCGCACTACCCAATATTGCACTGAATCACAGCGAACACTTCGCTCTACAATACTGCACTGAATCACTGAGCACCGCACTAGTCAATATTGCACTTAATCGCTTAGTCACAGCGAGCACCGCACTGCACAATATTGCACTTAGTCACTCTTGAGCACCGCACAGGACGTATAACGTCACAATCGTCACACACAGGGGGAATTATATACAGGGATTACGCCACTTCACCACCCCTGTCAAACATACTTAACAAGGGGACGGATGGGGAGGGGAGGGGGACTTAACAAGGGGAGGGGATGTTCATGACTCCTGAATGAATGAAACAGCAATCCGTCTCGTTAAGGTCTAACCTTCGTGGCGGTTTGAGGCGTAGTGAGATGGACGAGGTAGTGGGATGGCCTTACCCTCTCTCCATCCACCCCCACCAAACCCCTACCCCCCTCCCACCCCCCTTCCAAGCCCAAACCATCAAGCATCACTACACCCTTCCCAGACCGGATGTTCTGTGCAAAGCCTTTAGTATTATTTCTGATCATATGTGTAACCTTGTATCGCAATGTGACCAACATGGTATCATCATTCTTTGCTCAAATAGCATTTTTTAAGAATATTCAGTCATAAGCTGGTCTTCAATCTTATTATTATAACAAATCATAATTTGTTGTAAACACAACTGCCTGGGATATACATAGAAGTCAGTGGTTTCTCTCTCTCTCTCTCCAGATCATTTAATAGTTGGGGGAAAGTAACATCAATTCCTTTCTCCTGCCGCCGCTGTTCACGTATCTTTTTTCATTTCACTTAGACTGACAGCGCACCAGAGGATGGACGACTAATGTCAATTTTCGAGCCCCCATCACTCTCACCCTTATAACCTTGTAAGGTAACACGACCAACATGATGACATCGTTCTTTGCCCAAACATCATTAATGTAACGTGACCAATATGGTAACTTCGTTCTTTGCCCAAATATCATTTTAAGAGTAACGAGCAACTTTCTGTCCGATGTCTGAATAATGAAATGTAAACCATGTTTAGCCATTACATCCAAACACAATAAAAGGTTACCACAAGCTTGTTTAGTTCTTGTATCACATAACGTAATGTAATGTTTATTCAACAACTGGTAGACATAACATAATGTAGCTTCATATTCACTGTGGTAAAACAAACAAACATACACATCACGGTCAGTCCTCGCTATACCTCAAACGCGTCGTTCATTCTCACTCCCTTAGGTGAGCAATGTTCCACACATACAAATTCCAAGCAAAGTAAACATATATAAGACAATGTGGAAAAACATAGTCTTGATACTATTATTAAATTGTCTTGTTCATTATCCCCGAGTTCAAGGCTGTCTCTTAAGACCTACATCATCCAAATGTAAACACCAATCGATGAGAATAAGACCGGATGAGTCGATAGTGAAATAGCTCTGGGCTATGTCTATTTTCAGTTCTTGTAACACAGTCAATGTAGCGTAATGGGGAAAACAGACTTTCTACTGCCTACATAAATAGCATTTGAAAATGTATGCAAGTCTAGACAATCTCCTATAGCCCTTACGTTCTAAACACAAATAAAATATTAGCACACGCTTGCATCGCATTATATCATCATTAAGTAACGTGGAGATCAACTTTCTGGCTGTTGTCCGAATGTCATTATTGAAATGTGAACCCCATTTAGCCAAACACAATATCTCCATTACATCTCATAGCATATAAATATTACAGTCTGCAAGTTTTAGCCCTCTGTAACACAATGTAACGTAACGTAACGTAACGTAACGCAAATCAACTTTTTGCAGTCCAAAATGTCACTTTGAAACGAAAAGTGAGGCTTAGTCCATCTCCATTACATCTCTTACCATATAAATATTGGTGTCTGCAAGTTTTAGACCCTGTAACACATGGTAACGTAACATGGAAATCATCAAATTTCTACAGACCAAATAACATTTTTAAATGAAAGTATGACTTAGTCCATCTCCATTACATCTCCTACCATATGAGTATTACGGTCTACCAGTTTTAGCCCTGTCTGGATCATGCAGTCTGTCTGGATAATATAGTCTGTCTGGATCATACAGTCTGAATGGATCATACAGTCTCTCTGGATCATGCAGTCAGTCTGGATCATACAGTCTGTCTGGATCATACAGTTTGTCAGGATTATACAGTCTGTCTGGATCATACAGTCTGGCTGGATCATACTGCCTGTCGGGATCATACAGTCTGTCTGGATCATACAGTCTGTCTGGATCATACATACTATCTGGATCATACAGTCTGGATGATTCCTACAGTCTGTCTGGATCATACAATCTCTCTGGATCATACAGTCTGTCTGGATCATACAGTCTGTCGGGATGATACAGTCGTTCTGCATCATACACTCTGTCTGGATCATACAGTCTGTCTGGATCATACAGTCTGTCTGGAACATACAGTCTGTCTGGATCATACAGTCTGTCTGGATCATACAGACCGTCTGGATCATACAGTCTGTCTGGATCATACAGTCTGTCTGGAACATACAGTCTGTCTGGATCATACAGTCTGTCTGGAACATACAGACCGTCTGGATCATACAGTCTGTCTGGATCATACAATCTGTCTGGATCATAAAGTCTGTCTGGATCATACAGTCTGTCTGGATCATACAGCCTGTCTGGATCTTGCAGTCTGTCTGCATCATACAGTCTGTCTGGATCATACAGTCTGTCTGTATCATACAGCCTGTCTGGATCATTCAGTCTGTCTGGCTCATATAGATTGTCTGGATCATACAGTCTGAATGGATCATACATCCTGTCTGGATCATGCAGTCAGTCCGGATCATACAGTCTTTCTGGATCATACAGTTTGTCTGGAATATACAATCTGTCTGGATCATACAGTCTGTCTGGATCATACAATCTTTCTGGACCATACAGTCTGTCGGGATGATACAGCCGTTCTGCATCATACACTCTGTCTGCATCATACAGTCTGTCTGGATCATACAGTCTGCATCATACAGTCTGTCTGGATCATACAGTCTGTCTGGATCATACAGTCTGTCTGGAACATACAGTCTGTCTGGATCATACAGTCTGTCTGGATCATACAGACCGTCTGGATCATACAGTCTGTCTGGATCATGCAGTCTGTCTGGAACATACAGTCTGTCTGGATCATACAGTCTGTCTGGATCATACAGACCGTCTGGATCATACAGTCTGTCTGGATCATACAATCTGTCTGGATCATACAGTCTGTCTGGATCATACAGTCTGTCTGGATCATACAGCCTGTCTGGATCTTGCAGTCTGTCTGCATCATACAGTCTGTCTGGATCATACAGTCTGTCTGTATCATACAGCCTGTCTGGATCATTCAGTCTGTCTGGATCATATAGTTTGTCTGGATCATACAGTCTGAATGGATCATACATCCTGTCTGGATCATGCAGTCAGTCCGGATCATACAGTCTTTCTGGATCATACAGTTTGTCTGGAATATACAATCTGTCTGGATCATACAGTCTGTCTGGATCATACAGTCTGTCTGGATCATACAGTCTCTCTGGATCATACAGTCTCTCTGGATTATACAGTCTGTCTGGATCATACAGTCTGTCAGGACCATACAGTCTGTCTGGATCATACATTCTGTCTGGATCATACAGTCTGTCTGGATCATACAGTCTGTCTGGACCATACAGTCTGTCTGGATCATACAGTCTGTCTGGGTCATACAATCTGTCTGGATCATACAGTCAGTCTGGATCATACAGTATTTCTGGATCATACAGTATTTCTGGATCATACAGTCTGGATGGATCATACAGTCTGGATGGATCATGCAGTCTGGATGGATCATACAGTCTGGATGGATCATACAGTCTGGATGGATCATGCAGTCTGTCTGGATCATACATTCTGTATGGATCATACAGTCTGTCTGGATCATACAGTCTGTCTGGATCATACAGTCTCTCTGGATCATACAGTCTGTCTGGATTATACAGTCTGTCTGGATCATACAGTCTTTCTGGATCATGTAGTCTGTCTGGATCATACATTCTGTATGGATCATACTGCCTGTTGGGATCATACAGTCTGTCTGGATCATACAGTCTGTCTGGATCATACATACTATCTGGATCATACAGTCTGGATGATTCTTACAGTCTGTCTGGATCATACAATCTCTCTGGATCATACAGTCCGTCTGGATCATACAGTCTGTCGGGATGATACAGTCCTTCTGCATCATACACTCTGTCTGGATCATACAGTCTGCCTGGATCATACAGTCTGTCTGGATCATACAGTCTGTCTGGAACATACAGTCTGTCTGGATCATACAGTCTGTCTGGATCATACAGACCGTCTGGATCATACAGTCTGTCTGGATCATACAGTCTGTCTGGAACATACAGTCTGTCTGGATCATACAGTCTGTCTGAATCATACAGACCGTCTGGATCATCAGTCTGTCTGGATCACACAGTCTGTCTGGATCATACAGTCTGTCTGGATTATACAATCTGTCTGGATCATACAGTCTGTCTGGATCATACAATCTGTCTGGATCATACAGTCTGTCTGGATCATACAGTCTGTCTGGATCATACAGCCTGTCTGGATCTTGCAGTCTGTCTGCATCATACAGTCTGTCTGGATCATACAGTCTGTCTGTATCATACAGCCTGCCTGGATCATTCAGTCTGTCTGGATCATATAGTTTGTCTGGATCATACAGTCTGAATGGATCATACAGCCTGTCTGGAACATGCAGTCAGTCCGGATCAAACAGTCTTTCTGGATCATACAGTTTGTCTGGATTATACAATCTGTCTGGATCATACAGTCTGTCTGGATCATACAGTCTTTCTGGACCAT